>NC_056745.1:1265814555-1266187055 GCF_019279795.1 Protopterus annectens
AATTGCAAAATGTATATCTCAATGTAAATGGTTTAAATAATAGCTGCAAAAGGGGAAGTCTTTATAGATATTTAAAGCTATGTGAAGCGCAACTAGTATTTTTACAGGAAACGCACCTTACACAGGAAGACATAAATAAAATAAACAATAAAATTTATAGAATACTACTAAGTTCCACCTATAATCAGAAGTGAAGGGGAGTAGCAATGTTGTGGAAAAACACTACTTTAATGCCTAAAATCATAAACACGTTCCATGACAACTCAGGAATGTTTTGTCTAGTGACAGTATCTATCAATGAAATGATATATATACATTAGTGAATATTTATTGGCTACCAGGACTAGGTGTTAGAGTGGCCAAACAACACTTAGACATTGTACAATATACCAAAGGTAATTTAATCATAGCTGGAGATTTCAATTGCACTATAAAAGAAACTGACACAAATACTAAAACTTACACGTAAGAGATCTCCTTTAACAAAGTTGTTATCTGAGTTTGTTGAAACTTTTAATATAGTTGACATAAATGAGTATGCTATCCCAGATTCACTATTCTTTACACATTTTTCCCATAGACATAATACATACTCTAGAAGAGTGTACATAACAAAGGATTTAACCTCTAAATTAAAGTCAAGACAATTTCATGTCCATTTTCGGACCATAACACCATAACATTTGAGATAGACTTATGTTTCAAGAGAAGGATATCAGTAACAAGAATACCATCTTACATAACAAATCTCAAAGATTTTAAGGAATTTTATATTAAAGAGACACAAACATTCCTAGATATCAATCTTACAAAAGATGTATCTGAAATATATATATGGGATGCATTGAAAGCATACCTATATGGAAGAGCAGTGGGATGGTATAAAAATAAACAAAAACAGTGGAATAAGGAATTAATGGAATTACAGTCAAAAGTAGATAATTTAAAGCTTGATATTCAAAATGGAAACACCAACTTAATAAAAGAACTAGAAGATACTAATAAAAAATACTCAGAGACGCTACACCACAAAACAATGATCAACTTAGAAAAAAATTAAACTATGTTACTATTCAATGAACCCTAAAATCCAACGAAGAATAGCAAATAGGACTAAAAAGATTATTAAAACCAAATCAAGGAAATACATAATATAGAAACCAAAAAGAAAGTATCTGATTTAGAAGAATACTAGAAGCTTTTAGGCTATTTTTTCATAAACTTAATAATCAAAATGAGAAAACAGAAACACATTCAGCATTGAAAGCTTTTCTCAAAAACAATGTTAAAGTTAGGTTATTAGAGGAGCAGGTACAACTAATAGATAAACAACAATGACAGAACTTAAAGCTGAAGCAAATAAGCTAAAATTAAACAAAGCTCCAGGTATAGATAATATCACCCCAGAAATGTTTAAATTACTATCAAGTGAGGCTTTGCTGTTGTTATTGAATGTCTTTACATCAGTTAAAAATGGTAAAGACATTCCTCCTTCTTGGAAGTACACATTAATATCACCAATTCTGAAACAAAATAAAGATCCCAGTGAATGTTCATCATACAGACCCATTTCACTTCTTAATATAGATCATAAATTTTTTATGGCAATACATGCTGCTCGAATAAAACAATTGCTACCAGTTTTGATAGAGGAGGATCAGACAGGTTTTATAAAAGATAGGAACACTTATGACAACATTAAAATAATTCTTTCCTTAATTGATTATATAAATGTCACAAAAAACAAAATGAATGTTATTAGCTTAGACATAAATAGCGCATTTGATTCAGTGAACTGGGATTATCTGTGGTTAGTTTTAGAAGAATATGGCTTCTCAAACAACTTCACTTTGTTAATAAAATCATTATATGAAAAATCATTGGCTTATATAAAACTGGGATCTTGTTTGTCTAAATCTATTAAAATAACTAAGGGCACAAAACAAGGCTGCCCTCTTTCTCCGTTATTGTTTGCGCTACTCATTGAACCCTTAGCAAGTAATATACGTATGGATAAAAATATTGAAGGAATACAACTAGACAACAGCCTAGAGCTTAAAATTCAACTTTTTGCTGATGATTTTTTAATTACCTTAAAAAATAATAGCAGTTTAAAAGCATTATGGGACTCTATTCAAAACTTTCAAAACTTTTCAAGTCTTAAATTTAATGAGAACAAAACAAATGTATTGCTTATAAATACTAATAAAAAAGATTTAAGTAAAAAATACCATAAATATATCTCTACCGATAATATAATTAAATACTTGGGAATTATAATAACTAACAACCTAGATACTACAATTGAAACAAATTATAAAGAGACCTTAAATAATATTAAAAATCTAATACAAAGATGGAATAAATTCTTCTTTTCAATGGAAGAAAGGCTTTATATAATTAAAATGATCATATTTCCAAAAATTCATTGTCATACAAGCTTGTTCTTTGCCACCAGCTAAATCGCACCTAAAACAATTAAATGATTTAATGGTAAGATTCCTATGGTATCCAAAAAAACCAAGGATAGCTATGAAGTATCATCTAGATGATTAGGATATAGGTGGCATATGTTTACCAGACATAGAAATATATTTGCATTCATCCATTATTAAAACAATATCATTATGGCTAAATACAAAATATACATCAAAATGGAAGCTAGTTCATGAGAGAATCTGGTTAAAATCAGGATTTGTAGTAGCAAATAAGTATACAGATTTCATACCAAACAATTTTCTATGGCTGATGAAGGAATATATGATGATACATAAGAATAAAAATGTAAGTTCCAAATACATTACTTATACATTAAAAATTTTCCAAAATCTTATTAATAGCAATCCTGATATTAAAGCATGGTCATTTCTTTTATATCCAGTAGCGTACACACAAGGTAATATAATAACATTTAATATGGAAGTAGTCAACATGCTTAAAGAAAAGGGATTAATATATTGGCATCAATTGCTAAACTCTGGAAAACCTCTGACAATAGACCAGATTAAACAGAAATTAAATATGGAAGATAGTTCGTGGTTACATGTACAAGAATTAAGACAGTACATATTAAGCAAACAAGAAACAATGCAACCATCAATAAGACAAAATGTTCCTAACCTTATAGAACATATAATATTACTAACAAATCAACCCATTACTGGAAAGGGATACTTATCTATTTATAAAACAAACAAAAAAATAAAAATGCATAATAATGACAAAATATGGAATTATTATAGATCAGTTAATGGACATGTGTCAAATGACAGAGATAAAAAACTAATTCTTCTCTCTCCAAAGCAGACATCACTTTCATTACATTGGAGACTTTTTACTTGGCAATTCATACACAGATCTTATGTAACCCTTCATAAAATAGAACTTATGTTTAAGAAAAATATTGGCTGCTGGAGATGTGATTTATCAATAAAAGCAGACTGGCAACATATGTTCTACGAATGCCATTTGATTAAACCATATTGGGATAAAATAAATTATTTTCTGCAAATGGTATTCAATGATAAATTCCAGATTTCCAAATCTATTATTTTGTTTAATGCACCTGTACCCGACTGTGTGCCAAGAACAAAATATGTAATCTTATGGACTCTCCTAGCTATTGCAAGGAAGAACATTACATCAAACTGGAAATCCAAAGCTTCTCCAACTTTTAAGCAATTCATGAATATGGTGTCAGCAGTATCACAATTGGAAATGAACACTATTAAAGGAAGAACTGAAAGAACTACATCATTATACGTAGCATGGCAAAAAGTAACTGAAATACTGGAGAATAATGACTGCAGCAGATTATAATCAGGAAACAATTGTATAGAACGTCAATTATATGTCAACAATAGACACCCTTGTAAATACTTTATTTTGGTTTTAATGTTTGATATCTGTTTAGAGGTTTTAGCCTACCTTTTTAAATAATTTGTAAATACTTCATTGTCCTAAATAACCTGCATTCATGTTTTCTTGTTTTTGGAAATGAATAAAAATAAAAAAAGAAAATACTATAAGCTGTTACAACGGGAATTCCCAGAATCTTTACCCATTCCTCATGTGCTGTCAACATAAGAGGATGCGTTTGTCACAGCTTATGGTTTCTCCTGCAGCCAGCCTACTGCACCTAAGAAAGATGATTGAGAAACTTTGTACATTCTGTCTTTCAAATATTTTTACAGTTATCCCAGACCTTGGCCATAGATGATTGTTGACCCTGTGTGCAAAAAAAAGGGAAAAGAGATTGTGGATGGATCTAGACCTGACCTAGCAGCTATAGCTGTAGTTAAACCAGCACCTGCCAAGCATTTTGTTAATTCTAATCCTTTCCCTTCTGATAAGGATGGTAAAACAATTGATAAGTTTGGGGAAAGTGATGCTTTTGCAGCTGTAATATTTAGAATATTAAAATGTAATCCTCCTACATTAAATATTATTCTGGCTAATTGAGAAAGTATGAGGAATGCTTTATCTGCAGTTCCCTTCTAGAAGGAAAAAAACTGCATTTCTTGGGTCACTAATCATTGTTGTAAAGTGCATTTATGACTTTGTAGATAATGCATCTGGGGCTGTTGTCACTGGTACTGTGTTAAGTTTGCTTGGATATGTTCTCAGAAGTCTCAGAAGATGTAGAAAAATATTTTAAATTCTCCCTTGGAAAGAGATTTAGTGTTTTGGACCTTCTGATGCAGAGGTTATGAAGATATGTGATGATGCAGTGACTCTGTCAGATTTTTCAACCCTTCTTCTATAAGTTTTCTAAGGGATTATTTGCTCCCTCATCCATTTTCGTCAAGAAACAAAATTAGTCTTAGCAGGATGCTGGTAAGCAGATGTTCCAAGAACAATGGCAGGGAGGTTCCAAAAAGAAAGCAGGACCCCTCCCCGGGAACAAAGGACAGTCATATAAGGCAGAGAGACTATTATCCCTTATCCATTCCAGAAAGTGATTTCTCTCTTTGGCAACAGATTCTTTCAGAGAAATTGGTTCTATGGTTGATTCAGCAAAATTGCAGATGATAGTGGGAAGAAATTACTCCTTTTCAGGGAATTATTCCACATCTGCCAGAGCAAGCCCATCTGTTTCCTCGTGTCCTACAGCACATGGTGTCTCTGGGATAATAGAAACAGTTCCTCCTTTCCAGATGGAAGAGTTTTTATTTAAGAATGTTTACTTTTTTTGTGCCAAAGAAAGAAAATGCATGAAGACCAGTTGATAGTGCCCAAGTTCAAAATGGTTTTGCTTCACAACCTGTTAGCCCTTCTTCATTTCAGTTTTTTGGTAACCTTACAGTTAAAAGATGCTTATCACATTCATATTCATTCAGATTTCAGGCATTTCTTAAGGTCTTTGTCAGGATCTCATCATCAGTTCTATGGGTTACCCAATGAGCTATCGACCACTCCAAGAGTGTTCACAAAATGTCTAGCTCCTGTCATAGTCCATTGCAGGCTACATGGTATCCAGGTTTTTCTATATTTAGATGACTTTTTATCTTTGCAGTTTTAAGTGCTTGGATTCTTTCGCGAGTGAGAGATCTCCTCTAACACAGGCTGGGATTCCAGGAGAAACATTCAGAGGTCTCTCTCGACTCCTAAAATGATTATATTCCTGGGGTGTCTGCGAGACACCTCAGTACAAAGAGCTTTTCTTCCACAGGAAAAAATATATTTATATTTAGGTCCATTCCAAGAGTTTTCCACTCAGAATTCAGTCACTGCAAGGGAATTTCTCAAGGTTTTGAATCTTGTAGCATCTGATTCTCGTGATACCTCTGTCAAGACTCCACATGAGAAAAAGACAGTGGTATCTGAAGTCTCTCTTTGTCCCAGTACTAGCACCCATTATCTTTTCAGATTCATATTCCGATATTTGTAAGAAGAGAAATTTCTGTGTGTAGACATCAGATATCACTGAATCCAGGTCTCCCATTCTCCCTCAAAAGCAGTCAGTCACCACAAATGCCTCAGACTTTTGCTGTGGAGCAGTGTCAGGGGGGTTAAAAGCACAAATTATCTGGTACAACAAAGACAGACACAAGTGCATAAAACAAACAAACATTAACAAGATCATTGCTCTTATCAGGCCCTCAACTCTGTGAATCACATTTGGTCCCCAAGATCTTTTCAAGTTGTTATAGACAATACCACAATGATGTGGTGCATAAGCCAGGGGGAAACCAGATATTGTCCCCCTTATGCAGACTGTCCTTGTTAGCATGGGATATAGCTTTACAGCACAGTCTTGCTTTACAAGCATCCTGTATTTCATCAGAGCAAAACTTAAGTGACAGACAAGCTGGGCAGGACAAAGGCAGACCCTCACAAATGGAAGCTAGATTGGGGGGAGGGGGGTCTTCCAATTATATCCATCTGTAGGGAGTTCCTGAAGTAGACCTTTTTGCCTACTCTCCGAGCAATCAGCTAACAATATTATTGTTCATTGTTCATTGTTTAGTACTAAGCTAACTGCCCTTGCGAGCCATTTTTTAAGCCTAGCCAGTTATCCCTTGTGAGACTCAAACCCTGCACCTTGTGTTTGTAAGGCAAACAACTTAGCCATTAAGCCACCCTCCCAACCTTATGGCAGGGAGCATAGAATGCTCTTATGCTTCAGGACTCCATGCAGGGAGGCCTGGAAGACAGATGCCTTTTCTTTTCCTTGGACAGGAATGCACCTGTATGCCTTTCCATTAATACCCAAGGTACTTCTTTGAAGATTCAGAAGGAATTCCTCAAGATAATTACGGTGACTTCCTTCTGACCGTGGCAACAGTGGTTTCTCCTTTCTTTTGGAATTGGCAAGGAGAAAATTATCACAAGCTTCCGCTAAGACTAGATCTACTCACACGTGAATAGGGGTGTTTGATGTATTTTGACCCCAAGCAACTTCAACTGACTGCCTGGATAATAGGGTGTTAAGACCATTTAGGCACCTATTTACTGAGGACCTGCAACAGATAGTAATGATGTAAAGAAAGCCTGCTACTAGAAATCATATAAGCAAATAGAAAAAGATTTACTAGTTGGTGCAAACAACATAACCAGCGCCCACTTGGGGTTAATGTTTCTCCGGTTTTGCAATACAGTATTTCTGAGAGTTACTTTCCTATAGCATGTCTTACTCTTCTGAAATGGTTCATTTGTTGCGCATGTCTGCCCCTGGATCCCCATATGTCAATTCCTTCTCATGTCAGAATGTTTTTCAAAGGGGTTTTACATAAGCAACCTCCCAGAAAACTGGTGGCTCCTCCTTGGGATATTAATTTTGTTTTAGAGAAGCTAACACTTGGTCCTTTTGAACCTGCTCATGTGACTAACTTGAGGTTTGTAACATGGAAAACAGTTTTACTGATTGCTCAGACCTCTGCATGAAGAGTTTGAGTTTCAGGTTTTATAGTGGATCATCCTTATTTCATTTTCTAAAGAGATGGGGCTTCTTTAGACATAAAAGAAATATTAGTTCTCAGAGTGGTATTTAGTTTATTTTAAGCCAAATTACCCATCTCCCTGTGTTCTTCCCTGAAACCAGAGACGTGGGAAATAGGATTCTTCATACCTTGGATGCCTAAAGACAGCTCTGGCACTATCTGGACAGAATAAAATCTTTCAGAACTTCGATCAGTTGTTTATTTGTTGTGAAGGTAAGAAGAAGAGACAACCTGTGTCAAAGCAGACCATTTCCAAATGGTTGTCTCAGGCTATTAACTTTTCATTCCCACCACAACTAAACTATTCTAGGCAGGGTCAAGGGGTACTGTAGCAGGGCCTTGGCTTCATTTTTGGCTTTTTGGAAAATATTGGACTTAGAAATATTCTAGAAGCAGCAACTTTGTCTTTTGTACATGCTTTTACAAAACACTATATGCTAGATTATTTCAGCAGGTGTAGGTCAGGCTTTGATAGGACCATTCTCCAGGGGTTCCTTAACCATTCCCTTCCACCTCCTAGTTGTTTTAAGGTATGATAATCTAACAACAATTGTATAAGTAAACGTATTATGATAGTATATGTTTGATCACTGCTTCAGTAGCTGCTCCCTCCCACCATACCCCTTGTGTTTTGGTCTTTTTTTTATGCTAAGGTGTGAACTTTTTTTTTTTTTTGGGTCCTAGTGATGTCCTTTTGGAAGCACACCTCCTTCTGTCAGTTGGCATGAAAGCACTGGCATGAAAGCTGAAGGGCTTTTGTCACCCAAACCCATCTTTTAGTCAACTCAGCTGAAGCTGTCTAATGGTTTGGCTGCATGGAAGTTGCCATGAAGCTTTGGAAGCTGTGTCCTTGGAAAGACATAACCTACTCTGCCTAGGCTACTACAGCAGTGATCATTCAAACATCTAACGTTGTGAAGAACACATGATGTAAGAGAAAATGGATGTTGCCATTGTAGAGGACCTCGACAGCACTTGTAGGCTTTCTTCTGGGCTTGTGTTATAATATAAGAAGTTCTGTTGTACAGTGAAGAGAGCTTCCAGGCCCACGGGAGTATTGCCTCCCTATGACTTGCCCACAAAATCTCCAAGAATATGATTCCACCAGCAGTGTATCGAATACATTGAAGGCCTGACTGATAGACAGTTCTCTGACATTGCTTTAAATTGGAGAGACATCCATAAATTGGTGGCTTCTAAATGTGATGGTAGGAAGCCATTTAATAGTACTGTTGTGCCTACCTCAGAAAGCACTCCTGTGTGGTACCATGCTGTCTTTGCAGGCCCGGGGTGTACTCATCAAATATATCACTGAGCCTCTTTTCACCTTTGGAGAAATGGTTCTTCTCCCACTATTTTTTTTGTTCTGAAGGAGACAAAAATCTTCCAACCATTCAGTGACATCGGTGAACATACTGGTTTATGCATTTCTAGATGAAGAGATGAAGCCTTTCCAGGGCTCCTTGACTGTATTACAATGGAGCCCCTTGACGGTGTTGCTGAATGTGACAGAATGTTTTCTGGCACATTAGTTTCTGTGGGCTGTACATTAGGTTCCTTTTTTTTTTTTTTTGTGGGAGACATTATGGAATGTTATACTGGACGCACGAGTGAGTTCACAGAGTACTTTTCAGGCTGCTAATTGCTGTGGTGGAGGCTTTGTAGGCAAAATAAACTGTTCTTTTCCATGCCTGTGTAATTGTTTCCTGGTGACTTTGTCAAGATACTCCTTGGTAACACTCCTAGCTTGAGCCCTTCTATGGTTACAGACTGTGGTTGCCCTGTAAACTGGAAGAAGTTTTCTGTGGTTCCATCTCGGAGGATTGCCTGTATTTGGGCATGGCTGGACACAATTGACTGTGTATCATTCCTAGTCACAGTTTTACTTCACTTCTTAAACTCTGGGTAAGGGAATCCCGCTAAGTGACGGTCTCTCCAGCAGCCCATCAAAACATTTGTGGCAATACAAGAGAATGTGATCCTTCACAGATTCTGCACGATCCAGTAGGGCAAGAATAGTTGATGCAGTGGAGGAGTTCTGTTTATTACGTGCGGGTTCGGAGCCGATCCACGGCTCTGACTCGGCCCGCTTAGAAAGCCTGAAAAATTCTGATTGCCTCGTGGCTAGGAGGTATCCCATGGTGCATGAGCACATTCCCCAGATCTCATTTGCCATGTCAGAAGCTTCTTTTGGTTGGCCGTGGCTAAGTGATTTAGTTCATTATTATTACTACTTATTAGGAGTTTGTTTGCTTTGTGTGAAGTTTTATTCTGATTGCTGACAGTCTTACTGTGATACCGATTTGTGTCTTTAACCAGATTTGACTTATTGCTGTTTTAAAACTTTCTTGGGCCTGTTGGCCATTTGTGTGTGGTTTCCCGTGAGTGTGTGTTTTTAGACTAGACAGTTTAACTTAGAGGTGCTAGTTTTTTCCCTTTTTCTTTCTTGCACTAGGTTCATTTAAGTTAGAGAACCTAGTAAAACCACTTTATTTTTGTTGTGGGTGTTAGGGCTAGATCTGCTTAAGTTAGAGGATCTAGTTCCTCTCTTGTTGTGTGTGTGTGTGTTGGTTTTTTCCCTACTGCCAGTATGTCCAAGGAACATAAAGAACATAAACAGTCAGGGTTTAAAAAGTGTACTAAATTTTCGCAAAAAATGTCCATCACCGATGGACATGGCGTCTGTGTGCACTGCTTAGGGGCCATACATTTACAAGAAACCTGTCTCTTTTGTCATTCTTTTAGCCCTAAGAGTACTCCAGGAATGGAAGAATAAACTGATTGTAAAAGGCATGTTAAAACCTACCTTCGAGGAAGACCTAGTCAGTTCTTCCTCCTCTGCTAGGTCGCAGTCTTCTAGAAAGGATAAGGGCAAGACCTCTAAAAGGCCTTCTCCAGCCTCAGCTTCCGTCTTTGAACCTCCACAGAAGTTACCAAAATCAGAGTTGGCCTCTGTCTCTTCGGCTCCACAGTCTTCGGGGCCGATTGAGATTTTGGACATGGACCCTGCAGTATCGGCACCAAGTGTTTCGGTGCCAGTCACTAGCAGTCCTCTTCGGAGCCAATCTACAGACATTCCACCAGTCTCCCCTATTCTAAAATTGCCTCTATTGCAGAGAACAAGGTCTCCCCCACTGTCCTCCAGATCCTCCAGGAGCTTATCTGAAGAAGACCTTGAGAGAGTGATGCTCAGGCTCCTCAAGTCTTCAGCCTTGCCAAAATTTTTATCGGCTCTGACCCATTTGGGCTCGGAGCCAACTCCTGCTACCGATCCTGCTCTTTTTCCTTCAACCCAGATATTGGGCCTTTGGAGCCAATATTGTCAGTACCGACTATAGTGGTGTCCTCAGCTCCAGCATCCCTTGTAGTTGTCTCGGAGCCGAGCTCTACCCTGACACTCTCTGCACAGTCCGAAGTGTCTAGGGTCCGAACCTCTTCAGTGCCGAGTCTTTCTCTTGGTGCGTCGGCCCGAGTGAGCTCGGACCCTACATTGTTCTCGGAGCCGATTCTTTTGGAGCCATCGGCACCTACACTCTCTTCGGAGTCGGGGCGTCATTCGGAGCCTGAGGAATCTGTCTTCATGAGGATGAGGAGCATGTTGGATAGTTCATCATCCGTCCCACGTAGAAGTACCAATGCTATACTCCCTCAAGCGCTGACTATGGTCTCAGCATCCTTTCTCCCCTGGGATGGCAGAGGCCCACAGCCTCAGGACCCCCATTTGGGTGGCCCCTGATCTTCCGAGACCTTCTCAGAGGACCCCGCTGAGGAGCCCCCTCAGATGAGATCATGTAAGAGGAAGCATGTAGACTCTCCTGATGAGTCTGTCCCATCTGACACTGACCTCGATGAGTCGGAGGGGTCCCCCCAAGTCATCCTCTGAAGATGTCTTCTTTGCAGACATTTTGGAGATCCTCAGGCAGAGAGGCGGCTGGCCCACCGTTACTCCATCTGATGATGAGGAGTCAGTGTTACCCCAAGGCTTTTGAGTCTCAACCATCAGCTTCATGGGTGTCTCCTCCATTTGATGAATTACTGGATCTTGAGTCAGAAAGCATGGCAGACTCCTGATGCCGTGGAACTGGTCCCCAAGAGGCCGAATAAATTTCTTTCCGCCCCTAAAGACAAAGAATTTTTATCCACAGGCTTACCTGTTGATGCCATAGTGGTGGTGCCGGCCACTAAGAAGGAGCTAGTAGAGACTACTTCTATCCATCCACCCAATAAGGAATCCCGAACGATGGATAGGTGCGGGAAGCGTATCTTCTCTTCAGCGGCTTTTTACACTCCGATCGCTGAACTATCTGTTACATTTTACGAGACTTCAGAGAGATCTCCTCAAGGAGTTAGGAGATGCTCTTCAGGGTACCTCTACTGAAGAAGTCCCTTCTACAGTGTCTGCTTAGTTGGCTACTCGCACATCCATTGTTAACTCCTCCATGCGGCTAATCCCGTACGCAGCTGATGGTGTGAGTAGGGCGGTGGGTTCAGGAGTCTCCTTAAGGAGACATTCCTGGATGCGTCTATGCAACTTTGCTGAGCCTTTCAAATCTACATTCACCAATGGCCCTGTGAACGGATCCCCTCTTTTTGGACCCAAGGTGAAAGATACCCTCACCAGGTGTGAACAGGAAGGAAAGACTCTCTGCCGTGGGAGTCCGTTTTACCGTTCCTTCTAGACCTTACCCTAAAGGTCAGAAGAGCAGTAAAATGTGGTTCAAGAAATCACAGAGACCTTTCCAGGATACACAGGGTGATTCCTCCTTCAGAGGCAGGGGAGGAGGAAATAATGGTAGACGTCGCCCTAGAGGCAGGGTAGGCCCACAAAATCAGGGAAGTCACGATTCTTTTCATGACCGTCCCTATCAGCGTTCCTGATGTGAACCTGACTGTGCGTCTCTGGAGCCGGTCGGGGGTCGCCTGTCCCTGTACCCAGAAGCCTGGCTAAATCTCACTCGAGACAAGTGGGTACAAGACATTATCACCAGAGGTTACTCTATATCCTTTTCCCTTCCACCATGCCCTCCCAAAAGGATCCCAGATGTTCCACCCAATCACAGGGATCAAGCAGCTATAGAGATAAAAAAGCTGGTATTAGAGAGTCATCCAAAAGGTCCCAGAAGACCAGTCAGGTTTCGGAACATACTCCAGGTTCTTTTTAGTTCCAAAAGAGCAGGAGACTGGAGACCCATCCTAGACCTCAGCAGGTTAAACGAGTATGTAAAGAAGTCCAAGTTACGAATGGTCACTCTACAATCCATACTCCCTCTGTTAGGGTAAGACAGTTGGATGTGCTCAATAGATCTCCAGGATGCCTACTACCACATAATGATGGACAAAGCATCAGGGAGCTACCTACGTTTCTGGCTGGGAGCCAATCATTACCAGTTTCGGGTGCTGCCCTTTGTTCTCACCACAGCCTCCCGGGTGTTCAAGTGCATGGCAGTAGTCACAGCTCATTTGAGGCGTTGGGGCATCCAAGTCTTTCCATACCTGGACGATTGGTTCTTGACTGCCACCACCAGGCATCGTCTAGTTCAATCGAGAGATTCCACAATCAAGCTCTGTTCCCAGTTGGGAATCTCTATAAACTGGGAAAATCCTCAACTTTGCCCACTCAATCTATAACATTTATAGGAGCAAACATAGACATGGTTTCTATGACAGCCAAACTACCTACAGACAGAATACAGAGTCTTGCGCAGCAAATTTACAGGATACTTCCCCTTTGAAGAGTCAAAGCGAAGGTGGTGGTGCAGCTTCTCGGAACTATGGCATCGACCATAACCTTAGTACCTTTAGCAAGACTACATATGAGGATACTCCAATGGCTCCTGTCATCCCAGTGGTCCTTTCAGCAGTTGCCTCTGTATCACCAGATTCTGATCACAGATTCTTGCAAAAAGGATCTACGCTGGTGGATTCAACCAGGTCATCTTACCTCAGAGGACTACCTTTGTACCGCACTAACTCATTCCCACTGTGACCATGGATGCCTCCCAGATAGGGTGGGGGGGTCATTATCTTGGCAGGACTGTCCAAGGCACATGGCAAGATCAGGAGGCCCATCTACATGTCAGTGTCCTAGAGATGAGTGAGGTGCTTCTAGTGTTGCAAGCACTTCGACTTTTTCCCTCTAGGGACATTAGCTATCCAGACCGACAACATGTCAGTGGTTTGATATCTAAACAAACAAGGGGGGACCAGATCATACCCCTTATGTTGAGAGGCCCTGCTAGTTTGGAACTGCGCGATTTCTTCCCAACGCTTTCTCATTGCAACGCACCTCCCGGGGACTTCCAACGTGGTAGCAGACAAGCTAAGCAGGGCAATATTGTTACCTCACGAATGGTCTTTGAACCAGAAAGTAGCCAGTCTGATCTTCCACAAGTGGGGACAACCCTGCTGCGATCTCTTTGCTAGCCCCATCAACACCAAATACAGCACCTTTTTCTCCCTCATCCCCCCTCTGGGAGAGTTTCCAAGAGATGCACTCATCCACGATTGGCCCCTAGGACTCCTTTATGCTTTTCCTCCTTTTCCACTCATTCCCAAGGTCATACAGAAAGCAGTGTTGTTGGGAAGCAAGATGATCCTCATCACCCCTTACTGGCCTAGTCAGATTTGGTTCCCTTTTCTCGAGCCTCACGTTAGACTATCCATGGACACTGGACCCAGTGCCAGACCTCCAGACACACTTCAGGTTCTCTTCACCCCAGTCTCCACACACTCAAACTGAAAGCATGGCAGCTCCAGTTCCGTCACTAGTCAGGCTTCATGATCTGTCTCCAGCTGTAACCCATATTATTACCTCTTCTCACAAGCCTTCGACTAGAAAATTTTATCACAGTAAATGGAAGAGATTTTCTATATGGGCACACAACAGAGAAGTTGATCCATTTACAGCTCCCATTACTATTGTTTTAGAGTTCCTTTCAGAACTCTTTCATCAGGGTTCAGCGGCTGCACAAACTCTGCAGATCTTTTCTTAGGGGTTCCATGATGTTAAGACCTCCTGTGCAAGACGCCATTCCTCCCTGGGATCTGAATCTAGTGCTGTCTAGACTTACTTTGCTACCCTTTTAACCAGCCCATAGTTGTCAGTTGAAATTCCTGTCTTGGAAGACTCTTTTTCTGGTGGCAATAACCTCAGCCAGACAAGTTTCTGAACTACAAGCCCTGTCAGTTAAACCTTCATATTTAATTTTTCACAAAGACAGGGTTTCTTTCCCGACCAATCCTTCCTTTATTCCTGAAGTCTGATCTCAATTTCACTTAAACCAAACAATTGAATTGCCAGTGTTCTTCCCTAATCACACCAATAAAGCAGAGTATATATTCCACCAATTGGATGTCCATAAGCAACAGCCTTTCTATATCCACAGGACCAAAGGATTTAGAAAACAGAACAGCTGTTTTGTTTCTTTTACCGAGGCTAGAATGGGCTTGCCAGTCTTCAAGGTCACACTATCGAACTGGATCTCTAGTTGCATTTCCTTTATTTACACTTCTCAGGGAAAGAAGTTGCCCTTTAAAGTCAAAGTGCATTCTACCAAGTCCTTTTCTACTTCTGCTGCCTTCCAAGCTATGACACCTATTGATAATGTATGTGCAGCAGCAACTTGCACCACACCACACTCAACACACAGTCCCTCAAAACCTACACCACCAAAACACACACACAGAAACACAAAACACACACCTACATTCACGGAGGCTCTCAATAAAAACCTGCCCAAGCATCAGGGACATCCAAAGCATAAACGCAAGCAAACTCCACCCCCCAACACAACCCAAATGACACAGCCCACAAACTCAGTGTGCCACTCAACCACAGCCCATAAGGCATAACAACGTACCCAACACTCTAGTCATAGGTGACTCTATAGTCAGGCACACTGATGTTCCACTCACTAGACTAAACAAGGAGAAAGTTACTGTCAGCTGCCTGTCAGTTGCCAGGATCCGCCACATAACGCATGCACTCAGGTCACTCCACAATAAGTACAAATATGACACTGTCATTGTCCATGTTGGTGTAAATGACCTGAGACGTACCTCCCTGGACTACATGAAAAGAGACATGGAGGGAGCTCTCCAATCTTGTATCCCAGGCAAGTATGACCCTAACCCTGAGTAGCATCCTGCCATCACCCAGAATGATACCACAGTACAAGAACAAAATGATTGACTTCAACAATTGGCTAAGCTTCTGGTGTCATTCTAAGGGGATCCAGTATTTGTCTGCCTGGGACGACGTGATCGACAGTCCACGATGCTTTGCCAGAGATGGCCTGCACCTGTCGGCCTTAGGATTCCGGATACTGGCTAAGACTCTTGCCACCCCTATAGTGCCTTTTTTAGGCAAGGTTCAAATGACAAATTCACCACCGTAACAGGTACAAGCAAGCAAAATCTGAGGGTAATGCTACTCAATGCTAGAAGTCTAAACCTCAAAATGCACTCACTCGAGGCACTCCTTAAAATGGAGAACATTGACATCTGTGCAGTGACAGAGACCTGGTTCAAAGCTCCAGAGAGCACTCCTGCATTACCAGGCTTCAATTCATACCACACCTTCGCCACCTAACCCAGAAAGAAGCACTAAAGGCGGAGGCGTGTCCATATTCATTAAGGATATCCACACCTCCAGGCTAGTTGCACAGCATAATGCATCCGAGATTATTCAAGTGCAACTAACTCTGGGCAAGACCACAATCCAAATTGTAGCTTGCTACAGACCCCCCACCATGCCCCAGGATTCACACTCCTCATTTCTTGATACACTGGAAAGTATTAGGTACAACCCAACACCCTAATAATGGGCGATTTCAACTACCCCACCATTAACTGGGAAAACTACTCATGTACCAACTCTTTTGCTCAACGTTTTCTAGAATTCATAAATTCCAATGCCTTGGATCAACTTATTCACACCCCCACCAGGGGCAGCAGTATCCTAGACCTGGTCATTACCAACATGGGAAACCGATGTTCCACACCAGACACACCAGAGGTCAATTCCTCATTGGTCAGATCCGACTACAAGCCTATCAGCCTAGACATCCACATCCCACCCCCAGCCCCAATTAAGGAAACCATCGTAAAAAACTTCTCAAAAGCCAACTTCACACTTCTTAAGACAGAAGTGGCAAACTTCATGACACCCATGCAGACGGACAAGAGAGGTATGACTGCCGAATCCTACACAAATGTACTTTATAAGCACTTACACGAGTGCATGGATCATGCTATCCCCAATAGAACCAAGATGTTATCCTCCAAAAAAAGGAAGCCAATATGGTGGTCCTATGCCATAAACAAACTCTACAACAGAAGAAAGAAACTGTTGCAAAAAGAGTAAAATCCCATGACTGGAGGAACTCCCTGGTCAACCTCAGTAAGAAGCTGAGATCCCTCATAAAATCCTCCAAAGCTAGTTATGAAAACAAAATTGCCACTGACTCTAAAGACAACCACAAAGCATTCTATAGCTATGTCAAGAATCTAAATGGGAACACTCAGATCTGCTTTGAGTTGCAGCATAATGGCACTAAATATCCAGAACCAACTGATATTGCCAACATCCTAGCAGATAGGTTCAGTGCTAACATTACCCCCCTCTCACCCCCTAGAGGGCCCATCTCTATACCGGAAGAATGCAAAGTTCCTATAATCACGGCTGCACAGGTAAAAAACACACTCTCCAAAACCAAGAACACAGCATCCATGGAACCTGACAATATCCCAGGCTGCATTCTACACGAACTACAGAATGAACTGGCACCCTACCTAAGCACCATGTTCAATCATAGCCTCACCTCAGGCTTTGTGCCCACTGAATGGCGCACCGCGACAGTTATCCCACTCCACAAAGGGGGAGCCACGACGGACCCCAGGAACTACCGCCCCATTAGCCTGACGAGCCTGGTCTGCAAGGCCATGGAACGTATCATCATGGAACTCATAAACGAAGACATTGGTAATCTCCAAACTCTGGACCCTACTCGGTTTGGATTTGTAAAAGGCAGATCATGTCTCCAAAACCTGATTGACTTCTTTGAAGCAGTCACCAAAGCCATAGATG
Organism: Protopterus annectens; assembly: GCF_019279795.1. NCBI lineage: Eukaryota > Metazoa > Chordata > Ceratodontiformes > Protopteridae > Protopterus > Protopterus annectens. Next base: position 1,265,832,085 of record NC_056745.1, read on the forward strand.
AGGGTAAAATGGTTCACACAGCTTATCTAGATCTCGCCAAGGCTTTCAACACCATCCCCCACTCTGGAATTATAGATAAGCTCACTAAACTAGGTATAAATCCCTATGTCACAAGATGGGTTGCCAACTGGCTCACGGACAGAACCCACACTGTGAAAGTAGCGGATTCCAAATCCGACATCAGACCAGTGACAAGTGGAGTACCACAGGGTTCAGTCCTGGGTCCTCTCCTGTTTGGTATCTACTTCTCTGAAGTGCAGGCCATCACAGAAGGTCTTTGGCTAACAAAGTTTGCAGATGACTGCAAACTAGGAGCCATAATAGAAACTCCTAACGATGTGGACAAACTACAAAAGGGCCTCACTGAGACAGATACCTGGTGTCAAAGCCATGCCCTGAAGCTCAATGCCAAAAAGTGTATTGTCATCCCCTTTGGTAAAAACTCTGTACCCATGAACTACAACATAGCTGGTAGTCTACTTAATGCCGAAAATGAGATGAGACCTTGGGACACAGGTGGACAGTAGTCTCTCCTTTGATAATCACATCGCCACAGTGGTCAGGAAATCCTTCTACGTGGCTCATCTCATCACAAAAGGATTCTCATCCAGAAAAAAAGAGGTCATTGTTCCCCTCTACTCATCACTCATTAGACCCATTATAGAGTACAATGCCCCTTTTGGTATGTACCTCACAAGACATCTACAACAACTGGAAAGACCACAGAAATACCTCTCAAAGAAGATTACTGGCCTCAAACAGATGCCCTATGCAAACCGTCTCAAAAAGCTACAGCTTTACTCCATTGCATATCGCCTACTCAGGGGCAATCTCTGCGTAACATACAAAGCTATGTCAAACCCAGAGCTGTTGGACATGCTCCACTTAAAGAAATCCCAATCCCTCCGAGCTACACGCTCTAGGGACCTTAACCTTGTCACCACATTAAACAGAACATGCTGGAGGGATAGATTCCTGTCCCAGAGACTTCCCATATTCTGGAACAGACTACCTATCTATGTCAAACAGAGCTCCTCATTAGCACTCTTCAAGAAAAATCTTGATGATTGGATGGGAAATGGGAAATTCACCCCAGGGATCACTTCTGTGGCTCTGCTCGACAGGGGCACAGGAAAATAATTTTCTTGGGTGGCGAAAGCCAGGGTACATTTTTTGGCTAGGCTTGTATGGGCCCTAGAGCCGATAGCCTAGTACCTACCTATGAACATGGGCTACCCCTCATACCTTCATTTCCCATTATAAATTGGATTTAACTTCCAGCGGTAGAGCCTCATTTGGTTCCACGGTACTCAGGAGTATTTTCCAGTGAGCCACCCATTCAAGATGCTAGGGACGCTGTCCCACATGTGATAATGGAGGTGAGACAGGACTACATAACATAAAGAAGATGTTCATCGTGTTACACTGCTGCAGTCATCACACTTGGGTTATCCTGCCATCAGGCTGTCCCGCAGTCGGCTAGAGTTCCAAAGTCTTGGTCCGGCGTTGGTTGCTGTCGCTTCTTCCCTGACGTCAGTGCGCCAGGGGTATATAAGAGGCATCCAATGCCATTTTCTTCAGTCTTTCTTGCCACGCGGTGCCCGAAGCAGAAGTAGTTCACAAGTACCGGTCGGCCGACTCCTGAGATTTTCAAATCAAATTTCAGACCGAAGTCTTCAATAAAGCTAAGTACCCTGTTTGGGAACATTTTCTTGCCTCTGTCCGATATCAGAAAAAGTTAACAATTGCATTTCTTGTGGGAAGCAAATACCTCATAAGGACTTTCATTCTTATTGCATTCCTGTCCTAGGCCCAGACCACAATGTCACAGGTTGTCGATTTTGTGCTAGGTTTAATAAACGAACTATTAAACGTCGGTTTGATTTCGCCCGACATTACTTTGGTAGGAAATTTAATTATACCATGCCGTCGGAGCAACCGATGGCCGGGATGCATAAAAAATGCAAGGATAAGGACAGGCAACCGAGACCCAAACCAGACTCCGAGGCCTCTGCTGGGCCAGTCGCCGGTTCTCTGGTTTTCAGTGAGGCACCTACGCAGCCCCTGATGACTGCTGATTTAGAACCACAGACGGCTTCCGATTCCCAAGCAGAGATTTCTAGGCCGCCAAAGCCTTCATCTTTAGCCCCTTCCGACTCCAGGGCAGGAGGAGATTCCGTTGTAGTTGAAACACCTTCAGTTGCAGAAGGTGTCTTCAGACAGACTACACTCACCATCAAATCCTATGCAAAGTTGAAAACTCCTTTAAAAGCAAAAAAGACTGTACAGCAGTCTCCAGTACAAGGCCCCATGCCTAAGAAACAGATGCTTAAGATGGCTGAAGATTTAATTACCCAAATCAAGGGTTCCCATCCCCCTCCTGATAAAAGGCCAAGACAGGATGAGGATTACACTTCCTCTGACCAGGTCTCTATTTCCTCAGATTCTTCTGAGGAACAGGAATACTCTTTTCCCCCTTATGAAGACTCTGATGCTGAAGAATCTATTCCCTCAGCATCTCCCGCAGAAGACTTCTCCTTTTGGGGAAACTTTACATACCATGAGGGAACATTTCCACTGGGAAGGCCAGGATTACTCTGATTCTAAGAAAAGGCTCCGAGAGTTCCTTTTACTACCCCAGCACAGACCACTTGCTATCCCTCCCGTATTAGACATTGTGAATGATGTTTACTTAGAATCTAGCCTTAACCCAGACTCTCTACCTCCTGCACCAGCCAAACCAGACAGGTACTACAGAGTCCCTGACTCACACAGTCCCTGACTCACACAAATTCCTATATAAAAGCCCTGTTGCTGACCCAGAAACCATTTCCCAGGGCCCCAAAGGGGTTAAGGCCTTGATTGCTAAAAGTCCTGTACCCTCTGAAAAGGATTTCAGAGCACTAGACAGATGGGGAAAGAAAGTATATACCTCAGCTACTCTAGCTATGAGGGCCTTAAATTGCCAGTTTCACATGCTGAAATATCAGCAATACCTAATGTCTCAATTAAAACAAAAAATGATCACACATTCAGAGCAGCCTGATTTCAAGGAAATGCAAGATTTGTTGCATGCAGCTGAACAAGTGGGAAAACATACTTTACAATGTGGATTTGATTCATTGGAGGCTTCCTGTAGAGCAGCAGTGACTGGGTCTGTCATACGTAGGCATGCTTGGTTAAAAGAACAAACCCTATCTGATCATGTTAAAGCAAAGTTATTGGATGCACCTTTACAGCAGGATGTTTTATTTGGTGTAAAAGCAGAAGATGTTTTAAAGAAAATGGAGGATAAGGCAAAATCTATGCAGACGATCAAGGATTTTTTACAGGTTCAACCCCCACGTTTCAGCAGAAATTGGCCAACAAAAAAACTGGTCCTTTCCAGCTTCTGACAGACCACAGAGGGGCAAATACAGGCACCCAAGGGGCAGAGGTCAGTCACAAGGCCCTTACAAGCCTCGACAATGGGGTACCGCAACCCAGAAAGGAGGAGAGGACAGGCCCCAAGCTATCAGAAGACAAACACAATGACTTAACCCTCAGTCTGCCAAGCAAATCTCTCTTGGCAGCTCCCTTGGGAGGAAAATTAGCACTTTTTGCAGACAACTGGCACATCATCACAAAAGACAAATGGGTCCTAAATATTGTTTCACAAGGATACAGATTCCACTTTCACACTTTGCCAAGGATAGAAGGAATGCCAAACCTGCCACCAAATCAATGGGCAGAGGCTCAAAAACAAATTACAGCTCTCATGGACATGAGAGCCATTCAACAGGTACATACACAGGAGCAAGGACAAGGATTTTACTCAAGACTCTTTCTAGTCCCCAGAAAGGACAAAGCCTGGAGACCCATTCTGGACCTTTCAGTTTTAAACACTTATCTGCAAGTACCCAAATTGAAGATGCTAACACTACAGCAGCTTCTTCCCTTGATGGGCAAGAAGGCTTGGCTAGTAACGTTGGATCTCAAGGAGGCATACCTGCATGTCCCTATCAGACAAAATTGCAGAAGATGCCTCCTTTTTATTGCAGGTTCAACTCCTTATCAATTCTCTGCACTGCCCTTTGGCTTATCTGCTGAGCCCAGGGTCTTCATAAAATGCCTGGCACCAGTAATTGCATACTACAGACAAAGAGGAATTCAAATATATCCATATCTGGATGACTGATTATTCAAGCAGAAAGCAAGGATATTCTTTTAAAGCATCTGGCGTTTGTCAAACACCTGTTAAGTTGCCTAGGGTACACAGTAAATGAAAAGAAATCAAAGCTAGTGCCCTCACAAAACATAATATTCCTGGGTTCCAGCTTAAATACAACGACCCAGATGGCTTATCTCACGCCAGACAAGCAAGAACAGCTGACTCAATACTTCAAAATGATGGCAACAAAGACCCAACTCCCTGCAAGAAAAAGTCTGCAGGCCTTGGGATTCATGGCATCTTGCATACTACTAATACCATTTGCAAAACTGCATATGAGGAAATTACAATGGTACCTGAAAAGCGTATGGACTCAGCACAGCCACAGCTTGGAAACAATAATACCACTCATTCCCTGCCTTCAACAGGAGTTTCTATGGTGGGCTCAGGCATGTCACCTCAACAAGGGTCAGCCTTTTACCTTACCCACAGCCAGGCAAACTATAACAACAGATGCATCGGATTATGCCTGGGGAGCACACATGGCAGGACAGTGCATTCAGGGCAAATGGTCTACAGATCAAAGGCATCTGCATATCAATCAAAAAGAAATGCTAGCTGTACAAAATGCCCCAACCGCTTTCAAGGACCTCCTACATCCAGGACAACTCCTACTATAGACGGACAACACCACAGTAATGTGGTACATAAACAAGCAAGGGGGCACACACTCCTACCCCCTATGCAGGCAAGCAGTGACCTTGTGGAACACAGCACTGACCTACCAAGTTCAACTACAAGCACAATTCCTGCCAGGAAAGAAAAACACATTGGCAGACGATCTAAGCAGAAACATCATGGATCCTCACCAGTGGAAACTAGATCCACAAGTATTTGCAATAACTCAAAAATGGGGGCGCCCAGACATAGATCTGTTTGCCAACCCCCAAAACTACCAACTTTGGAAATTTTGCACAAGGACATTCCACCCACTAGCTTGGAAAGTGGACGCCCTCTCATTCAGTTGGAAAACATTAACAGTGTACGCCTTTCCTCCACTGCCACTCCTAGCAAAGGTGCTGCTGAAAGCCAGATTAGAGAGGCCACAAATGATGCTCATTGCTCCAGACTGGCCACGCCAACACTGGTATCCAATACTAAGGAACATGGCTCACGGCCCACCATGGATTTTGCCTCAAATTCCTCACCTGCTCACTCAGCAAAACAATCGGGTTCTACACAGCCAGCTCAAGACTTTAAATCTGGCTGCATGGCAAATTAATAAAAATAAAAGCCAGAAGTATGAAGCTGAATGCCAAAACGCTACCACGAAGTATAAAATCCAAAAACAAAGTTTTATTAGCGCTTTCGGAAGAAATAGTATCCTTCCTTCATCAGACAAATCAGTAACTAATACAACGTTCCTTAAATAAACTATTAATTGATCATGTGTTCAATTAACCCATTAAATGGTTAATTAATATTCATTCATTCTTCTCATTACTTTACAATGTCAGAATAATACAAACACATATTCCCAAGTATTATTGCAATTCTGAAATATAAAATATAAAATATAAAAATATAAAATACCCTTCTGAAGTCCCTCCTAAGAGACTCTGCAAGAGGAAGCATTTGCATTCCCCAGATGAGTCAGTCACCTCGGACACAGACTTCAGTGAGTTGGAAGGGTCCCCATGGTCGCCCTCTGAGGATGTCTCTTTCACAGACATCCTAGAAATCCTTAAGGAGAGAGGCGGCTGGAAGCCCATCAACCCTTCTGATGAGGAGTCTGTTTTCCTGAAGGTCTTTGGGTGTCACCCTTCAGCCACTTGGGTGTCTCCGCCTTTCAACGAACTTATGGAACTAGTTATTTGAAAGGCGTGGGAGTCTCCAGATGCAGTGGAGCCAGTCCCTAGGAGGCCAAATAAGTACATCACAGCTCCTTCACATAAAGGCTTCATGACCAAGGGTGTCCCTATAGATGCTATGGTGATGGCAGCAGCCACCAAAAAGGAACTTTCTGAAACATCCTCATCTGTCAATCCACCCAGCAAGGAGTCTTGTACGATGGACAGATACGGGAAGTGCATGTTCGCTTCAGTGACTTTTGCACTCCAATTGCTGAACTATGTGATGCATTTTACAAGGCTACAAAGAGATCTCCTAAAGGAGCTAGGAGATGCTCTCCAAGGTACAGTAGCTGCAGGGGTAGCAGACAAAGTTTCCTCTCATCTCTCCACCTTACATTCTGTGGTCTGCTCCTCCATGAGGCTCATTGCTTATGAAGCAGCTGGAGCGAGCAGAGCAGTGGGTTCAGGTATTTCCCTAAGGAGACATTCCTAGATGTACTTGTGCGACTTTGCGGAATCTTTGAAGTCTTCCTTTACTAATGCCCCATTTGAGGGCTCATCCTTGTTGGTGCAAAAAGATAAGGAGATGCTAACCAGGTGTGAACAAGAAGGAAAACCTCTGTCTGCCATAGGAGTCCATTTTTCTGTACCTTCTAGACCTTATCCAAAAGGCCAGAAAGGGGGGGAGATGTGGTTCTGTAAATCCCAGAGAGTTTTTCAGGAAACGTGTGGTGACTCTTCCCCTAGGGACAGAGGAGGAAGTACAAATGGAAGATGCCGGCTATACAGCAGAGGGGGTCTGCAAAACCAGGGCGACAGAGATTCTTTCCGAGGTAAGCACTTTCAGCACTCCTGAAGTGAGGCCCATCTGTCCAACTCTGGAGGCAGTTGGGGGTCGTTTATCTTTGTACCTACAAGCCTGGCTGGAAACTACAAAAGACAAGTGGGTACAAGGTATTGTATCTAGAGGATACTTCATACCATTTTCTCTTCCTGTCCCAAACATAAAGAAAATCCCAGGTATTCCACCCAGTCAGAGGGATCAAGTAACTCTAGAAATTCAAAAGTTGCTAGACAAAAGAGTCGCCCAAATAGTCCCCAGAGACAAAGTAGGATCCAGACTTACTCAAGATTCTTTTTAGTGCCAAAAAGAACAGGAGACTGGAGATCAATTTTGGATCTCAGCACATTAAACGAATCAGTAAAAAAGACCAAGTTCCAGATGGTAACACTGCAGTCGAATCTTCCATTTTTGGGAAAAGACAATTGAATGGGCTCTGTAGACCTCCAGGATGTGTACTACCACATAAGGATAAGTAGGCCATCCGGGAGTCATCTGTGCTTCCGTTTGGGAGCCAGTCATTACCAGTTTCGAGCTCTGCCCTTTGGTCTCACTACAGTCCCCAGAGTGCTCACCAAGTGCATAGCAGTAGTCACTCACCTGAGATATCTAGGATTCCAAGTGCTTCCATATCTAGACGACTGCCTCCTAACTGCCGCCACCAAGCATTTACTAGTAGAATCAAGAGATACCTCTTCCTCCCTCTCTCTCTCTGCTCTCATCTGGGAATCGCAGTAAATTACAAAAAATCTGCCTTGTTGCCATCGTAGCACATCGTGTTTATAGGAGCAGATCTAGATACAATAAACAGGAAGGCAAAACTTCTAGAGAAAGTTTTCTAGTTCTGAGACAGCAAGTCTCCAACCTTCTCTTCAAAACAAAAGGATAGGCAAAAACAGTCTTGAAAGTCATGGGCAACATGGCATCTGCGATAAGTTTAGTTCCACCTGCACACATGCACATGAGAATTTTACAGTGGCTTCTATTCACCCAGTGGTCATTACAAGAACTACCCATGTCTCACCAAATTCTGTTGAGTCCTGCAAGAAGGACCTTCACTGGTGGCTTTACTCCAGTCACATAACATCAGGTCAGCTATTTCTTCCACCTCAGCCAGTGGCTACAGTGACCACAGACACCTCCCAGATAGGGTGGAGGTGGCATTATCTTGGCAGGACAGCTCAGGGCACTTGACAGGATCATGAGGCCCACTTGCACATCAGTATCCTAAAGATGAGGGTGGTGCTTATGACGTTGCAGGCACTCCAGGACTCTCTTCCACTGGGAACAATAGCAATTCAGACAGACCAACATCTCAGTTGTATGGTACGTAAACAAACAAGGAGGGACCAGGTCTTACCCGCTTTGTTGAGAGGCCCTCAGATTATGGCAATAGGCGATCTCCTCCCAAAGCTTTCTAATAGCAACTCACATCCCAGGGAGATCCGATGTGATAGCAGACAAACTCAGCAGAGCGATTCTCATGCCTCATGAGTGGTCCCTAAAACAAGAAATAGCGGAAAGAATCTTCTGCAAATGGGGCCAGCCTTGCTGTCGCCTTTTTGTGCCGCTTCCATGAATGCCAAATGCATCAGCTATCTTGCCCTGATCCCCCTTCCGGTGGGAGTCTCCAAGGGATGCAATTGTACACGATTGGCCCCGGGACGTCTTTATGCCTTTCCTCCCTTTCCACCAATACCCAAGGCCCTCCAGAAAGCCAACTTGTTGGGAAGCAATCTAATTCTCATTGCCCCATATTGGCCTAGTTAAATTTGGTTCCCCTTCCTTTGGCCTCATCTTTAGGAGGAGCTGTGGGTTTTGGACCCAGTTCCAGACCTTCTGGCTCACACGTCCAGAATGTGCTCCCCCCTTGTCTTCGAACCCTCAAATTGACAGCTTGGCTCCTCCAATTCCAAATATAGCCAGACTTTTTAACCTCCCTCATTTAGTCAAGCATATCTTGATCTTTTCTCATAAAGCTTCAACAAGAAAATTATATATCAGTACATGGAAGAGCTTTTCTTCCTGGGCTCTGACAAGACACATTGATTCCCTTCTCTGGTCCTATAAGTTCTATCCTTGAATTTCTGGCAAAACTATTTAATGAAGGAGCAGCTGCAGTGACCATTCGTGTGCAGCTAGCAGCAATATCTAATTTCCATATAAGTGATTTCGCCCCTAACTTGATGTCCCACAACATAGGCAAAGCCTTCCTGAAGGGTACTAATTTAAGACCACCCATGAAAACACCCCTACCACCATGGTACCTAAACTTTTGTTCTGTCCTGCTTGACCCCCCCCCCCCCTTTGAACTTGCGTCATCGTGTGATCTAAGATTTTTAATGTGGAAGGCAGGTATGTTGATTACCGTCACTTCAGCCAGAAGAGTTTCAGTGCTGCAAGCTTTATCGCTCAAGCCACCATATATGCTTTTTCATAAAGACAGAGTATCCCTTTGAACAAACCCATCCTTCCTGCCAAAAGTATGTTCAGAATCTAACCTAAATCAGTCCATAGAGTTGCCAGTTTTCTTTCAAAATCATGGCAACAAGGCTGAATATAATCTTCACCATTTGGATGTTCATAGGCAATTGCTTCTACTTGCATAGAAAAGGACTTCAGGAAACCGATCGGTTATTTGTGTCATTTTCAGAAGAAAGAAAGGTGCCCCTATATCTAAGGTCACTCGTCCAAAATGGCTCTCAGATTGTATCATTTTTATATATAAATCCAATAACAAGATTCTTCCCTTTAAAGTCAAAGCCCATTCGACGAGAGCCATGGCAACCTCTTCTGCTTTTAGAGCTAGACTACCACTTGATAGCATTTGTGCTGCTGCGACTTGGGCAACGCCTCATACCTTTATCCCTCATTGCAAAGTAGATATGGCCTCCAGGGACAGGACCTCCTTTGGTTCCACTGTCTTAAAGAATGTACTCCCGTGAGCCACCCAGGAAATATGGTGCTAGGGACGCTGTCCCAACCACTAAGAATGAAGGCGAGATAGGGCAGCCATAAAGAAGTTGTGTACTCACCATAACGTTCCATTATTGTTGTCCATCTCGCCTTCATTCTTACATTTCCCCCTCATTCCCCCTACCTATGGCCTCTGGAGGACAAAAGAGGGCAAAGGGGTTCTTTCTCTAGCAAGTGCGTCTCTGACCTTCTTCATTGTCTTCATAATGGGTATTGATGGTACCTTAGGTTCCTAATGTTCTCAGCAAACAAGATCTGGGGAGCTTCACTTGAGCATGATGGGATAGGGATACAGCCACGATCCAGTGGAAGTCCTCGAGCTTTAGTATGCAGCCGAGTTGGAACCGAGAATCTGTTCCGAACACAACCAACCAGTAAGAATGAAGGTGAGATGGACAACAAACATGGAACGTTATGGTGATTACATAGCTTTTTTTTCTGCCTTCATTCAGAAGTGCTGCTATCAATGACCATTCCACCAGGTGTGTAGATAATTCTACTGCATGCTTCAGGAATGTCATGTCCATCTGTTTATTGGTCCATACATTGACCGAGCATTATTGCTTAGACTATGATTCCAGAAGTCTTACTTTATCTGGCACCTTACTGCCCCCGGACTCTGCGTTCCTATCCTTACCTCTTAACTTTCATGTGACCATGACCCTCCTGGTATGATTAAATTTCAGTACTTGAGATTCTTCTCCAGTACTTAAAGCTATAAAGCGTCTTCATAGTCAGATACAACAGAGTGTGTACAGTATCAGCTGATCAGTGAAAAGGCTTTTGACAATAGGTGCCCCTCTTGTCATTCCCTTGTGTTTGAATGACCTCTCTGTTCACTGTGTAGGGCTGGATCTTTCTCTAATTTGTGAATTATCTCATTTTTACAGTCTCATACTTTTTGCCTTTCAAGCTGTGCTCCCTCACCTCCAAGAGGTTGAACTAGGGAATACGTTGACTGGGGTTGCATCTTCCTTACAGGATATGATGTTCTAGCAGGCAGCTTCCATAAGCATTTGATAAAAGTTTTGAAGTTTACTGAGCTCAGGCTACAAGAAGAGGGGATCACATTTACTAACCATTGCAGTGGGCCTTCTTGAAGGTCAGCTAGTGCAGTGGAATACCTATCTGTTACTTCCTTGTATGCAGAACCTCTCTGTTTAGACCATATACAGATATGTTTTTCTTTTCAACGTGATTATTAGGATGCTGCAGTCACTCTCTGGAAAGTTCAAGTTGATTGAAAGTACAATACACCTAAAAGCAGTTGTACTCATAATTGCTGCTATACATGTTCCAGAGTTTCACAAAGCTACTGATGCCTTTTCCTGTTATGATATAGATGGTAGAATTTATGGCCAGGAGTACTCATTTTCTTTGCTTTTGGTTATGTGGACCTAGAGTGTAGTGAGAATGTATTGAGGCAGTTGACAATTTATCAAGATTACCTTTACAATTTGTTAGTCATTTAATTTTGTTGACTAGAGTCTTGTGCAGTGAATAATTTGGACAGTGCATTGACTCAAGAGATTTTATGTGAACATACAGATGTTCTTAAAACATAGTTTTGTTTGTATCCTAGAATCTAAAACATTGGCAGCAGAAGAAAAGAAACCTAAATCCTTGAAGAAGTCCAAAAGGAAAGCGAGACTTATCATAAGGAACCTTAGCTTTAAAGTAAGCATTTCTGAATGTTTATTTCATTAATGAAACACAGTTTATATGGGAGAATGACACTTAACTTGTGAATTAATGTTTTGGTTGGTAAAGAGAATATTTGTGATTAATGGCTCATCAGAAATTGCCTCGTTTCACTCCTCAGCTCGTATGAGGTAGCATAGACTAGGCAGTGTGCTAACTGCAACCACTGTAAGTGACATTTACAATTTGCCCTCTTCCTGATTTCTTATTTCTTTGCATGTTTGTCACACTTAAATATTTCAGATCATCAAACAAATTTAAATATTAGACAAAGATAACCCAAGTAAACACAAAATGCAGTTTTTAAGTGATGATTTTATTTATTAAAAAAAAAAAACTATCCAAACCTACATGGTCCTATGTGAAAAAGTAATTGCCCCCCTTGTTAAATCATGAAGTAACTGTGGTTAATCAAATTTTTTGGGAAAGCTGGGTTCAAATTCACTAGCCACACCCAGGCCTGATTACTGCCAGACCTGTTGAATCAAGTAGGCCAAAAGATCCCAAAAAGGAAGACGTCATGCTGCGATCTAAAGAAATTCCGGAACAGATGAGGAAGCAAAAGTAATTGACATTGATCAGTCTGGAAAAGGTTACAAAGCCATTTCTAAAGCTTTGGGACTCCAGTGAACCACGGTGAGAGCCATTATCCACAAATGGAGAAAACATGGAACAGTGGTGAACCTTCCCAGGAGTGGCCGGCCTACAAAAATTACCCCAAGAGTGCAGCGACGACTCATTCAAGAGGTCACAAAAGAACCCAGAAAAACATCTAGAGAACTGCAGGCCTCACTTGCCTCAGTTAAGGTCAGTGTTCATGACTCAACCTTAAGAAAGAGACTAGGCAGAAATTACATGCATGGCAGAGTTCCAAGGCGAAAACCACTGTTGACCAAAAAGAACATAAAGGCTCGTCTCACTTTTGCCAAAAAACATCTTGATGATCCCCAAGACTTTTGGGAAAATATTCTGTGGACTGACGAAACAAAGGTTGAACTTTTTGGGAGGTGTGCGTCCCGTTACATCTGGCGTAAAAGTAACACAGCATTTCAGAAAAAGAGCATCATGCCAACAGTCAAAGATGGTGGTGGTAGTATGATGGTATGGGACTACTTTGCTGCTTCTGGACCTGCACGACTTGTTGTGATTGATGGAACCATGACGTTTGCTGTCTACCAAAAAATCCTGAAGGAGAATGTCCGGCCATCAGTTCGTGACATCAAGCTGAAGCATACTTGGGTTCTGCAGCAGGAGAATGATCCAAAACACACCAGTAAGTCCACCTCTGAATGGCTTAAAAAGAAACAAAATGAAGGTTTTGGAGTGGCCTAGTCTAAGTCCAGACTTGAATCCAATTGAGATGCTGTGGCATGACCTTAAAAAGACGGTTCATGGAAACCCGCCAGTATGGCTGAATTAAAACAATTCTGCAAATAAGGGTGGCCCAAAATTCCTCAACAGCGATGTGAAAGACTCATTGCCAGTTATCGCAAATGCTTGATTGGCAACAACTGCAGTTACTAGGTTTAGGGGCCAATTACTTTCTCACATAGGGCCATGTAGGTTTGGATATTTTTTTCCTTAATAAATAAAATTATCACTTAAAACTGCATTTTGTGTTTACTTGAGTTATCTTTGTCTAAAATTTGTATTTGTTTGATGACCTGAAACAAGTGTGACAAACATGCAAAAAAATAAGAAATCAGGAAGGGGGCAAATACTTTTTCATTGCACTGTATTAGTACGTATCGTTCATGTTCTCAAGACAAGTACTGCTGCTGCCACTGCTATTATTCTTGAACCTCATCTCATGTTCTTTCACCAGTTTTTGTCTGTGCAAGATGTTGGCCAGAACTGTGGTTCCACCACAAGTTTGGACAATGAGGAGACTGCATTGACAGTAGTAGACTTCAGAGCTTTGCTCACTTAAGTGAATCGTATGAGTTACTTGACTGAGTTAATTGATTACATTCAATCTTTAGTTTCTGACATTTGCCCTTACTGTACCTTGGCTTAAGACTTTGGAGTGACTATTAAGGATATATATAGCTTAAGTCTGGCTTATAGACCAATTAAGTGCCCTAGTCTAGTTTTCCATTGCATATGCTTTATCTTTGCTGGTATCCGGGATTCCAGAGGGCCTAGTTTTTGAAAGTTTTCTGCTCCACAGTAAACCAACCACAGTTTCTAGTATGCTGTTGTGTGCTTCATTTTCCGCTCTGATACTTTGTGTTGTGATTTGCATGCACTCTGTTTCAAGATGTTGTTACTATAGTATATGTACAAAAACAAGAGTCCCAGCTAATTTTTCTTTTCGGCCTGGACTTTGTGAGCTATGTAATGTAGCACTGCTTATTGTATAGTCCAACTCTCATGCTGCCATATACTGACGACCCTCGATCAGAATTATTTTGCTTAACATAGATTTGAATGAAAACAAAACCTACTTATCAGCTGTGAGACTGCACTACAGTGGGGAATGGGCAAATTCCCCTGTCTGAACTGTACAGTGATCTCGTGCGTCCAAATACCAGCAACTTTGGAAAAGTTCATTTTCAAACATCGAGATGATATTTCAAGAGCTCAAACTCTTGAGATTTCAAACACTTGAGGGTATTCTATACATACATATATATATATATATATATATATGTATGTGTGTGTCTACATTGTGTGTGTGTATGTACAATGGATATAAAAAGTGTACACACCCTGTTAAAATGACAGGTTTTTGTGATATAAAAAAATGAGACCACATTAAATAATTTCAAAACTTTTCCCTTTAATGTGACCTATAACCTGTACAATTCAGTTGCATAACAAACAAATTTGTTAGGGGAAAAATATAAAAAAATAAAAAACATACAATAAGCTGGTTGCATAAGTGTGCACACCCTTAAACTAATACTTTGTTGAAGCACCTTTTCATTTAATTACAGCATTCAGTCTTCTTGGGTACACACCTGCCATTAATTAAAGAGACTCTGATTAATCCCAAATAAAGTTCAGCTGTCCTAGTAGGATTTTCCTGTCATTTACTCAGTTGCCTGATACAGCAAAAGTCATGGTTCGCAGAGAGCTTACAAGGCATCAAAGGAATCTCATTGTTGAAAGGTATCAGTCAGGAGAATGGTACAAACAAAATTTCCACAGCATTGGATATACCATGGAACATAGTGAAGACAGTCATCAAAAAGTGGAGAAAATATGGGACAACAGTGATGCAAAGAACTGGACGTCCCTCCAAAATTTATGAATATACAAGACAAAAACTGGTCAGGGGGGCTCCCAAGAGACTTACAGCAACACTGAAGGCGCTGCAGGAATTTCTGGTGAGCACCATTTGTGTACTGCATGTAACAACAATCTTCCGTATTCTCCATATCTCTGGACTATGGGGTAGGGTTGCAAGACCCTTTTCTTACACAGAAAGACATCCAGGCCCAGCTAAAATTTGCAAAACAACACGTTGTCTGCCAAAAGCATATGGGAAAATGTGTTATGGTCTGATGAGACCAAAGTTGAACATTTTGGCCAAAATTCCAAAAGGTTAGTGTGGCACAAAAACAACACTTAGCATCACCAAAAGAACAACTTCCCCATGGTGAAGCATGGTGGTGGCAGTATCATGGTTTGGGGTTGCTTTTCTTCAGCTGGAACTGGGGCTTAAGTCAAGGTGGAGGGAATTATGAACAGTTCCAAATCCCAGTCACTTTTGGCCCAAAACCTTTAAGCGTCTGCTAGAAAGCTGGAGATGAAGAGGAATTTCTCCTTTCAAGACAGTGACCCCAAGTATACCTCCAAATCGACAAAAGAATGGCTTCACCAGAAGAAAATTAAAGTTTTGGAATGGTGCAGCCAGAGCCCAGACCTAAAGAACTGTGTGCACAAGAGATGTCCTCGCAATCTTGACAGATTTGGAGCACTTTTGCAAGGAAGAGTGGGCAAATATTGCCAAGTCAAGATGTGCCATGCTGATAGACTCCTACCCAAGAAGACTGAATGTTGTAATTAAAAATTAAATCAAAAGGTGCTTCAACAAAGTGTTAGTTTAAGGATCTGCATACTTATCCAACCAGCTTATTGTATATTTATATTTTTTCTCCTACCTGATTTGTTTTTCAATTGAATTGTACAGTTTATAGGTCATATTAAAGGTGGGAAAAGTTTTGACGTGATTTTATTGTGGTCTCATTTTTGATATCACAAAAAAACTGGCATTTTAACAGGGAGTGCACATTTTTTACATCCACTGTATATGTATATATATGTGTGTGTATGTTTGATATATAATGTAACATGTGTTTGTGTGTGTGTGTGTGTATATATATATATATATATATATATATATATATATATATATATATAATGTGTATATATATATATATATATATATATATATATATATATATATAGGTTCATAGGTTTATACTAGGCTATCTGCCCTAAGGCATTTATAAGCCTAGCCCAAATTATTGTGGCTTACGCCACCCTTATATGAAAAAATACTGTGCCCATTAGTTTGTTGTGCCTCTGTCCAGCAGTGACACAGAGATGATTCCTGGGGTAAACCTACGATCTCCCATCCACAGGTCTAGATTTCTCTTGAACAGAGTCAGTGAGGTGCTCTGCCTCACATGGACCGGGATTTTATTCCACAGCATAGGGAGTCTCTGAGTGATAAATCTATCCCTCCAGCACGTCCTATTTATATCCGTGCTAAGGTTTAAGTCACTTGCTCTAAGCGGTTTTGGTGGATTTGGATTTTTGAGGTGGAGCATGTCCATTAATTCGGGTTGGACATGGCCTTGTATGTCAGGCACATGTCACCTCTGAGCAGGCGGTATCACGACTGAATAGAGCTGGAGTTTCTTCAATCTGGCAGCATATGACAGATTTTGGAGTCCCTTTATCCTTTTGGTGAGGAACTTTGGGGTCTCTCCAATTGCTGCAGATGTCGGGTGAGATACATCCCGAATGGGGCATTGTACTCGATCATTGGTCTGATAAGTGAAGAGTACAGGGGAACAATGACCTCACTAGATCTGGATGTGAATCCCTTCATGATCAGGTGGGCAATGTAGAAGGTCTTTCTAACCACTTTAGCAATGTGAGTGTCAAAAGAAAGGCCACTGTCAACCTGGGTCCCCAGGTCCCTGATAACCTCTTCTGTGCTTAGTGGATTGCCATTATGTGCTTGTTACAAAAGTCATGGTTCGAGAGAGCTTACAAGGCATCAAAGGAATCTCATTGTTGAAAGGGTATCAGTCAGAGAATGGTACAAACAAATTTCCACAGCATTGGATATACCATGGAACATAGTGAAGACAATAACAAAAGTGGGAGGAAAATATGGACAACAGTGATGCAGAACTGGACGCCCTCCAAAATTTATGAATATACAAGACAAAAACTGGTCAGGCTCTAAGAGACTTACAGCAACACTGAAGGCGCTTGCAGGAATTTCTAAGAGCACCATTTTGTGTACTGCATGTAACAACAATCTTCCGTATTCTCCATATTCTGACTATGGGCAGGGGTTGCAAGACCTTTCTTACACAGAAAGACATCCAGGCTCAGCTAAAATTTGTAAAACAACACGCTATTCGCCAAAGTATATGGAAAATGTGTTATGGTCTGATGAGACCAAAGTTGAACATTTTGGCCAAAATTCCAAAAAGGTTAGTGTGGCACAAACAACACTTAGCATCACCAAAGAACAACTTCCCCATGGTGAAGCATGGTGGTGGCAGTATCATGGTTTGGGGGTTGCTTTCTTCAGCTGAACTGGGGCTTAAGTCAATCTGCAGGGAATTATGAGCAGTTTCAAATCCCAGTCACTTTGGCCCAAACCTTTAAGCGCCTGTTGAAAGCCGAGATGAAGAGGAATTTCTCCTTTCAAGACAGTGACCCGAAGTATACCTCCAAATCGACAAAAGAATGGCTTCACCAGAAGAAAATTAAAGTTTTGGAATGGTGCAGCCAGAGCCCAGACCTAAAGGACTGTGTGCACAAGAGATGTCCTCGCAATCTTGACAGATTTGGAGCGCTTTTGCAAGGAAGAGTGGGCAAATATTGCCAAGTCAAGATGTGCCATGCTGATAGACTCCTACCCAAGAAGACTGAATGCTGTAATTAAAAATTAAAAAAATTAAATCAAAAGGTGCTTCAACAAAGTGTTAGTTTAAGGATCTGCATACTTATCCAACCAACTTATTGTATGTTTATATTTTTTCTCCTACCAGATTTGTTTTTCAATTGAATTGTACAGTTTATAGGTCATATTAAAGGTGGGAAAAGTTTTGACGTGATTTTATTGTGGTCTCATTTTTGATATCACAAAAAAACTGGCATTTTAACAGGGAGTGTACATTTTTTACATCCACTGTATATGTATATATGTGTGTGTGTATGTTTGATATATAATGTAACATGTGTTTGTGTGTGTGTGTGTGTATATATATATATATATATGTATGTGTATATATATATATATATATATGTATATATATATATATATATATATATATATATATATATATATATGGTCTACTGACTGCATATTTCACTGAAAGTCAAATTAGTGTTCACTTTTCACTGAAAACTCAATTCACTGGAACACATTTCATTGAAAGTTATTTATGGCCTTTTCCCCACTGTAGTGCGACCCTGGAGTTAGTATATATAGTAAGAGGGGGTGTGGGGGACACTGCCCCCCACATATTGTAAATATTTTGAACTATACATGGATACTTGCAATTCCAATATAGTACTCTTTTCTGAACATAATATATACTTAAAGTATGTTGGGGGGCTATGCCCCCTACACCCCCGATGTGGAGGGCGGTGCCCCTCACCCCACCCCTTACTATATATACTAACTCCAGGGTTGCACTATAGTGGGGAAAAGGCCATATATAACTTTCAGTGAAATATGTTTCAGTGAATTGAGTTTTCACTGAATTGAGTTTTCAGTGATATGTGTTCAGTCATTTGAGTTTCAGTGAAATGTGCATTCAGTGAAATGTCCTAGACCTATAATATATATATATATATATATATATATATATATATATATATATATATATATATATATATATATATATATATATATATATAATGTTTGTGTATGTATATAGGTTCATAGGTGTTTCCTAAGCTAACGAGCACATGGGTCTTTTTAAGCCTAGCCATGCATCCCATATCTCTGACCAGTTCTGATACCCTGATAAGTGTAAGCAGGGTTTTGGGAAATGAACCATTTGCAGGTTGCCTGTGTCTATAAGAGACATAGGTGTCAAACCAGGGATGAATTTCCTGTTCCCTTTCCAATTATCCAAGTTGAATTTGGATTGGGTAGGAACTCTGCTTCACATGGATGGGGAGCCTTTTCCATAGATGGGGTAGTCTCTGGAATACATACCTCTCTGTCCAGCAGATCCTGTTTATATCACAGGCAAGGTTTAAGACCTTAGAACAGGTAATTGTGGTGCTGTTTGTTTTGTGGATATGCAGGGTCCATCATAGTGAGGTCTGACAATGCCCTGTATGCCAGGCATAGCTCTCCCCTCAAAAGCCTGTAGGAGACTGAACACAGGGATACATCCTCGAGGCAGCCTGCATAGGATATTTTAGTTACACCCTCTATTCTTTTAGTGAAGAACCTCTGTGGACATTTTAACTGTTAGATAATACCTGGTTAGGTACGTTCCAAAAGGGGCATTGTATTCTATGATAGGTCTGATGAATGCCGAATGCAGTGGAACAGTGACTTCCTTGGACTTGGATGCCATACCTTTGTTAATAAGTTGCGCAGCATAGAATGATTTCCTCACTACTGTAGGCACGTGATGGTCAAAGACTAGATTACTGTCCTATGTGTGTCCCTAAATTGCTGACTACTGGGTATACTCTAAGGGTGTGTATTCAATATGATAGTTACCAGAGATGGATGACATCCCAAAGGACACTATTATGCATTTCTTGGCATTTTGTTTTAGTCCATGACTCTGATGCCAGTTGTTTGTCTGTGTCAGCCCCTCCTGGAGAACATTTGTGTCAATGTGGGATTCAGTGACAGCTCCTAATTTGCAATCATCTGCAAATTTAGTCATCCAGAGACCACCGACATTGGGTGTGGCTTCAGAGAAGTAAACGCCAAAAAGGAGAGGTCTAAGGACTGATTCCTGAGGGACTCCACTTGTGAATGGCCTCTTTGTAGAGGTGGACTCCCCAATTCTAACTTCCTAGGTCCTGTCTGTGAGCCAGTTTGCTATCCAGCAGGTGACATATGAGTTTGTACATAACCTGTTGAGTTTGTCAACAATGCCTGAGTAGGGTATTGTGTCAAATTCCTTGGCCAGGTCGAAATAGGAAGTGTGAACCATTTTTCCCTCATCCATTGCTTTGGTTACCTTCTCAAAGAAGTTCACCAGGTTGAGTAGACATGATCTGTCCTTGACGAAACCAAACTCGATTGGGTCCAATGTCTGGAGGTGTACTACATCTCTGCTGATCATTTCCATGATTGTTCTTTTCATGGCCCATAAGACTAGTGAGACTTACGGGTCTGTAGATGGCCCACCTTTGTGCAGAGGGATGACTGTTGCTGTTCTCCATTCATTAGGCACGAAGCCTGTTGGGAAGCTGCAGTTAAATAGTAATTCCAGAGGCCCTGATAGGTCATGTTTCATGCTATTTAGAAGGTACCCAGTCTGGGCCCACTGATGCAGTGCTCTTGGTTTTAGAATGAGCATTAAGGACCTATTCCCTAGTGATAGTAGGGGATGTTATATTTTATGGTATTTTTTGTGTGAAGGTTGGGGGGGGGGGGAGTAAAGTTGGAGCTGAATTTATCAGCCAGGAGGTTTGCTAAATCTTCTGGCTCATTATAGGTGGCTCCATTTACAATAAGCTCTGCTCACAATCGTGTATTGCCTTTTGAGGTTGCCGACATACCTAACGAATGCTTTGTGGTTGTTCTTGGCCTGGGAGGCCTAACTTACCTCAGATTTGGCTTTGGTAGACTTTATTTGTTCTCTGAGATTTTTGTTTAGTTTGAGAGAGCTTTTATCCTGCTGGGTGCTGCACCTCCTAATTTTTGCCATTTTTTTTCCTTCTGTTATACAGCCTATTGATTTTGTGATTCCACCAGGATGGCTTGTTGTTTTTTCAGTTAGTTCTGCACTTCTTCCTGGTGAGTACAGCTGCCTTTATGCAACCATTAACATGCTTGTACAGGGTTTCTTTGAACAGTTCTGCATAGGCAGCAATGTTCTCAGGGTTTATGGGGCTTGAAATTTTGCCAGTTATCACTCAATAGCAGGAAGTTAGCCTTAGAGTAGTTCCTGAATATTCAAGGTTTAGCTGGGGATCCAGGTTTTATTTTACACAAAGGAGATAATTTTGTTGTCTGACTTTACCAGGGAAGACATTACAGTAGGGGGTGTGCCGCACTCTCTCATATTAATGAAGACCAGGTCCAGTTTGGTTGCACCCCTGGTCCAGGGAGTTTGTGTTTACAAAATGCAGGAATATCTATGCCTGGGCATTTGATGTCGTATAGGATTCCCAGTTAATAGCGAGGTAATTAAATTAAATAAAAAAAAATACAAAAGGCCAGCAGACTGTAGTATGTAAATGCTTTATTAAAGCATATATAAATAGAGCAGTAACAAACTGCTTCGGCCAAACAAATTAAGTAGCCTTCATCAGTGTTAATGAAAAGCCATTGAAGTTCATTGCCCTTATATACTACAAGGTAGAAACAAGATTCATGCTCATTGGTTGTTCATAAATTCTCATTGAGACCTGGTGGAAATAAACCACCCAACTTCCACTTCTGATAATTTTGTGCTTACCCACATTAGCCAATAAAAGAGGAGAGGGAAGGAGATACGTGGTCAAATTATTATAAGGGGCAGGCAACTAGAAAGACAGTTATGTTTAAGACCACAACAGCAACAGTGTGGCAGTGTGGGAAAGAAACTCACAAGAGACACAGCTGTGATCTTGTAAGTTTTAATATAGAATTAAAAGAAGAATACAAGTATTACACGGTGTAAAGAAAACAAATCACAATATAAAAATAGAGAAGGATAATAAAGTAATACAAAATACAAGAAATCAAAAGCAAACTAACCTTTTCCTTATACCAAGCTGTGGCAGTCTGGGTGAGCTTTTCCACTAAAGCTTTGAAATGTTTTAATCTGATGTTGCAAATCTTTATTCATTCCTTACTGATAGGACTTTGGTTCCATCCTCAGAACTGACACAGCCAATGTTCTTTGTGTTTCACTGTTGCAGTCATTACATTTGGGTAATCTGCTGGCAGGTTGCCCTCAGTCGGCCTGAATTCCAAAGTCTTGGGTCCCAAGGCCAGTTGCTGTCTCCTCTTCCATGACATCAGGTCGTCAGGGGTATAAAACAAGCAGCCGACGCCATTTTCTTTAGTCTTTCTTGCCGCGTGGTGCCCGAAGCAGAAGCTTTTCGCAAGTGCATGTCGGCCGACTCCTGAAATATTCGGGTTTGAGTTTCAGAACCAATGTCTTCACTAAAGCCAAGTACCCCGTTGGGGAAACTTTTTTCTTGCTCTATACCGATGTCAGAAAAAGTTAATAATTGTGTTACTTGTGAGAAGCAAATACCTCATAAGGATTTCTATTTATACTGTATTCCTTGCCTAGGCCCTGATCACAATGTGCCTGGCTGTCAATTTTGTGCTAGATTTAACCAATGCACTATTAAGCATCGGTATATTTTTGCCTCAAAGTATTTTGGAAATAGATTTAACTACCCAGAAATGTCATCGGATAGCAATCTGACTACCGGAGTACATAAAAAATGCAAAGAAAAGGACAGAGACAGACAGTCGAGGTCCAAAACCGATGAAGCTTCCCCTAAGCCAGTCGCTGGTTCGCCGGTACTCAGGTGCTTTCGCAGCCCCTGATTGATACCCGCTACATTTGAGTCGCAGGCCCGTACTGAGCCCCATGTGGAGTCCGGCACACCGCAAGGTATTGGACCCACGGATGTATCTGCCTCGGATGGGTCTGGAGCCGCTGAGCTGGCACTGGCTTCTGAGGATGTATTCAGGCCTCAACATTTTTATATCAAACTGACGACAGATGCAAAACCAAAGACAAAAGCAACTTCTAAAGCTAAAAAAAGATGCATGAGCCACGTGCATAGGCCACTATGCCTAAAGATGATCAAAATGGCTGAAGACCTTATTACCTTGATCAGGGGTTTCCATCCCTCTACTGAAGAGGCCTAGGCAAGACACTGACTATGAATCTTCAGATCAGGTTTCTATTTCTTCTGATTCCTCTTCTGATCAGGAATTATCTTTACCTCCCTATGAGGATTCTGATGCAGAGGAGTCTATCCCATCTGCATCACCTCCTGAGGATTATTCGTTTGGAGAAACCTTGCATACTTTGAGGGAGCATTTTCACTAGGAGAGTCAAGATTTCTCAGAATCAAAAAAGAGGCTCGGGCATTTCCTCCTTCTCCCTCAGCACAGGCCTTTAGCCATACCCCCTGTTTTAGACATTGTGGATTATGTGTTTTCGGAGTCAAGCTTGAACCCGGACTCCTTACCTCCGGCTGCCAGCAAACCTGACAGATATTACAGGGTCCCTGACTCACAATTTTTTTTATTTAGAAACCGTGCTGCTGATCCTGAAACTTTCACAGGGTCCAAAGGGAGTTAAGGCCTCAACAGCAAAAAATCCTACCCCCACTGACAAAGATTCAAGGGCACTGGATGGATGGGGAAAGAAGGTTTATACATCTGCAACCTTGGCTATTAGGGCCTTAAACTACCAGTTTCATATGCTCAAGTATCAACAACATGTTATGGGATTGCTGAAACTGAAAATGATGTTGATTTCTGAATGTGCAAAAAATAAAGAAATGCAGGAATTATTGCATGCAGCTGAACAAGTTGTAAAGCATACTTTGCAATGTGGTTTTGTTTCCTTAGAGGCCTCCTGCAGGGCCACTGTTACTGGATCTGTGATTAGAAGGCATTCCTGGCTAAAAGAGCAAAATTTGCCTGATCATGTTAAAGCTAAATTACTGGATGCACCTGTACTCTGTTTGGTATTAAGGCAGAAGAGGTTTAAAAGAAAATGGAAGACAAGGCTAAGTCTATGCAAACTGTAAAAGACTTCTTACAAGTGCAGCCACCAAGATTCAGTAGACACTGGCCTACAAAAAATTGGTCCTTTCCTGTGTCAGACAGAGCTCAAAGGGGCAAATCCAGACGCCCAAAGGATTCCAAATACCAGGCACAAGATCCTTACAGGTCAAAGTAGTGGGGTGCATCTACCTCCAAATCTGGAGGAGATAAAGTGCAAACCTACAGAAAACAGTCCCAATGACTTCCCTCTGCCTTCACCAAGCACTTACCTTTTGGCAGCACCCTTGGGGGAAAAATTAGCACATTTTGCTTAAAATAGGCAGTTAATAACCCAGGACAAGTGGGTACTAAGCATAGTATCACAGGGATACAGATTCCATTTCCATACTCTACCAGTGGCAAACGGTTGGCCGGATCTGCCAAAAAATCAATGGGCAGAGGCACAGAAACAGGCTACGTCCTTCATGGATATGGGGGCCATTCAGCCAGTACCAGAACAGGAAAAAGGACAAGGTTTTTACTCAAGACTGTACTTGGTACCCAGGAAAGGACAAGGCCTGGCGGCCACTACTGGATTTATCAATTTTGAACACATACCTGGACATTCCAAAATTCAAAATGTTGACTTTGCAGCAGCTTCTGCCCATGCTGGGCAAGAATGCTTGGCTGGTGACATTAGACCTAAAAGAGGCATACCTGCATGTCCCAATAAGGGAATTGTGCAGAAGATGCCTCAGATTCTGGCTTAATGCATTACCAGTTCTCTGCACTGCCCTTTGGCTTATCTACTGCACCCAGGGTCTTTACAAAGTGCCTGGCACCAGTAATTGCTTTTTGCAGACAAAGAAGTATACAGATGTATCCTTACTTGGACGACTGTCTCATTCAAGCAGAGAAAAAGGACATTCTTCTTCAAAACCTGGTGTTTGTGAAAAGGCTTCTAACATGCCTAGGGTACACAATAAACGAAAATAAATCACAACTGGTACCCTCTCAAAAGATAACATTCCTGGGTGCAAGCTTGAATACAACTGCCCAGATGGCTTACCTCATGCCAGACAAACAAAGGCAACTGACTACTTACTTCAAACTGATGACAACAAAAACCCTGTTATCTGCAAGACAAACTCTGCAGGCTTTGGGCTTCATGGCATCCTGCATCCTACTGATTCCATATGCAAGACTGCATATGAGGAAACTTCAATTGTACCTAAAAAGCCTATGGAGTCAACATTGTCACAGTCTGGAAACAATGATTCCTCTCATTTCCTGCCTACAACAGGAGTTTCTATGGTGGGCAAAGGCATGTCACCAAAACATGGGACGGGCCTTCACTCTATCCCCTGCCAGCCAAACGTTAACAATAGACGCATCGGGTTATGCATGGGGGGCCCACATGGTGGGAAGATGCATTCAGGGCATATGGACCCCAAAATAAATGCATCTACATATCAACCAAAAAGAGATGCTAGCTGTTAAAAATGCACTGACAGCCTTCAAGGACTTACTTCATCCAGGACAACTACTGATAAAGACGGACAACACCATGGTTATGTGGTATATAAACAAGCAGGGGGGCACGCACTCATACTCCCTTTGCAGATTAGCCATAGCACTGTGGGACACAGCTTTGACTTACCAGATACGTCTTCAAGCTCAATTCCTGCCAGGAAAACAAAATACTCTGGCAGACGATTTAAGCAGAAACCTTATGGACCCTCACGAGTGGAAACTAGATCCACAAGTCTTCAGCATGATAACAAAGAAATGGGGGAGCCTGGATATAGATCTGTTTGCCTCTCCTCAAAATTGTCAATTGAAAAGATTCTGCACAAGGACTTATCACAGACAATCATGGAAAGTGGACGCCCTATCCTTCATTTGGAAAAACCTATCAGTTTACGCCTTTCCTCCTCTGCCTCTTCTTCCCAGGGTCCTTTTAAAAGTCAGACAAGAGAAACCAAAGATGATACTAATTGCCCCAGACTGGCCCCGCCAATACTGGTACCCAATCCTAAGGAACTTGTCTCAATACCCAGCTTGGATCTTACCTCAAAGACCTCAACTACTGCCCCAGAAAAACAATCAGATCCTGCACAATCAACTCCAGACACTGAACATGGCAGCATGGCTGATTATATAGTTATACAAACAACACCTCTCAGTAAAGCTGTGATGGATGTCATTTTGGAAGCCAGGAGGCCTAGTACTAGAAAATCTTATGCTGATAAGTGGAAGAGATTCTGTGCTTGGAATCAAGCACAAGGAACTGATACAGCAGAACCAAATATTCCTTAGATATTACAATACTTGACTGAGATGCTTGACAAAGGCCTATCTTTCTCAGCAATTAAAATCCATGCCTCTGCCATTTCGGCTCATTACAATACAGAGCCACCAATCTTTTCTCATCCTTTACTAAAGCAGTATCTTAAAGGAGCCAAAAATGTAAGGCCTCCTAGAAGATCACCAATACCTCCATGGGACCTCAATTGTATGTTGGAAAAGTTCACCCTGCCTCCATTTGAACCAGCTGCTACTGCTGATATAAAGTTCTTATCATGGAAAACAGCTCTGCTACTAGCAATTACTTCAGCAAGAAGAGTCTCAGAGCTACAGGCCCTCATGGCTGTGTAGCCTTTTATCATATTTTACCCAGACAGGGTGTCTCTGAGGACCAATCCTTCATTTATGCCTAAGGTGGTTTCCAGTGTGGCTCTTAACCAAACTTTTCATCTGCCTACCTTTTATCCAAATCCGCAGAACAAGGAGGAGAGAATTCTGCATTCCTTGGACGTACACAGACAGCTAAGATTCTACTTGAGCAGAACTAAAGCTCAAAGAAAAACTGAGCAATTGCCGACATATGCTACAGGATCAGAAGGAAAGGCTATTTCAAAGCAGACTATTTCAAAGTGGATAAGCCACTGCATTCGTTTCTGCTACTTACACCATGGCAAACCTGTGCCCAAGGGCATTAGGTCTCATTCCACCAGAGCTGCAGCTACTTCAGCAGCCTTTCTCAGAGAAGTACCAACCAAAGACATTCTAGAGGCTGCTACTTGGAGTTCTGTTCACACCTTACAAAGCATTATCATTTGCCCTAAGTCCAGGGCAGGCTTTGCCACTGCAGTTCTGCAGTTCTAATGCTGTTTAGCTCCAGCCTCCCATCCATAGTTTTGGGATTCTACCCAAATGTAATGACTGCAACAGTGAAACACGAAGAACATATTACTGTTGTGTACACTTACCATAAATGTAGATGTTGGAGAGTATTCACTGTTGCAGTCCAGGTTACCCGCCCACCATCCCCCTTTCATTCTAGAGTTTATCTTTCCTTCTCTATCTTCTACAACCTATGTGGTGTATTTGCTTGTAGATGAAGATAAAGTTTGTATTGATGCACGTATATATACTTTTTATATATTTTTTTTTGCTACCTTTTTGGGGGCACCTGACAATTGGGGCAAGAAAAACGGCGTTGGCTGCTTGTTTTGTACCCCTGACGACCTGACGTCATGGAAGAGGAAACAGCAACCGACGCAGGGCCCAAGACTTTGGGATTCAGGCAGACTGAGGGCAACCTGCCAGCAGATTACCCAAATGTAATGACTGCAACAGTGAATACACTCAACATATACATTTATGGTAAGTGTGTACAACTGTAATTTTCCAAGCTCGTGCCAGCCAAAAACTCTCAGCTAAGACCTACCCATAATGCCCCTCTCATAGTATCTCCAGATCTTGTTTGCCGCGTTCCTCGTCAGACATATACCTAGCCTCTCTCTCTCAAAGTTAAGTGGAAATTTGTGGTTTTTGTGTAGTTTTCTCTTAAAACTTTGTGTCGTTTTTTAGTCAGTTTAGCCTTTTCTTCCTATCGTCTGTAACCTGTTTCTATTTCCTACCCTCTACCTTTGGTAGTTAACCCTTTACTATTGTTGGCACTGTCCTTCTCTCCTGCCTTTGGTCGGCCCTCCTTTACCACTTGTGGTATTTCTAAATACCATCATTGGTGTATTCTCCTTTCTTTTCCCTTGTTGTTTCCTTTAGAATAGCCCTTTGTCGCCAGTACTATGTCAGACAATGTTAAGTTGGGGTTTAAACAGTGTGACAAGTGTGGGGGTAAGATGCCCAACTCGGACAGCCACGCTCGATGCTTTTACTGTTTGCGCATGGACCATATAAATGCTGCTTGTGACATCTGCTCTAGTTTTAGCTATCGCACTCTAGCAGAGCAGAAGATCAAGTTAATTCTGAAAGGTTCAGTCAGAACGCCCTTTTTGGAGGTTCTCTCTGGGTTGGAGGTCTCACCACCTCCTAAGACCAAGAAACACAAGGAAAAATGGAGTCACTTGGTTCCTGCATCTCTGTTAGTTATGGAACAGAGTCAGCACCGAGCTTCTCTGGTGCCCTTGGCACAGACCTGTTCGGCACCAGGCCCTGTCTCTTCCCCCTAGGTGCTGTTTCTGATGTTGACTCCTATTTCGGTTCCAGCTTCAGCACCATCGGCTTCGGTGCCGTCCTTGGTTCTAACACTGGCTTTCACGACCATACCTGCTTCGACACCATCCCCGGCCACGGTGCCGATAGCTTATTCGGCTCCACAGACTATGACCTCTGTTCCTAAGGTTGAACATCTCCCAAGAACCAGATACTCTCCAACATACGACCCTGTTTCGAGGCATAGGTTTAGCCCCTTTCTTGAAAGACCTGATTCTCCTTCAGCAGCCTCCTATAGATCCACCAGGAGCCTTTCCGAACAAGATGTAGTGCAGGTTGTGGACATGCTTCTGGCAGCTAGGGGATTGCCCAACCCAGCTCGACCTTCCGTCCGCTTTGGCTCGGAACCCTTCACAGCATATTCACCTGTTTATCCTCCTCCGGCCTCTACCCAGGCCCCAGAGATCTCTGTACCGATGACCACCCCGGTGCATACTGTCCCGGCTCCAACTGTGGAGTTTTCCCTGTTGGCACTGACATTCCTTGCTGCATCGGCTCCATTGGAGCACTCTCGGAGCAGTATTTGGACTGTCAGCAACTTCGTACCCCACCCGGTGCCTATTTTTTTGTTGGTGCCATCTATGTCCACAGCTCCAAATGCTTCCAGTCCTCTCGGAGCTCCTCACCTGGAGGTGGGCTCCTCAGGGCAGGGTGTGACCCCAGTTCCGAGGTTGTCCTTCTCGGTTCTGGGCTCCCATCCCTCCTCGGGCAGGCCTGCTATCCAGGTGATGGAGATGGTCCTTGCGTCCACAGGCTTGCAGTCAGCACCAGTGACATTGACACCAGAACCCCCTTCTAGCATGCAGCTGTCCCAACCCCCTACTTTGGGATCCTGGGCACAGGAGCCACAAGACCTCCCTTTAAAGGGAACACTTTCTCCGGAGTCCTCTT
The DNA here is from genome assembly GCF_019279795.1 of Protopterus annectens. Lineage (NCBI taxonomy): Eukaryota > Metazoa > Chordata > Ceratodontiformes > Protopteridae > Protopterus > Protopterus annectens. Next base: position 1,265,861,142 of record NC_056745.1, read on the forward strand.
CAGAAGATCCCACTGGGGATCCACCCTGGAAGAAATGGTGCAAGAGGAAGCACCTTGAATCTCCTGAGGAATCTATCACTGAGGACACCAATTGCGATGAGGGAGAAGGGTCCCCATGGTCTCCCCCAGACGACGTCTCATTTGGAGACATTCTCGAAATCCTCAAGCAGCAGGGAGACTGGAAGTCCTCTATCCCTTCTTCTGAGGAATCGGTGTTCTTGCAGGTCTTCTGTGCCCAGCCATCTACTTTCTGGGTGACCACCTGTGGATGAGCTTATTAAGCTGATCGTGCAGCGTGACTGGAAGGCCCCGGACAACGTAGAACCACCAAGAGGGAACTGGCAGAAGATAGTTCCACTGTCCATCCTCCGAACAGGGAGTCTCAGGCCATGGACAGACTAGGGAAGCGGACTTATGCTTCATTGACCTTTGCCATTCAGTCGCTGAACTATCTTACACACTTCACTCGCCTCCAGAAAGACCTAATCTCTGAAATGTCTTCCTCTTTTGAGGGGGTACTGCCTGATGAGGTGCGTGACACTGTCGCCTCACAGCTCGCTACCCTTGAATCTGCCTCGAACTCCTCAATGCTTTTGATATCTCACACCACTGAGGAGGCAGCTCGAGCTGTCGCTTCAGGCATTGTCATGAGACGTCATGCTTGGATGCGTTTGTCTGATTTTGCAGACCCCTTTAAATCTTCCTTTGTCAACACGCCTGTTGACGAATCTGCACTTTTTGATCCCAAAGTATGAGTCACACTAGCACGAAGTAAGAAAGACGGAAAGACCTTGTCTGCTGTGGGCATACGTGTTTCCACTCCCCAGGGGTCCTGCTCCAGGAACCAGAGGGGAGGAAAATTGTGGTTCAAGAAATCCCAAGGATCCTTCCGTGGTGAGCAGTTCCCCTGGGGCAGAGGGGGCAACTCATCTCGAAGATGCCCCTTTCAGGGTAGAGGGGGTCGACGTAACCAGGGCACTGGAGATTCCTTCTCTGGACGACCCTATCAGCGCTCCTGAGCAGTGGCCCAGTGGAAGCAGTCTGGGGTCATTTTTCTCTGCACCTACCAGCCTGGCAACTTACTACTACTGATGTTTGGGTGCAGAGAATAATATCCAGAGGATACCAGATACCATTCGATTTAACTCCCAGACCCATCAAACAAATCCCTGATGTACCACCCAGTCAGAGAGAGGCAGTACCCTTAGAAATAGAAAAGCTGCTAAGAAAGAGTCATCCAACCAGTCCCACCAGACCAGAGAGGATCCGTGTTTTACTCTAGGTTCTTTTTAGTGCCAAAAAAGACAGGGGACTGGAGATCAATCCTGGATCTCAGCCTATTGAACAAATTTGTCAAACCTCAAAATTTCCGGATGGTGTCAGTACAGTCCATTCTCCCCTTTCTAGGGAGGGACAACTGGATGTGCTCTATAGACCTTCAGGATGCATATTACCACATAAAGATGGATCAGCGCTCCCCGAGATTTCTCCACTTCCGGCTGGGAGCCGATCACTACCAGTTCAGGCCGCTGCCATTCAGTCTGTCGATAGCCCCCCCCCCCCGAGTGTTTACCAAATGTATGGCAGTTGTAGTAGCTTGTCTTCGACTACAAGGATTCCAGGTGTTTCCGTATCTAGAGGATTGGCTCCTTACCGCCTCGACCAGGAATCTTCTAGCCCCCACAGTCTCTGTCACATTCAAGGCCTCTCTCTCCGCTTGGGGATTACAGTCAACAAGGACAAATCTCAAATGTCCCCAACAAAAACACAATTCATTGGAGCAGTTTTCGACACAACATCCTGTCAAGCTTCCCTTCCTCCTCACAGCCTTTCGAAAATATGACACTGAATCCAAGCCCTTCTTCCACAGACCTTTGTACCAGCACGACTTGTACTGCAGCTCTTAGGCTTCATGGCAGCTGCCATTACTCTAGTACCACTTGCGAGCTTGCACATGAGAATACTACAATGGCCGATCTTAACTCACCCACTCCACCACATGATACGTCTTACCAAGCTTTGCAAGGAAAAATTGCTATGGAGGATGAAGCCAGAATCGAGTCTTCGGTGTTGACCAAACTGTCTCCCCTAGCCAATAGCCATTGTGACCACGGACGCTTCCCTGTTAGGGTGGGGGGGGGGGCATTTCCAGGGAAAGACGGTCCAAGGCACCTGGTCCCCCATGGAGGCTAATTTGCGCATAAATGTCCTGGAAATGAGGGCAGTTCTCTTAGCATTGCAAGTGTTCCATACATCCCTCCCTTCTGGGACCATTGCAATTCAGTCGGATAACTTGTCAGTTATCTGGTATATCAACAAGCAAGGTGCAACCAGGTCTTACCCCCTGTGATGGGAAGCCATGAGGATTTGGCAATGGGTGATGACTTCCAACCGCTTTCTTATAGCAATGCACATTCCCAAGAGTTCCAGCCTTATTGCGGAAAATCTGAGCAGGAACATCCTGATGCCTCACGAGTGGCTCTCAATCCTGTAATAGTGGATCGGATATTCCGCCGCTGGTGCAGGCCTTGCTGTGGTCTGTTTGCTTCCCCCATAAACAACAAATGCAGAAGCTACTTTGCCCTGATTCCCCCCTCAGGGGGAACCACGAGGGATGCCCTAACGCACGATTGGCCCCCCGGGTCTACTGTATGCCTTTTCCCCCATTTCCCCTTATCGCAAAATTCCTCCAGAAAGCTCAATGATTGCTAGGCTGCCTGATATCTCATCTCCTGTTCTTGAAATTCTTCTGGCTTCACACAAAACCTTTCACCATTATAATTTATTCTAGCAAATGGACTAGGTTTTCTACTTGGGCCATAGATCAGAGCATTTCTTTCTCTATGCCTGTTCAAAAGATCCTACAATACCTGACGACTCTTCTACATGCAGGAGCCTCAGCATCAACAATCACTGTACATTTAGCAGCTATCGCAAATTTTCATAATGCATTTGATAATTCTTCTGTTATGTCACACGCCTGTGCAAAACCTTTTTGAGAGGAGTATTGCACATTAAACCTCATGTCAAGCCCCCCATAGAACCCTGGGACTTGACCTTGGTACTGCAATAATTAACAGGCCCTCCTTTTGATTCTTGTGATATAAAAATGTTATCATGGAAGACTCTACTTCTAGTAACACTTAGCGAGAAGAGTATCTGAGTTGCAGGCTTTGAATGTCAAGAGACCTTACTTGAACTTCCAAAGGGATAGAGTGTCCCTTCGTACTGACCCTTCTTTCTTGCCCAAGGTCATTTTTGGATTTTCCATTAACCAATCTATTGACCTGCCGGTTTTCTTCCCTCAGCATTCAAACAGAGGGGAGTATCTTTTGCACACACTTGATGTTCATAGGTAGCTTCGTTTTTATTTGGACAGGACTAAATCTTTCAGGAAAACGGATCAATTGTTTGTGGCCTTTTGCAGGACCCAGAATATGTAAACCTGTCTCCAAAGTAATTCTATCCTCCAGGCTTAGAAACATCATTACCTTTATCTACCATCAGAATAAGCTATCTTTACCTTCCAGAATAAAGGCTCATTTTACTAGATCGATGGCGACTTCTGTGGCTTTTCATTCCAGAGCTTCTATGGATGATATCTGCACAGCAGCGACTTGGGCAAGACCTCATACCTTTATCACTCATTACAAATTGGATTTGGCCTCCAGGGGAGCGAGCATCTTTTGGTTCTGTGGTGCTCAGGAATATCCTTCCTTAGGGCCACCCAGGACTCGGCTAGCTAGGGACTCAGTCCTGTCAGTAAAGAATGAATAAAGATTTACAATATCAGATAAAGAAGGTTATGTCTTCCATTTATGTTGTAGATCTTTATTCATTCATTACTTCCCGCCCTCCTTCCCCCTGCCTGGACTCCTGGTGGACTTGAACAATGCCTGGTTAAGGTATTTACTCAGACAGAGGCTCCCACTATTTTCTCTTACTATCTCTATAATATAGGGGCGGGCAAAATCTGGAGAGACTATGAGAGGGACATTATGGGGAGGGCTAAGCTGAGAGTTTTTGGTGGACGTGAGCTTGGAAGCGGCCGTGTCTGTTCCGAGGACGGAACCAAAATCCTATCAGTAATGAATGAATAAAGATCTACAACACAGGTAGAATGTTATGGTAAGACACTACTTCTTTTTTTACCCCTTAAATAGAAGGTTTAGTTACTAGCTCCACCCAATCAGTTCACATAAAATTAACCTTAACTGACCTGATGATCTTCGTATTTCACTCTTGCAGTCATCACACTTGGGTTGTTTGCCTGCAGGTAGCCCTCAGTCGGCCCGAATACCAGAGAATTAGTATTTCTGCATCGGTTGCTGTCACTCTGACTGACTTCAGGTCGTCAGGGGTATAAAAACAGGCAGCCAACGCCATTTACATCAGTCTTTCTTGTCGAGGAGCCAGAAGCAGTTTGCACGATGCCGGTTGGCTGCTACCTGAGGTTTCATCTCTGAATTCAGTTATCCTGAAGTCTTTTAAAGCTAAGTACCCCGTTGGGGGGGATCCTTTTTTCTTGCTCTAACTGATGTCAGAAAAAGTTAACAATTGTCTTGCCTGTGGAAAGCAAGTACCACAACTAGATTTCCATTCTTACTGCGTCACCTGTTTAGGCCCAGATCATGACATACCTTGCTGTCTGTTTTGTGCCTTATTCAACGCCTGAACTATTCATCGTCGGGCCCTTATTGTCGCTAAATACTTTCGTTTTCAATCCCCGTATTCTGAAATGGCTTTGGTAAACCATCTGACTACCGAGCTTCCAAAAAAAGTAAGGATAAAGACAGAGGCAGACCGCACAGGTCCATAACTGCCGACGACGCTTCCGTTATGCTAGTCGCAAGTTCGCCGGTACTCAGTGAGGTGCTTTCGCAGCCCCTGATGCCCGTTTCAGAGGATTCACAGGCCTCTACTGAGACCCGTTCGGAGTCCGATATGCTGAGAGACTCTTCTTCGACTACGGAACCTGCAGATGTCTACCTTGGATGGGTCCGGAGCTGCTGAGCAGGCACCGGCTTCTGAGGAAGTTCTTCGCACTACTGATATTTGGCACAAACCGATGACTTCTTTCGTGTCTTCAGTTCTGTCTAAAACTACGGAGTTTCTAAGGCCAAGAGTACGTGCTGCGCCTAAAAAAAGACGACCCAAACTCAAGCACCTGCTTCCTTGCCACAACATCAAATGCTTAGAATGGCAGAAGACCTTATTACGCTGATTAGGGGAAGTCAACCTTCCCCTGCTAAGAGAAAAAGAGCCCTGTCCCCAGCAGCTTTAACAGACCAAGAGTCCGACGACTCTGAGGTATCTGATTATGAAGACTTGCCTGTATCTGCTTATGAGGATTCAGATGCAGATGAATCCATTCCCTCTGCTTCTCCTCCAGAGGATTTTTCTTTTGGTGAAACCTTGCATACTTTGAGAGCATTTCCACTGGGAATGCCAAGACTATCCTCAGTCCAAAAAGAGACTCCGAGAATTTCTAGATTTGCCACAGCATAGGTTTTAGCAAGGCCCCCAGTCCAGGATGTTGTGGATGATGTCTTTATAGAATTCAGTTTAACTCCTGATACTTCACCCCCTGCTCCTAGGAAACCAGACACGTGCTACAGATTTCCTGACTCTTTCAATTTCCTTTTCAAAAATCCTACTGCTGACCCAGAGGTCATATCCCATGGGCCTAAAGGTATCAAAGCAACTACTGCTAAGAATCCCACCCCTTCAGACAGGGATTCCAGAGCTTTAGACAGATTGGGTAAGAAAGTATACACCTCTGCAACTCTTGCTGTTAGGGAATTGTCAGTTTTACATGCTGAAGTACCAACAACATATCATGGAACTTATTAGGCAAAAAATAGCTACCTTTACAGACTGTGCAGAAAATAAAGAATTACAAGAGCTTATGCATTCTGCAAGCCAGGTCAGCAAGCATACTTTGCAATGTGGCTTTGACGCCCTAGAAGCATCTTACAGGGCAGCAGTCACTGGTTCTGTACTGAGAAGGCATGCTTGGCTTAAGGAGCAGACCTTGCCAGACCATGTCAAATCAGAATTACTAGACGCTCCTTTGAACAAGGACAATCTGGCACCAAAGCAGAAGAGGTTCTTAAAAACATGGAAGAAAAAGCTAAATCTATGCAGACACTCGAAGATTTCTTGCAAGTACAGCCTCCTAGGTTCAGTAGGCAATGCCCCTCAAAACATTGGTCCTTTCCAGCCCCCTCAAGGCCATCTCAAACTAGACCCAAGGGAAACAGACCCTCCCAGACTACAGTCTCAGGGTATGCAGAGATCTAAGCAATGGAGTGCCTCCACTTCAAAAACAGGGAGTGCTAAGCCACCCCTTTATAGAAAGAATTCACACTGACTTCTCAACTCCACTCCCCACCTCTGCCCAACTGCTGGTGCCCCTAGGAGGAAAACTTGCCCATCATGCAAAAAATGGACTTCCATCACCAAAGACTGATGGGTCCTCAACATTGTATCCCAGGGGTACAAATTTTACTTCCACTCACTGCCAACCCCAAAAGGGATCCCAGACCTTCCTCCAAACCAGTGGGAAGAGGCACAAAACCAAGTTCAATCCCTGCTCTCCATAAGGGCAATGCAACCTGTTCCTGCAGAACAGATAGGTCAAGGGTTCTATTCCAGACTTTTCCTTTTACCCGGAAAAGAGAGCACTTGGCGCCCAATCCCAGATCTTTCCATTCTAAACACCTTCCTGGTGGTACCAAAATTTAAAGTGCTCACCCTTCAGCAGCTTCTTCCTATGTTGGCCAAAGATGCCTGGTTAGCCACCCTAGACTTAAAAGAAGCCTATCTGCACATCCCTGTCAGGGACTCGTGCAGGAAATATCTATGCTTCAGGGCAAGATCTATGCATCATCAGTTCTCTGCACTTCCCTTTGGCGTATCCATTGCTCCCAGAGTATTCACAAAATGCCTGGCTCCAGCCATTGCCTACTGCAGACAGAGAAAAATTCAAATTTACCCGTACTTGGATGACTCCCTGATTCAGGCAGTCAGTCAGGAAATGCTGTTGCAGCACCTGACATTTGTAAAAAACTTCTAACCTCCCTGGGGTACACCATCAATGAAAAGAAATCAAAACTAGTCCCCAGTCAAAAGATTGTATTCCTGGGAGCAAGCTTGGACACAGCATCCCAGATGGCATTCCTTACTCCAGAAAAACAAGCCTATCTGACGGACTACTTCACTCAAATGGCCCCCAGAACCCAGCTATCCGCAAGGAAAATCCTGCAGGCCCTAGGGTTCATGGTGTCATGCATCCTACTAATTCCATATGCCAGACTGCATATGCAGAAACTTCAATGGTACTTAAAAAAAATCTTGGGTGCAACATTCTGAGGACCTGGAAACTGTCATTCCTATCATACCTTGTCTAAGGACAGAGTTTCTTTGGTGGGCAGCAGCATGCAACCACAACAAGGGGCTTCCCTTTACTCAACCCCACGCCACCCACACCCTAACCACAGACGCATTAGACTATACCTGGGGGGCACACCTGGATGACAAGTGCATTCAGGGCCACTGCAGTACAAATCAAATTCATCTGAACATCAACCAAAAAGAGATGCTAGCTGTTCAGCACGCTCTAACAGCTTTCAGATCCTTACTCTCACCAGGACCCCTGCTAATAAAAACAGAACACCACAGTTATGTGGTACATCAACAAGCAGGGGGGAACTCCGTCTTAACCACTCTGCAGCCTAGCCATGGCCCTGTGAAACACGGCCTTGAACATGCAGGTCCATCTGCATGCTCAAATTCCTGCCAGACAAACAAAACTCACTGGCAGCCGACTTAACTCATTAACTCCGAGTACCGTCTCACAGTGCCTCTGTGCTTACATCCGAGCACGCCGTGAGATGGTAGTAATTGTAAGCAGTTCCACCTGAGTCCCTTCCACAAGCGCATCTAACTTTACAGTCATATTGTAGCTCCACTGTTAAAAAATAAGTTGAAAAAGTAGCTGAACTTTTTCAGGTACTTTCTCAACTTACTTTTTAGTGTGGAGCTACCTCATGTTTATATTTGACTTTTCGGAGAAAATTGGCTATAAATAAAAGTAACCGCAATGAGGCAATTCTCCATGCAGTGCAAGTGATGGCAGCCAATCGGTTTATTCAATTTCAAGCCGCCACTTGCACCTGTAGTAGTACTGTAAACTGAAAGCAACTGATTAAGCCTCTGGTGCTGCGGTATTTCTCTTTATTTTTCAAGATAAAGCTGGAACTAGAAACTAGAATATGTTGCCGAAGCTGAGAGGCATACTTAGCCGTTGAATAAGTAAATATATAATGTTATAGTTATATGTTGCCCTGACCAGTTACTAACATGTACACATTTTCCCATGTCTGCATTTACTGTGATTATGGCCAAACGGAAGCGGCTAAGGCACACAACCACTGTAGAACCACCCCAAAAAAAAAAAAAGGTAAAAAGCGGTTTGCTGAAATATTTTCTGTTATTTTAAGTATCACACTAATTACATTTGAGAATTAAACAGGAGGGTTTTACAGTATCAGTCCTGCACCTGTTGCAAGTAGTTCTCTGGGATAACTTGCTCTAAACCCCTTATCTGGCATTAGGAACTGCGCAAGGTAGAAGGGAGCTCTGTGTCTGTATCACTATAAAGGTTGTGTCTGCATAAGCATTGATCTACAAAATGTTGCCCACTTCACTAACATTACATATCTGTAAATGTGATAAAACCTTACTGGTCATTTCTCTGGTTAAAAATGTTCTACAGGATACCCCATAATCTGGTAGCCTCCATGGCCATCTCACATGTAATGGTAGCAGCTTTGGTGATGCCCTTCAGCCTAGTAAATGAACTCTTTGCCAGAAGATGGAGAGTTGGAAGACTTATTTGCCAAATCTGGATTACGTTTGATGTTCTGTGGTGCACAACAAGCATTTCCAGTTTGACTACTATTGCCCTGGACAGCGTGATCCCCCTTTTTAGAGCTATGGTACAAACCAACTCATTTTACATAACAGAAATGCTTTGCTTTTTATCAAATCAGAAAAATGTACAGCCAAAATGGTACATTTGGCTGTACATTTTTATGTTCCAACCTACTCGCATTCTTTTTTTATAATGGTTATGTCAAGTTGCATCAGAGCTGTGATAGGAGGTTGTCATTAGGTGATCAAATTCTACTGTCCTGGATAGCTTCTTCAATGGAGTTTTCAATTGTAGTTGAGAGAAGGCACATTTGATGACTGTCCGAAGTGAGCACTTTGTGGAAAAAAAAGTAATCCCTGTTCATAACTTTTATTTTATAATCTGTCTTTGTTGCCTGGGGATATGGAGGTGAATGACTTGATTTTCACTGCAAGGTGGAGTTGGGCAGCAGCCAAAATGTGAAGGTGCTTATAAATCAATATTAACTTTTTGAATTACCGTTTCCGGATATATTGCAGTCGCGTCTGTTGTAATGAATAAAATGCGGTAATCTTCTTTAATCGTGGGCTCTAAATTTGGTGGGTTAAGTTTGTATGTTGCTGTTTTAGTTGGGTTTTGTTGCTGTGTCTGCTACTATTGTGTTCTTCTTGCAAGCGGGAGTCAGAAGATGCTGTTGAATGTAAGGATGAGAGCAGGCTGTTAGTGGTGTGACATTCCAGTGCTTAGAGGTGCACGTAGATGTGAAAGCTTATGGCATATTGAATTAAAGATTTGTTTGCTGAGGGAGTTGTAGTGAAAAATAGAGCATGTGAATCATTTATATGAATCTAATGGAATATCTAGGAGTAAGACTTTAGATCATTTTAAGCAGGATGCACTTATAAGTTTGAAAAGTAATGGATATAGTTATAAAATGCAGATAAAAGGGGACTGGGAGTGGTGGTTCTTGTGAATACGGTGTATTATATTATAGTGAGCAATAGATAGATGACACAAGCTTTTACAAGAAGATTATTGGTTTTGATAAATACATTATTGCAAATGAAAAGTCTAGTATTTTTATATGAATGCTAATCCTTAAAGTAGAAATGCAGTCTTATTGTTTTTTTTTTCATGTGAAACATTCAATGATACCCATGTTTTATGGTCTGCTGAAAATGCATATGAATGCTATGAACCTACCAGTGAGACCTATTGTCTCATCAAGAAGGTGAGTCATTGAACCACGTTCCATCTACCTAAGTACATCTTACTACTATATTTGTTTATATAGGATGCAGTGATGATTTTTAATTCAGTTATGTGAATGGAAGTCTGGGAATGAGTGTTTAAAACCAATTTTTGTCGCACTTAATATTGATTCCCTGTTTACTGTGATACTTAATGGATAAGGGGTGCAAGCAATTAGGGTTTCTTAAGTAATCATAGTAATTTGGGATGTGCATTTATTAATGCCATATGTGAACTGATGTACTTAATTTTGCAAAATAATGTATTTTTATATCCGCATATTTTCTTTCGGTTTCTGGGGTAGCTATGTGGTTTCCAGTGGTTAACACCTACATAAATTTGGTGGTGTCTCAATCAATGGGAACAGGACTATCTTAATGGTGAAATGAATATCTTTAGGAATAAGATCTTACTTTTTAGTTATTTTATAGAATACATTTTGTCTGTTATGGAATGGTACTATAGATGAGTTAATGTTTTATGATTTAAAAACCCTGTCACAGAATTTATATGAAGTTTAACATGTGTTCATCAGAATATGACCGCAACACCAGAAGCGCGAACTTAAAATCTCTGAACATATATATATATAGGTCCACTACGGAAGACCGAACGCCCATATTACCGACGCTCGGAATCCCGAGACCAGAACACCGAAGGATCAGATGATCGCAAGACCAGAAGCACAAATTTCATAATCCCAATGTTTGGGATTTTAAGTTAGCGCTTCTGGTGTTGCGGTTCAGGTAAATATGTGTGTGTAAGTGTGTTTGTGAGGGGCTTTAGTGTGTGTTGTGACTGTGGTGTGGGTGTGAGTTTGTCTTGTGTGTGTGCGATCTCGGAGTTAGAATATTAAAGTAGGGGGGTGTGGGAGGCAAAGCCCCTCACATGAGAGGGTGCAGGGGCAATTGCCCCTCCCCCTGCTTAAATATAGTGTTTGTTTGATTGTGGGGAGAAGCTGTGTGTCTGTGTATTTGTGTACTGTATGTGTTATAAACGTTCGCGATTTTGAATTTCGCGCTTGTGGTCTGTTGGTCTTGTAGTCTTTTGGGTATTTGGTCTCGGGTTTATGGGCGTCGATATTGTGGGTTTTCGGTAATGTGTAGTGAACCCATATATATATATATATATATATATATATATATATATATATATATATATATATATATATATATATATGAAAGATTTGAGGAAGTTTATAAATGTACACAAAAACAGCATGCATCCAAACCATATTTTTATAGGATCATAGGAGGTTACTAGGCTAATGGCTCTGGTGCTCTTACAAGCCTAGCCAAGAGTTTATCCCCAAAAAAGAAACCTCGGTTAGCACCTGTTGCCCCTGTCAATGAGGGACAGAGATGGAACTTTGAGTGGTCAGATAATGATGACAGTTATGGCAGTATGCTGTAATATGGTTATATTAGATGGCTGCTGTTGTCCTTCTGTTTGGTGACTGCTTAAATGGTTTTCTTGACTGATTCTGTATTTTCCTTGAGAAATTGTTTCATTAGAGAATAACAGTTTACTCCTCCAACTTTGTTCATTGTGGTATTCATTGTTGATTAATGTATTTATTAGTTATACCGACTGATGCAAGGGACCATTTTTAGCCATGACCATGGTCTGCATCGTAAATACAATGAGAGAAACTAGAATAAATTTTGTATTGTTAAGTTAAAGTACAATAACACAGTGGTAAAGTCTCTGCGTCAAAGCTTCGGGGTTGAGGGTTCAGTCCTGACTACTAGTCACAATGTCTGGAGTTTCTGTTCTTTCTGTCTGTTAATAATTATCACTTTGTAGCTGTGATTTTCTTAAGTTTCCCAAAATTTGCTGGCTGATTGGTTACACTAAAATGTGTGTGTGTGTGTCTGTGTGTCTGTGTGTGTGTGTCTGTGTGTCTGTGTGTAAGAGATAGGTAGCATACCCCTCAACTGCCAAGGTTTTTTCCGAATGTCCAGATTTTTGCCCCATAGTTTTGTCTTTTCCTCATAAAAAGATTGAAGTTGCTAAATAATGTCAGATATTTGAGATTTAAACTGCATAGCCTTTAGAAAAATGCATACTAACAGAAATCCTGGTATTCTAGCAATTTTCTAAGTTCATGACAGAATTATTTATAATATGTTCCTATTTCTTTTAGACTTTGTCCTGATTTCTTACATTAAACGTTTGAGGTATGTATGGGAGAGAGAGTGAAATGCCCTTGTTAGGGTTAGCAAATGGCTAGTAATTTACTTGGGCTCAACCCCTGTACCTTAGCTACAGGAAACAAGAGCCCAAATCCTCTACCTGTGCTTAGCAAATGGTGTCACTATTGTGTGCTAAGAGCAGTGTTAGTAGCACAGCAGGTAGCATACTTTTGTTTTGATGTAGAAGGCTGTGGGTTCTATTCCCACAGCATGATGTAGATGGATTGCTGATACTGTGCTGGATTGTGGGGTGCTTTGTACACAAGCTGAGTTACATCAGTATAAGTGGATGTAAGACAGTCATGATGCCGGAACTTAATGATGGCTACTGTTTGAAAACTATGCTTGTGATGAGCGCTTTAAAGCATTACATTTAACAATTAATTTTTTAGGATACATTGCAGATGATGTATTAGACTACCTTGAGGAAGAAGACACTAGGCATGACCACTGACATAAATTATCTAGTTTGATATGAACTGCTTATATAACAATACTCCATTGTAAGCCTTCCTCTGCACTAAGAATTTGAAGTATTACACGGGGAAAACTCTAGCTTGCCCTGGCTTTTCTTGCAGTGTTTGCCAAATTGCAGGCACCTTAAGATTTAGAAGTTATGTGGTCTCTCCAGTTGCTGAAGTTGAAATTGTTGCATGCTGAGCAAGTTATTTTCAGAAGGAATGTTTTATTTTGGTGCATGTACATACCAGTAAATGTTACTGAAGGGTCATTTCATCAAATATTTCATTCTGGCAGTTGTGCATGCTTCATTTTATTGAACAGGTCACTTGGTGGAATGCTTCATTTAGGTGGCTGCACATACTAGCAAATGTTAACGAAGGGCCATTTGTTGAAATGTCTTATTTTGGTGATTGTGCATACCTCAATATACCTCAATATTTTACTGAAGGTGCTTGGGACAATGTCTCATGCTAGTGAATGTGTACACCTGGACATACTAATGAAGAGGTTGCGTGGGGAAGTACTTCATTGTGCATCAGGGAAGTGCTTGTGCATACATGATCAGACTGCTGAAGTGAACACTGGGCAACAGTTCTCATGCAAAATTTAGCTCTGTCCTTCTTTATCCCTCCTAAAACTGATGACTTCTGGAAAACAGGTTATGAAACTGCCCGAAAGGACAGTAATTATAGTTATAGACTTATTTTACTTCAGAAAAATGTTTAGTAAGTCACATTATCTTATTCAATCAATATCTCAAGTTAATAATACTAATATTTTAAAAGTGTCTAAATTATGTTAAAAGGTTGGGCTGGTGAATAACAGGAACAGTGCTGATAAATATATCCAAACATTCTGAATGTTTATTTTGATTTACACTTTCTTTGTACTGAATAATGTCTGAGTGGTATGAGAGGCTTGGTATTTTATTGGTGATTGTTGGCATTGCTCAAACATATATTTGGGACCAAATTTGTGTTTTTTACTTGTGTATCTCATTGTAGCCAGCGGGATGGTTAGGTGAGATAACATTAATTACTACTTTTTGGGCTAATTCTTACACTGATCAACTGGATAAGTTTGACATTTCTCCTTGTATTATTCTATTTCTGATTATACTCAGTAGTTGCCTAGATGCCTGAGTGAGATAAGTTATTACTTGCAGACTACTATCAGCATGGAGCTACCATATATTTTGGGCATACTTCCTGGCTTTGTCAGTCACGTGTGGAATTTAAGTGGAAGGAAGGGCTCAGTAATAAATAAGTGTTATACTATTTTTACTGAATTACTCAGGTCCTCTCCTAAAAGATTATAATAAGTCTGTGTTACATAACAGCTGCACGAGATAATATAATCAATGCCTACTCAACAGTTTATGTGCAGCAGTTATCACCTCTGTCTGAGCATGCATAACTTTGCAGTAATGAAATGCAGGTCATTATCACATTAACAATAAATGCAGTTTAAATATAACACTGAGTCATTATCACTTTTCAGGTATTACTCTCAGCAGCTGTCACGGTTGTTCACATAAGTAGAAGTCGTTATCACATTGATTAATGCACAAGCCAGATTTGGATTTTGGTCTGCATGGAATCATTTCAAGCCACCCCCACCACTTTCTTTCTGTCATTTTTGCAATTTGTTTGATATACAGTAAAGTCCCATTTGTGGTGTTATGCTTCATATTTTTGTGAACTACTGCAATTGAACATCGTATCATGTAGTAATTTCCTGTATCACACAGTCACTATAGTACATTACTTCCATCCTTGATCCCTTATGTCCATTGCTGAATGGACACATGTAAAGAGAAAAGGTAGAGGCAAGGCAGACTGCTGACACTGAAGGAGGTCATGAGACAGCAGTGGTATCAGCAGTGTGAGCAGGTAGCCAGCACAGGTATCGGACACATCAGATGCCCTCAAGGGCCACTGAAGTCCCATGCCTGCCCTGGGTTCATTAGTGGAGTGGTGGTCTTTACCCGGCTTTTTCTCTTTACATGTGCCCTTTCTGTGCCCCCATGTCAGTGTCCACCCATGCAGTATTCAGCAGCGGCCTTAGGTCAACTGGTGCCCTAGGCAAAATGGCTCCATGGTGCCCCCACCACACTACCTGGTGCCCCCATCCTGGTCTAACTACATCAAATAAATACTAGAAAAGTGCCCCTGCTAGACTGGCGCCCTAGGTGGCCGCCTAGTTGGCCTATGCCTAAGGCCGGCTATGGCAGTATTTCAGGTAAGGTAAGACTGTATCTTCTGATGTTCTCTGTCATTGTGTGTAATTTGGTGGTTTCACGGGTAGTAGGTATGTACCTCTGTATCATGATCACCAGTTTTGTACCTAATGCAAAGAATACTGCCCCTGTGGATAGGATGGAAGATTTGGATGGGCTAACCAGGTAATGCACATGATATACATATATATGTAGTCTTCCAATACATCTGTCAAACATCAGTAGTAATCTGATGTCCTTCAAGAATGCAACTGCAGTCATAACATGTGGGTTGTCCTGCCTCAGGCAGCCCTCGGTCGGCCGGATTCCAAAGTCTGGGTCCGACGTCGGCTGATGTCGCATTTCTCTCCGACGTCAGAGTGGCTGGAGTACATAAGCATCAGCCGACGCCATTTTCTTCAGTCTTTCTTGCCGCGCGGTGCCCGAAGCAGAAGCAGTTCGCAAGTGCCGGTCAGTCAGCTCCTGTATTCTACGATACCAAAGTCATCAAAAAAGCTAAGTACCCCGTTGGGGACCTTTTCTTGCCTCAGCCGATGTCCGAAATTACTGAAAAAGTTAACAATTGTCTTTCTTGTGGTAAACAAATACCTCATAAGGATTTCCACTCTTACTGTCTCCCTTGCCTGGGCCCAGACCACGACGTCTCGGCCTGTGTAGCCTGTGCTCACTTCAACAAGCGCACTCTCAGGCGCCGGGCGGAGTTCGCTGAAGATTTTTTCGGCGATAATTTTGCTAACACCATGTTGTCGGATCTTCCGACATCGCAAACTCCCAAAAAGCGAAAAGACCGGTACCGACATCTTCGGCCCGCTTCTAACACCGACTCCATGCCAAAACCTACCGCGAGTGCTCCGGTTCCCTCTGAGACTGTCTCTCCTCCGCTCCGAACCGAAGACACCGCATTACCGACGACTGCGATTCCAGACATTACTCCGACGCCAGTTATAGATTTTCCTCCGGATACCGAAACCGAGGAAATGCCCAAGACCATTGCTGTAGACAAGGTCACTCCTGCACATGGAGCTGCCAGGCCCCCTATGGCCATGTCTATTAAGGCCTACACTAGGGCTAAGGCAGCCAGCAAAACAAAGCATATTACTTCTAAATCCTTACCTCAGCCGACTCCAGAGACACAAATTATGTCCATGGCTGCGGATTTAATTTCCATGATTAGAGGTTCACAGGCCCATCCTGAGAGAGGATCCCAGCCTCCTCCTGATAAAAGGCCCCGGGTAGAACCCTCTGACCCTACTCCTTCAGATGAAGATTCTGAGGGCTCTGTCCACTCTGATAGCCAGGAAGAGCTCTTTCAGACCTATGAGGACTCGGATGCAGAAGACTCCATCCCCTCGGCCTCCCCTCCTGAGGATATTTCTTTTGGGGAAGTTCTGCACACCATGAGGGAACATTTCAAGTGGCAAGGTCAGGAATATTCTGATTCCAGGAAACGCCTTAGGACTTTCCTTAAGAAGCCTCAGCACAGGCCCTTAGCTATTCCTCCTGTACTTGATGTTCTGCATGATTTGTATTCTGACTCTAGTGCTACCCCTGATTCTCTTCCTCCTGCTCCAGCCAAGCCAGACTGGTGTTACAGCGTCCCAGAAACTCATTCCCATTTATTCAGGGCCCATACTGCTGATTTGGAAACTATTTCACAGGGGCCTAAAGGAGTTTCAGCCTCCACCTCAAAAAATCCTTTGCCCTCCAACAGGGAAGCTAGGTCATTAGAGAGATGGGGCAAAAAGGTTTACACATCCACTACCTTATCTATGAGAGCTTTAAATTGCCTTTTTCATATGTTACAATATCAGGATTATCTGTTAGAAGATTTACAAAAAACATTAGCCACTCCTGATCCTTTAGACAGGAAGACTTTGCAGGAAGCTGTACATAACACTCAGCAAGTAAGCAATCACTTCCTGCAGTGTGGATATGATGCACTGGAAGCTTCATGTAGGGCAGCTATGACGGGCAGTCATTCGTAGACATGCTTGGTTAAAAGATCAACCTCTACCAGATCATGTTAAAGCAAAACTTCTGGATGCACCTTTGGAAAAGAACAAGCTTTTTGGTACAAATGTTAAGGATGTGTTAAAGACCATCGAAGAAAAAGCAAAATCAGTTCAGACTGTGAAAGATTTCCTCCAGGTTCAACCCCCCAGATTCAGTGGGAATTGGCCTTCAAAAAACTGGTCCTTTCCTAATCCAGAAAAGTTTCAAAGGGGTAAGAACAGACGTGGCCGAGGAAGAGGCCAATACAGAGGCCCTTACAGGGGACAGCAATGGCAGCCAGGAAACCAAAGAAGTGACACAGGGGTTTCACCTGCCCCACAACCACAATCTCAATGACTTTCCTCTATCACCGCCTACCAGGGAACAACTAGAAGCTCCCTTGGGCGGGAAATTATCTCTGTTTGCAGAAAACTGGCACAGACTGACAAAGGACAAATGGATTTTGGACATTATAGACCGAGGGTACAGGTTTCATTTTCATACCTTACCAAGAAAACAAGGCATGCCAAACCTTCCACAAAATCAGAGGGCAGAGGCTATCAAGCAAATCACTCTGCTGACTCGGATGAAAGCAATAGAAAGAGTTCCACAACAAGAACAAGACCAGGGGTTTTACTCAAAACTGTTCCTTGTTCGAAGAAAAGAATCTCAGTGGAGACCAATACTGGACTTGTCCGCATTAAACACCTTTCTCATAGTACCAAAGTTCAAAATGCTGACTCTACAGCAACTCCTTCCCATGCTGGGCAAGGGGTCGTGGCTGATTACTCTGGACCTCAAGGAGGCATACCTGCATGTCCCTATCAGACACAGCTGCGGAAGATACCTCAGATTTCTTGCAGGGCCAGAGCATTATCAATTCTCAGCATTGCCATTTGGCTTATCTACTGCGCTCAGAGTATTTACAAAATGCCTGGCTTCAGTAATTGCTCATTGCAGGCTCCAGGGTATACAAATTTACCCGTACCTGGACGACTGCCTCATACAAGCGGATGACAAATTGATGTTGACAAAAAACCTGGATTATGTCATACGATTACTTCAAGCTCTGAGATACACAGTCAACTTCCAAAAGTCAAGAGTGCAGCCATCCCAGCAAATAATCTTCTTAGGAGCCAAACTAGACACAGCCTCTCAGATGGCTTACCTGACAGAAGACAAGCAAGAGAAGTTAACTCATTATTTCAGAGGTTTAGCAAAACTCACCCAGATGACTGCAAGGAGATTCCTACAGGCCCTGGGTTACATGGCATCTTGCATTCTCCTGGTTCCATTAGCAAGACTACACATGAGAAAGCTTCAATGGTACCTAAAAAGCATTTGGTCTCAACACAGCAACAACTTGGAGACCATCATACCTCTCATTCCATGCCTACAAAAGGAATTCCTATGGTGGGCCTCGGTAAGCCAGGCAAACACAGGTATGTCATTCAAAAAACCACGGATAACACAGACCATGACTACAGACGCCTCAGACCTTGGATGGGGGGCGCACATGGAAGGCAGGTGTATACAAGGACAATGGTCTCCAAAGGAAACACATCTGCATATAAACCAAAAGGAAATGCTGGCAGTGATGCATGCCATCGGGGCCTTTCAACACCAACTCCAGCAAGGCCATTTACTGATACGGACCGACAACACCTCTGTGATGTGGTACATAAACAAGCAAGGGGGAACCCACTCTTACCCCCTTTGCAGACTGACAATGCAGCTATGGGAGAAATCACTGAGCCTAAACATCCAGTTATAATCCCAGTTTGTTCCAGGAAAAGACAATGTGTTGGCGGACAACCTAAGCAGGAATTTCACAGATCCACACGAGTGGAGGTTACATCCCAAGGCCTTCAGACAACTCACTTCGACATGGGGCAAGCCAGAAGTGGACCTATTTGCCTCTCACCTCAGCCATCTTCTACCAAAATTCTGCACAAGGACATACCATCCAAAAGCTTGGAAAATAGATGCCCTCTCATTCAACTGGAACTCCCTAGCAATCTATGCATTCCCACCTCTGCCACTGATGACCTCAGTATTACTAAAGATCAAAGCAGAGAAACCCAAGGGAATCATAATAGCTCCGGACTGGCCAAGACAACACTGGTACTCACTACTACGGAGCATATGTCACACCAGGAGGTGGGCCCTTCCTCAGTGGCCTCTACTTTTGACTCAACACAATTTCGAAACACTGCATCCAAATCTTCAGACACTGCAGCTAACAGCATGGGAGATCCCATAAATAACTCCAGCTTATCTCTCTCCAAGGAAGTTCAGCGGATACTAACAGAGGCTCGAAGACCATCCACCAGAAAGGTTTACTTAGCAAAGTGGAAAAGATTCAGCAATTGAAATACCAGCAAGGGACATGATGCATCATTGTTGAACATCCCACTCATCTTGGAATATTTGGCAGATATGCTAAAGAACGGCCTCTCATATTCTTCCATAAAGATACATGCATCTGCTCTTTCAGCAAGATACAACACTGATCCTCCTGTTTTTTCTCACCCCTTACTAAGGCAATTCCTCAGGGGAATCAAGAACATTAAGCCACCAAGAAAGGCCCCAGTGCCAGCCTGGGACCTCAATTTTGTCTTAGAAAAACTGACTTTACCTCCATTTGAGCCAGCAGCTTCAGTTGACTTGCAATTTCTCTCATGGAAGACAGCTTTCCTGTTGGCAATTACCTCAGCAAGAAGGGTTTCGAAGCTACAGGCCCTAATGGCAATACCACCCTTTATTATTTTCACAGAGACAGGGTTTCATTAAGGACCAACCCTACTTTTATGCCAAAGGTGGTATCTAGGGTTTCTTTAAATCAAGCCATTCATCTGCCTGCTTTCTTCCCCAATCCTGAGAATAAGGGGGAAAGACTGTTGCATACCTTGGACATTCACAGACAACTTTGATACAACCTGGACAGAACCAAGGCCAGTAGGAAGTCTGAACAACTTTTGTAGCTTACGCCTGCAGTCCAAGGAAAAGCAATTTCAAAACAGACTATTTCTAAATGGATTGGACATTGCATCAGATTCTGTTATTCCTTTCATGGAAAGACTGTTCCGGCCAATGTCAGACCACATTCCACCAGAGCTACAGCCACCTCTACAGCATTCTTAAGAGGGGTGCTTACCAAGGACATTCTAGAAGCTGCTACATGGAGCTCCATGCATACATTCTCCAAACACTACAATCTCCCTTTATACTCCAGATCCAGAGCAGGCTTTGCTTCGGCAGTCCTGCAGGGTTTGATTGCCACACCATCTTTTTCCTAGAGCATTCCTCCTCCCCCAGCTAAGCTATGCTATGGTATTCTACCCACATGTTATGACTGCAGTTGCATTCTTGAAGGACATAGTACAGTTTTGTACCTACCATAAATGTAGATGTCCGATAGACATGCAACTGCAGTCGGATTTTCCCTCCCTCCATACCCCTCTATGCCTAGGGTCCACTCCTATCCCTGTTACTCTTAGCTGGGGATATCTGTTATGGTGTATTTGTTTTATTGCTCATTTATTTGTCTGGAATCCTGTTTTTGTCTTCCAATTTGATTACAGCCTTCCTTGGAGGGCAACTGGCATCTGGGGCAAGAAACACTGAAGAAAATGGCGTCGGCTGATGCTTATGTACTCCAGCCGCTCTGACGTCGGAGAGAAATGCGACATCAGCCGACGTCGGACCCAGACTTTGGAATCCGGCCGACCGAGGGCTGCCTGAGGCAGGACAATGTTATGACTGCAGTTGCATGTCTATCGGACATCTACATTTATGGTAGGTACAAAACTGTACTTTTGCATTTTCTTTCCTGTGCAGGTTTGTCCACCAGAAGAACACAAGTGAGTGTGTGGGAATGTGGCCATTCCGACATTCACTGGGCTGCCAGCCATGCCTCCAAAACTGAAAACCGGTACAACATGAGCTTCCCCACATCCAGTGTGAAGGTATACTGGAATGCAAGAAGAGGTATGCATTGGAGCAGAGCAATTCATTTGTTGGAAGAGAAGTGTTTCATCTACCCTGATCCTGACATCCTTGTGGTGCACATTGGAGGGAATGATGTCATCAGTCAACCACTTGGCAGGCTATGGTTTCAAATCAGAGCAGTTTTTGAACACCTGCAGTCATGGTGGCCACATTGTCATTTTGTGTGGTCTGACATAATTCCTCGACAGATATGGAAAACAGCAAACAGTCAACGGGCAGCGCACAAGGCCAGACTTTTAGAGAATGGGTTCATGCATGGCTTGATACATAGGCTCGGTGGATCTACAATCTGTCATGACAGCATCACCGTAGAAGATGTTCACCTGTTCGGAAGGGATGGTGTTCGCCTAACTGAGGAGGGCATTGCGTTGTTCATGACTGACCTTCACGATGGCGTGAGGAGAGCTATGCAGGATTGGTAATATGCAGCTTGTGAGAAGAATGGAAAACACCCATGACCAAGTAGGGACCAGTATGGTAAGTAAAACTCTATTATGAAATGTGTTGTGTAAAATATATTTTTCTGAGTTTGGCAAATAACTGTGGTAAGGAGCTGGTGAAGATGCTGAGAAAGAACAACTGTTTCAGGAGAGTGCTAGCACGTACAATCTAATATGTCAGTAACTGTCCTGCAATACTTATTTTTTTATTCTGCTTTTATCAGGCATGTGTAGAGTTTAGATGACAGGTAGGGCTTAGTAATACAGAACTTGATCCCTTGGGTCCATTGCTGAATGGACACATGTAGAGAGAAAAGGCATAGGTAGGGCAGACAGCTGACACTGAAGGAGGTTGTGAGACTGCAGTGGTATCAGCTGTCTGAGTGGGTAGCTAGCACAGCTATCGGACAGATCAGATGACCTTTCCTACCATTGAAGTCCTATGCCTGTCTTGGGTTCATTAGTGAAGTGGCAGTCCTTACCTTGCTTTTTCTCTTTACATGTACCCATTCAGCAGTATGTTGGCTAAACCAAGAATATGTATATTTACAATCATATGTGTCTACATGGTAAAACAACTTCTCAATGCTGTACACATGTACGTATATCAGTTTTGTAAGGACTCTGCTTATAGAAATTGATTTTTTTCATATTTTGGTAAATAACTTTGCAAGGGAGCATGTCGGTGTGCCAAGTACTACCTCATTTTGAAGACAGTACTGCTGGTTCCAACATGGTAAAAAATTGTGCCTGTATGTTCTACACATGTGCAGATATCAAAGTTTGTTTTGGACTTAGGTTATGGAAATTATGATTTTTTTTTCATATTTTGGTAAATAACTTTGCAAAGGAGCATGTTATTGTGCCAAGTAGTACCTCATTTTGAAGACAGTGTTACTCCTTACAACATGGTAAAAGAATTGTCTGTGCACTGTACACATGTACAGATATCACAGTTTGTTTAGTCTTGTATGATTATGAAAATTATATATTTCCAATACTTCTCATTATTATGCCCATATCTTTGCAAGGGAGCATGGTGATCACACAAATGATGCATCATTTTGAAGCTGTCATTCAGATGCACAACTTCTACACTGATATGTAGGCTCTGTCTGTTACAGGTGATGAGATATTAGGCTTTGTTTATGTATCAATTATGAGAAATAATGTATTAATCATATTTCTGTGAATATCTCAAGAAAGGAGCATCACACAGTAATGGTTAAGGTATCATTTTAAAGCTGACATTCATACTAACAAATTAAATTCAAATTGTATGGGTCTGTATGGTACATTGACCAAGATACTGTGCTTTGCTTTTCCAAAAAGGTAAAAAAATATGCACAATATCAACATTCCTTGCCAAATATTTAATAATGACTTTGATATGCACTATCAACATTTACACTGTTGGAAAGGTCAGTGTCTGCTGAACAATTTTTGCATTTACATTTTTAGTCTAGCTCTTAGAGTTATGAACATTTATTTTCTGTAGGGTATTACAAATGGATTTTCTGAAAATGAGCTCAGGCTGCACTGCTGTTCCTAAGGTGGAATTAAGCAGGCAGCTTTTTCTGAGCTGCTCTGGAGTGAATGAGTTAAGCAGAAATCTCCTAGATGCACACGAGTGGCAATTAGAGCCAAGCACCTTCAGCCTTCTGATTCAGAAATGGGGGACCCCAGAGGTGGATCCGTTGTCTCCCCCTGCAATCACCAGCTCAGCAAATTCTGCACCAGGAACCCTCACAGCAGGACCTAGAAAGTGGATGTCCTATCCTTCCAGTGGGTAAAATTCTCAATCTCTGCATTTCCCCCTCTGCTCCTTCTCTCAAGAATATTGCTCAAGGTAAGACAGGACAGACCAAGGACAGTCCTAATTGTCCCAGACTGGCCACGCCTGCACTGGTACCCACTACTGCACAGCCTGTCACCAGTGCCACCCTGACACCTACCCCAGAGCCGAACCCTGCTCACTCAACAGGGGGGGACAGATCTTGCATCTGCAACTGCAAACCCTGAATCTTGCAGCCTGACTTATTCCTTGAATTCTCCCCCAGTGACCAGCCTAAGCAAGCAGGTGCTGGACATCATTCTTGAAGCCAGAAGACCCAGTACAAGGAAAATCCTATGTTCATAAGTGGAAAAGGTATTGCTCCTGGATTCAGTCTCTAAATGAGAGGAGACAACTCTGCCCTCCCTACCTCTAATCCTGGATTACTTAGCAGATCTACTCCACAGATGCCTATCCTTCTCCATTAAGATCCATGCCTCTGCCATCTCTGCTCATTACAACTCTGAGCCACCCCTCTTCTCTCACCCTCTCATCAAGCAGTTCCTGAGAGGGGCAAACAACTTAAGGTCACCAAGGAGTGCACCCACCCCTGCTTGGGACCTTAACTTTGTACTGGAAAAGCTCACACTACCCCCTTTTGAGCCTGTAGTGTCAGAAGAGTTAAAATTCCTCTCTTGGAAAACAGCATTGCTTCTGGCCATCACTTCAGCTAGAAGAGTGTCTGAGCTGCAAGCACTTATGGCTGTGGAACCCTTCATTATTTTTCATGCTGACAGGGTCTCCCTCAGGACTAATCCTTCCTTTATGCCTAAAGCGGTGTCTAGTGTGGCTTTCAACCAATCTAGCCATTTGACAACTTTCTTCATTAATCCTCAAAATAAAGGGGAAAGGATCCTGCACTCCTTGGATGTGCACAGACAGCTCAGATTCTACCTGGATAGGACTAAACCCTTCAGGAAATCTGACCAGTTATTACTCAGTTTTGCACCAGGGACAGAGCACAAGGCCATTTCAAAAGAGACAATTTCCAAATGGATAGCACACTGTATCCATTTCTGCTACAAACACCATGGGAAACCAACCCCTCAGGGGGTCAGAACACATTCCACTAGGGCAACTTCTGCCTCTACAGTATTCCTCAGGGGAGTCCCTACCAGAGACATTCTGGAGGCTGCTACCTGGAGTTCTGTGCACACATTCACCATTCATTACCACCTGCCTGTTTTTATACCCCTGAGGACCTGATGTCAGTCCTGGAGCAACAGCAACCGACGGAGAAATACTAAGTCTCTGGTATTTGGGCCGACTGAGGGCTACCTGCAGGCAGTTAACCCAAGTGTGATGACGTGAATATACTTGAACATCTACATTTATGCTATGTGTACACAACTATACTTTCTAACTTCTGTGTGACTCCTTAATTGACCTGTTCTAATTTCTGTCTTACTCACAAGAGACATAGCTGTGTTCTCTTTCCAAGTTTTAATATGCAGTTAAAAGCAGAATGCAAGTAAAACACAGTGTAAAGAAAACAAATAACTGTATAAGGCAATAAAGTAATACAAAGTAAAAAAAATAAAAAACGAACTAACCTTTCCCACACAGCAATCTGTGGCAGAGTCTGGGCAAGCTTTAAAATTACATATATTTTAAAGTGTGCACATTAGTTGTATTTATATGTACATGTTGATAGAAGTTTATATACGTATAAATATATATGTACACACGCACACTTTTTCACCAAGAACCATTTGCTTACAGCTTTCCTGTCCATGTCTTTTTAGGTGAAGCACAGTGCACATACCAATGGGGAACAGCAGCGGATGTTTACCAGAGCATAGCTTACGTATACGTTTACTGCTGCAAAACAGTACACGCAGAAATTAGAACAGGTCAGTTATCATTTGGACTAAGCCCACCATTTTGGTGACTTCCCACCCACGCCACCTTCCTTTAGCCTTCTGGGCTTTATATAGGACTTTCTACATTTTTGCATGTCTGTTCCTTGCCTTACTCTGTATATCCTTGGTACTGTGATTTTCCTATTCACATTAGTCATGCATGTGTTAGAGACTCAAGGTTAAACCCTGCACGTATGTAAGCTTTTTTTGCTGCTGTCTCTCTGTTTCACTGCAGATCTCATTTGCTATAATGTACTATTGATTATGGGTGATGTGTAGTCATACAATGCTTACAATATGTCTGGACAGCTGAACATTTCTTGTAAGACATAACTTTGAGGACCTTCTTCAATGAGACTAGAGCTGGACAGTCCTCCAGTTGTACTTAAGCATAACCTTTCTGGAATTTTTGACCTGAAATGACTGGAAATGACTATGTCTGTGATGACTAATGTTGGGATAGCTTGCACTGACTACATAAGAGCTCTGTCCCTCATAACTGATTTTTTTTTGCTTCTGAGAGCGCAGTTCTTAATCCTTGCTGTCTTCCATTGAGGAGTTCCTGAGGTTAAGGCCATTTTTGTGTATCGACTGAAAACATTTGTCATTGTTTTTTTCTAACTAATGAGCAGTATAATGGTGGAAGGATTTTGAGGCCTCTGAATGATGCATCCCATTCACTGATTAACCAGATTGCAAGGAGTAGTCTCTGATGTTATGCAGTCATGGACTGAGTACTGTGTGCTGAGACGACTTCTTCTAAGACCGCACCCGCAGCTATGGTAGACTAGATTACCTTGTTTGAAGAGTTGTTTTGGAGTGGGCCAGCACCAATTTCTCACCTCAGTGTGTGCCACAATTTTAGATCTTTAGCCATACACAGGACTTTGACTGATGACACCGTGTCTTGATTGCCTACATTCTCACCACTAACCTCATTTGATCCTATTATGACCAAGACTTGGGAGCAGCAGGCAGCTGTGGAATTTGGTGTAACAAGGGGGAGACCATTATCACTGATGTGGACAAGGCTTCTGAATTCTTACAGTCCACAGGCTATTTCTCCAAATAGTACCTTTGAGAAGCAATAAACCAGGCGTAGGCATATTTGCCCTTTGAGGCTATTCTATGGCTTCTAGTTATCCTTCCCTTATAGTCCGCTATGAAAGATTTGAGTTTTGAAAGCTTGGAGGTATCGTCTGCCATGTTCTTCATAGGTTACATGGGTAGAACAAGCTAATATGCTTGCTCACTCTCTCTGTGGCAGACTGGATCTATACCATTTTTAAGCATTCTTAGACTGACCTCCTTTGGCTCATGGGGGATCCTCTTGTACTTCCAGAGACCAAAATCCTTTATTCTTCAGGAAGAACCAGGGGTTTGGGTGGGGCTGACAAAGAAGGCCTATTCTTCTGTCACCTTGATTCTTAGAATCCTGAACAGTACTTTTTGCTTGTCCAGATCAGTCATTTTCTTTAGAGTCATGACTGGTGTGCCTTGATTTGCTCTCTGAATTGTGGTTTAGGAGTGGGTCATTCTTTTCCCTTTTCATTGTGGCCATGATGGGCTGTCATCTGGGCTTATTTGTTGGATTTATTGAGTGCCCTGGCTAATGTGACTGTTGCTTCTGTTTGCTGCTGCAGGTGGGATGTTCTTCGTTTTTCACTGTTGCAGTCATTACATTTGGGTAATCTGCTTTCAGGTTGCACTCAGTCGGCCTGAATTCCAAAGTCTTGGGTCCTGTGTCTGTTGCTGTCTCCTCTTCCATGATGTCAGGGGTGTAAAATATGCAGCCAACGCCATTTTCTTTAGTCTTTCTTGCAGAAGCATTTCGCAAGTGCCAGTCGGCCGACTACTGAAATATTCGCGTTTGAGTTTCAGAACCGTAGTCTTCAATAAAGCTAAGTACCCCGTTGGGGAAACTTTTTTCTTGCTTTATACCGATGTCAGAAAAAGTTAATAATTGTATTACTTGTGGGAAGCAAATACCTCATAAGGATTTCCATTTATACTTTATTCCTTGCCTAGGCCCTGATCACAACATGCCTGGCTGTCGGTTTTGTGCTAGATTTAACCAACGCAGTATTAAGCGTCAGTATATTTTTGCATCCAAGTATTTTGGAAACAGATTTAACTACCCAGAGATGTCGTCGGATAGCAATCTGACTACCGGAGTACATAAAAAACACAAAGAAAAGGACAGAGAAAGGCAGTTGAGATCCAAAACCAACAACGAAGCTTCTCCTAAGCCAGTCGTCAGTTCGCCGGTACTCCGGTGCATTCACAGCCCCTGATACTCGCTACCTTTGAGTCGCAGGCCTCTACCGACACCCATGTGGAGTCCAGCATGCCGCAAGATACTCAAGGTAATGGACCGACAGATGTATCTCCCTCGGATGGGTCCAGAGCCGCTGAGCAGGCACCGGCGTCTGAGGGTGTATTCAGACCTCAACATTTTTATATCAAGCCGATGAAAGCTACAAAACCAAAGGCAAAGACACCTTCTAAAACTAAAAAAAAGATGCCTGAGCCACGTGCACAGGCCTCTATGCCTAAAAAACAGATGATTAAAATGGCTGAAGACCTTATTACCTTGATCAGGGGTGCCCATCCCCCTCCAGATAAGAGGCCTAGGCAAGACACTGACTATGAATCTTCAGATCAGGTTTCTATTTCATCTGATTCCTCTTCTGATCAGGAATTATCTTTACCTCCCTATGAGGATTCTGATGATGAGGAGTCTGTTCCTTCTGCATCTCCTCCTGAGGATTATTCATTTGGAGAAACCTTGCATATTTTGAGGGAGCATTTTCACTGGGAGATTCAAGACTTCTCAGAATCAAAAAAGAGGCTCAGGGATTTCCTCCTTCTCCCTGAGCACAAGCCTTTAGCCATTCCCCCTGTGTTAGACATTGTGGATGATGTTTTTTTGGAGTCCAGCCTGACCCCTGACTCTTTACCTCCAGCTCCCAGTAAGCCTGACCGGTATTACAGGGTCCCAGACTCTCATAAATTTTTATTTAGAAACCCTGCTGCTGATCCTGAAATTATTTCGCAGGGTCCAAAGGGAGTTAAGGCCTCAACAGCAAAAAACCCTACCCCCTCCGACAGAGATTCAAGGGTGCTGGACAGATGGGGAAAAAGGTTTATACATCTGCAACCTTGGCAATTAGGGCCTTAAACTGTCAATTTCATATGCTTAAGTACCAACAACATGTTATGGGATTGCTGAAACAGAAAATGTTGATTTCAGAATGTGCAGAAAATAAGGAATTGCAGGAATTATTGCATACAGCTGAACAAGTTGGAAAGCATACATTGCAATGTGGTTTTGAGTCTTTAGAGGCCTCCTGCAAGGCCGCAGTTACTTGGTCTGTGATTAGGAGGCATGCCTGGTTAAAGGAACAAAATTTGCCTGATCATGTTAAAGCTAAATTACTAGATGCACCTTTACAGCATGATTCTCCGTTTGTTATTAAGGCAGAAGAGGTTTTAAAGAAAATGGAAGACAAAGCTAAGTCTATGCAAACTGTTAAAGTTATTTCTTACAACTGCAGCCACCTAGATTCAGTAGACACTGGCCTACAAAAAATTGGTCCTTTCCTGTGTCAGACAGAGCTCAAAGGGACAAATCCAGACACCCTAAGGGTTCCAGGTACCAGGCTCAAGACTCATACAGGTCAAAGCAATGAGGCACATCCACCTCCAAATCTGGATCAGGTAAAGCGCAAACCTACAGAAAGCAATCCCAATGACTTCCCTCTGCCTACACCAAGCACTTATCTTTTGGCAGCACCCATAGGGGGAAAATTAGCATTTTTTGCTCAAAATTGGCAGTTAACCAAGGACAAGTGGGTACTGAACAGCATATCACAGAGATACAGATTCCATTTCCACACTCTGCCAAAAAACCAATGGGCAGAGGCACAGAAACAGGTTACGTCCCTCATTGATATGGGGGCCATTCAGATAGTACCAGAAGAGGAAGAAGGACACAGTTTTTACTCAACTGTTCTTGGTACCCAGATAGGACAAGGCTTTGGCGGCCAATACTGAATTTATCGATTGTGAACACATACCTGGACATTCCAAAATTCATAATGCTCACTTTGCAACAGCTTCTACCCATGCTGGGCAAGAATGCTTGGCTGGTGACTTTAGACTTAAAAGAGGCATACCTGCATGTCCGAGTAAGACAGTCATGCAGAAGATACCTCAGATTCAAGATTGGCTTAATGCATTACCAATTCTCTGCACTGCCCTTTGGCTTGTCTACTGTGCCCAGGGTCTTTACAAAGTGCCTGGCACCAGTAATTGCATTTTGCAGTCAAAGAAGTATCCAAATATATCCTTACTTGGACGACTGTCTCTTTCAAGCAGTGAACAAGGATACTCTTCTACGACACCTGGCGTTTGTGAAAAGGCTTCTAGCATGTCTAGGATACACAATAAACGAAAATAAGTCACAACTGGTACCCTCTCAAAAGATAACATTCCTGGGTGCAAGCTTGCATACAGCTGCCCAGATGGCTTACCTCACGCCAGACAAACAAAAGCAACTGACTGCTTACTTCAAACTGATGGCAACAAAAACCCAGTCTTCTGCAAGACAAATTCTGCAGGCTCTGGGCTTCATGGCATCCTGCATTCTACTAATTCCATATGCAATACTGCATATGAGGAAACTTCAGTGGTACCTAAAAAGTTTATGGAGTCAACATTCACACAGTCTGGAAACAATGATTCCTCTCATCCCCTGCCTGCAACAGGAGTTTCTATGGTGGGCAAAGGACTGTCACCAAAACATGGGACGGCCCTTCACTCTACCCCCTGCCAGCCAAACCTTAACAGATGCATCAGATTATGCCTGGGGGGCCCACATGGCAGGAAGATGCATTCAGGGCATATGGGCACCAAATCAAACACATCTACATATTAACCAGAAAGAGATGCTAGCTGTTCAAAATGCCCTAACAGCCTTCAAGGATTTGCTTCATCCAGGACAACTACAGATAAAGACTGACAACACCACAGCCATGTGGTATATAAACAAGCAAGGGGGCACACACTCTTACCCCCTTTGCAGACTGGCCATGGCTCTGTGGGACACAGCTTTGACCTACCAAATAAATCTTCAAGCTCAATTCCTGCCAGGAAAACAGAACACTCTGGCAGACGATTTAAGCAGAAACCTGATGGATCCTCACGAGTGGAAAGTAAATCCACAAGTATTCAGCATGATAACAGAGAAATGGGGGAGCCCAGACACAGATCTATTTGCCTCTCCTCAGAATTATCAATTGAAAGGATTCTGCACAAGGACTTATCACAGACAAGCATGGAAAGTGGACGCCCTATCCTTGAGTTGGAAAAACCTGTCAGTTTACGCCTTTCCTCCTCTGCCTCTTCTACCCAAGGTCTTCATAAAAGTCAGACAAGAGAAGCCAAAGATGATACTAGTTGCCCCGGACTGGCCCCGCCAATACTGGTACCCAATCCTAAGGAACTTGTCTCCATACCCAGCTTGGACCTTGCCTCAAAGACCACAACTACTGTCCCAGCAAAACAAACAGATCCTGCACAATCAACTACAGACTCTGAACCTGGTAGCATGGCTAATCATGTAATCATGCGAACGACACTTCTCAGTAAAGCTGTGATGGATGTCATTTTGGAAGCCAGAAGGCCAAGTACTAGAAAATCTTATGCTTACAAATGGAAGAGATTATGTGCTTGTAATCAAGCACAAGGAACTAATACAGCAGAACCACATATTCCTCAGATATTACAATACTTAACTGAGATGCTTGTCAAAGGCCTATCTTTCTCATCAATCAAAATCCATGCCTCTGCCATTTTGGCTCATTACAATACAGAGCCACCTATCTTTTCTCATCCTTTACTAATGCAGTATCTTAGAGGAGCCAAAAACCTAAGGCCTCCTAGAAGATCACTATTACCTGCATGGGACCTCAATTATGTGTTGGAAAAGCTCACCCTGCCTCCATTTGAACCAGCCGCTACCACTGATATAAAGTTCTTATCATGGAAGACAGCTCTGCTACTAGCAATTACTTCAGCAAGAAGAGTTTCAGAGCTACAGGCCCTCATGGCTGTAGAGCCTTTTATCACATTTTACCCAGACAGGGTGTCTCTGAGAACAAATCCTACTTTTATACCTAAGGTGGTTTCCAGTGTGGCCCTTAACCAAACTATTCATCTGCCAACTTTTTATCCAAATCCTCAGAACAAAGGGGAGAGAATTCTGCATTCCTTGGACGTACACAGACAGCTAAGATTCTACTTGTGCAGGACAAAAGCTCTAAGAAAACCTGAGCAATTACTAGTGTCATATGTTGCAGGATCAGAAGGAAAGGCTATGTCAAAGCAGACAATTTCAAAGTGGATAAGCCACTGCATCCGTGTCTGCTACTTACACCATGGTAAACCTGTACCCAAGGGGATTAAGTCTCATTCCACCAGAGCTGCAGCTACTTCAGCAGCCTTCCTCAGAGGAGTACCAACCAAAGACATTCTGTAGGCTGCTACTTGGAGTTCTGTTCACACCTTTACAAAGCATTACCATTTGCCTCTCTACTCTTAAGTCCAGGGCAGGCTTTGCCACTGCAGTGCTGCAGGACCTTATAGCCACACCTAATGCTGTTTAGCTGCAGCCTCCCAACCATAGCTTTGGGATTCTACCCAAATGTAATGACTGCAACAGTGAAACACTAAGAACATTGTACGGTTATCTACACTTGCCATAAATGTAGATGTTCGAGTGTATTCACTGTTGCAGTCCAGGTTACCCTCCTGCCATCCCCCTGTCATTCTACAGTTTATCTTTCCTTCGTTGTCTCCTACAGCCTATGTGGTGTATTTGCTTGTAGATGAAGGTAAAGTTTATATTGATGCATGTATATAGATATATTTATATAATATTGCTACCTTTTTGGGGGCACCTGACATCGGGGGCAAGAAAAACTAAAGAAAATGGTGTCGGCTGCATGTTTTATACCCCTGACGACCTGACGTCATGGGAGAGGAGACAGCAACCGATGCAGGACCCAAGACTTTGGAATTCAGGCCGACTGAGGGCAACCTGCCAGCAGATTACCCAAATGTAATGACTGCAACAGTGAATACACTCTAACATCTACATTTATGGTAAGTGTACACAACTGCACTTTTTGGAGTAGGTTATCCCAGATGGTGGTTGCAGATGTCCTTCATGGATGCATCTGCAGTCATAACAACTGGGTTGTCCTGTCGTCAGGCAGCCCTTCGGTCGGCCGGATTCCAAAGTCCGGGTCCGGCTTCGGCTGATGTCGCACTTCACCCGACGTCATCTCTGCTGGACTTCGGGTATAAAGGCATCAGCCGACGCCATTTTCCTCAGTCTTTCTTGCCGCTGGCCAAGCAGAAGCTGTTCGCAAGTGCCGGTCGGTCAGATCCAGAGATTACTACTACCGAATACTACTCAAGACTTCTAAAGCTAAGTACCCGCTGGGGACTCTTTCTTGCCTCAGCCGATGTCAGAAAAGTCAATAACTGTTTAACTTGTGGGAAACAAATACCTCATAAAGATTTCCACTCTTACTGTTTGCCTTGTTTAGGCCCAGACCACGACGTAGCAGCCTGTTCGCCTGTGTTTCATTCAACCGACGAACGCTTAGGCGCCGGTCGGAGTTTGCTGAACAGTTTTTCGGCTCAGATTTTGCGTACATTATGCCGCCGGATCCTCCGACTACCCAAATTGTTAAAAACGCAAAGAAAAGACCGACACTCGGGTCCGTGGTTTCGGCCGAAACCATGGTTAAGCAAACCGAGTGTCTCGGTTTCGCCGAAACCGAAAACGGATCAAAGTACAGCCGAATCAATGACTACTACTGAGGTTCCTGCTTCTTTACTTGAATCGGCCTCAGAAATTTTACCTACAACAGTGGTTACTAGTGACTTATCAGACACCATCCCTTTGGATGTCTCTACCCCAGCACGTGGTGCTGCTAGGCCTCCTGCAGCCATGTCTATTAAGGCCTTTGCCAGGGCTAAAGCAGCCAAATCTACTAAATCAGTGCCTGTTAAACCCCCCTCAACCAGGCCCACTTCTAGTTCACAAATGCTTACTCTGGCAGAAGATTTAATATCCTTAATTAGGGGATCTCAATCTCACCCAGACAGGGCCTCTCAGCCCCCAGAAAAGAGACCTAGAGCAGAGCCCCCCGAGCCTGTGTCCTCTGATGATTCTGTGGATGACTCAGATATTACAGACCAGCCAGAGGCTCCTTTCTCCAATTATGAAGACTCAGATGCTGAAGAATCCATTCCAGCTGCTTCTCCACCAGAAGAATTCTCCTTTGGGGAAACCTTACATGCCATGAGAGAACAATTCCAATGGCAGGAACAGGATTTCTCAGATTCCAGAAAAAGACTTAGGACTTTTCTGCACCTACCACAACACAGGCCCTTAGCTATACCTCCTGTCCTCTCTGTTGTGGACGATGCATTTAATGATGTCTGCACTGCACCAGATTCCTTACCTCCAGCCCCTGCCAAACCAGATAGATTTTACAGGGTGCCAGACACTCATCATCACCTATACAAGGCCCCACTGCAGACCCAAACTATATCCCAGGGGCCTAAGGCAGTAGCCTCGACCACAGCAAAACCCTATTCCTTCTGAAAGGGAATCCAGGTCTTTAGACAGATGAGGCAAAAAAGTTTACACCTCTGCTACTCTCTCAGCTAGAGCTTTAAACTGTCAGTTTCACATGATACAATACCAAGAGTTTATGCTTGATCAGTTAACTAAAAAGCTATCCTCTGATGACTCTATAGATAAGAAATATGTATTAGAAATGGTAAATAACATACAACAGGTTAGTAACCATTCCTTAAAATGTGGCTATGATGCACTGGAGGCTTCATTTAGATCAGCCATGAC
Organism: Protopterus annectens; assembly: GCF_019279795.1. Lineage (NCBI taxonomy): Eukaryota > Metazoa > Chordata > Ceratodontiformes > Protopteridae > Protopterus > Protopterus annectens. The sequence goes on from NC_056745.1 coordinate 1,265,895,289, forward strand.
TGGCACAGTGATAAGAAGACATGCATGGCTGAAGGAACAGGTCTTACCGGATCATGTTAAAGCTAAGTTATTAGATGCTCCTATGGATAAGGCCAGTTTGTTTGGTACACCTGCCCAGCAGGTAATGAAGAAAATGGAAGAAAAGGCAAAATCTGTACAAACGGTTAAAGATTTCTTGCAGGTTCAGCCCCCAAGGTTTAGCAAGAACTGGCCTGCGAAAATTGGTCCTTTCCTGACTCCACAAGATCGCAAAGGGGCAGGAATAGACGTTCCAGAGGCAGAAATCAATCCAGAGGGGGTGCCTACAGAGGTCGACAGTGGCAAGGTAATAACAGAGGCACAGACACAGCCACTACCACTACAACAGGACAATCACAGTGACTTGTTTCTAACTCCGCCTACCAGGGAACAAATGGCAGCACCATTAGGCGGAAAATTAACCTTATTTTCGAAGAACTGGCACTATATCACAAAAGACAAGTGGATTTTGCAAACCATAGACCAAGGTTACCGGTTCCACTTCCACACTTTACCAGTCAAAAGAGGAATGCCAAACCTGCCTCCAAATCAAAAAACAGAAGCTCTACAGCAGATAATGCAATTAACAAAGATGAGAGCTGTGGAAAGAGTACCAATAACAGAACAAGGCAAAGGATTCTACTCCAGACTATTCCTAGTTCCAAGAAAGGAAAAAGTTGGAGACCTATTCTCGACCTGTCCACCTTAAACACATACATCATTGTCCCAAAATTCAAAATGCTGACCCTACAGCAACTTCTTCCCATGCTGGGCAAGGAGTGTTGGCTGGTAACTCTAGATCTCAAGGAGGCATACCTGCACGTCCCCATTCGACCAATTTGCAGAGGATACCTCAGATTTCTTGCAGGATCAGAGCACTATCAATTCTCAGCATTGCCCTTTGGCTTATCTACTGCGCCCAGAGTATTCACAAAATGCCTGGCATCAGTAATCGCCCACTGCAGACTGCAGGGAATCCAAATTTATCCATACCTGGACGACTGCCTGCTACAAGGGGACAACAAAAGCAAGCTGACAACAGATTTGCAAAGGGTCATTTACTTGCTACAAGCACTGGGATACACAGTCACTTTACAAAAGTCAAGGCTGATACCATCCCAAACAAGGACATTCTTGGGCGCGGAATTGGACACAGTAAAACAAATGGCATTCCTAACTGCAGAAAAACAAAAAGAACTCCCTCTTTACTTCTTGGCACTAACAAAACAGAACAAGCTAACAGCAAGAAAAGTTCTGCAGGCCTTGGGCTTCATGGCATCATGCATAATCTTGGTTCCACATGCCAGACTCCATATGAGAAAACTACAATGGTACCTAAAGAATTTATGGTCACAACACAGGCACAGCCTAGAAGCAGAAATTCCACTAATCCCATGCCTAAAACAGGAGTTCCTATGGTGGGCTCAAGCATGCCAGTCAAACCCATGCCTATCCTTTCACAACTATCAAGCAAGCCAAACCATCACAACAGACGCCTCAGACCTAGGATGGGGGGCTCACATGCTGGACAAATGCGTACAAGGATTGTGGACGCAGCACCAGCTTCACCTGCACATCAACTTAAAAGAAATGCTGGCAGTAAAACTGGCAATCCAAAAATTCAGACCATTTCTCAAAGAAGGCCATTTGATGATAAGGACAGACAACACCACAGTCATGTGGTACATCAACAAACAGGGAGGCACTCATTCATACCCCCTATGCAGAATGACTTTGGATCTTTGGAACCTGGCACTCAGCTACAACATCCAGTTACAGGCAATATTTGTACCGGGAAAGGAGAACACTCTAGCAGACATGTTAAGCAGAACCACCTCGGATGCTCACGAATGGATGCTACACCCGGACATCTTCAAGACCATCGCAAAGAAATGGGGAATGCCACAGATAGATCTATTCGCCTCCCTCTCAATCACCAGCTCAAAAATTCTGCACAAGGACATTCCATCCACTTGCATGGAAAGTGGATTCGCTCCTTCAGCTGAAAAGGTCTGACAGCATATGCATTCCCACCTCTTCCCTTGATACACAAGGTATTACTAAAAATCAAGGAGGAACGCCCAAGGATAATCCTGATAGCTCCGAACTGGCCAAGACAACACTGGTACCCATTGCTGAGGAGCATGTCTCGGGACAAAATGTGGTCAATACCCCTGATGCCTTTGATGTTAACTCAGAACAACTACAGCATCATGCATCCAAACCTAAAAACGCTGCAACTGACTGCATGGAACATCACATAGCAGCAACTAATCCAGATCTTTCCCAAAGGGTTAAAGACATTATCCTTGAAGCCCGCAGACCTTCAACAAGAAGGAACTATGCAGGAAAATGGAAAAGGTTTGTCATTTGGAGTGCTGAAAGAGGAAAAGATGTGTCGAACATAGATATTGCTGACATTCTGGAGTACTTGGCAGAGCTTCTACATACAGGCCTGTCCTATTCCTCCATCAAGATACATGCATCAGCTATTTCAGCAGAATACAGCTTTGATCCACCTGTCTTTTCACATCCTCTACTCAGGCAGTTCCTCAGAGGGATCAAGAATGTAAAACCTCCTAGGAAACCACCATTGCCAGCTTGGGATTTGAACTTTGTGCTAGAAAAGTTGACACTCGCACCTTTTGAACCAGCAGCAACAGCAGACCTACAGCATCTATCATGGAAAACTGCTTTCCTACTGGCAATAACCTCAGCAAGGAGGGTTTCTGAACTTCAGGCCCTAATGGCAGTACAACCCTTCCTAATCTTCCACCAAGATAGAGTGTCCATGAGGACTAATCCTACATTTATGCCTAAGGTGGTATCCAGAGTGTCTTTAAACCAGGCAATCCACCTACCTACCTTCTTCCCCAACCCACAAAACAGAGGGAAAGAATGCTGCATACCTTGGATGTACATACACAGCTACGCTACTACCTGCACAGAACAAAAAGTAACAGCAAAACTGACCAGCTTTTTGTAGCCTATGCAACGCGAAGGGAAGGAAAAGCACTTTCAAACAGACAATCTCCAAATGGATAGGAAATTGCATACGATTCTGTTACTCCTTCCATGGAAACCAATTCCACAGAACATAAGGCCTCATTCTACAAGGGCAACAGCCACTACCACAGCCTTCTTACGAGGAGTGGCAACCAAGGACATTATTGAGGCGGCTACTTGGACCTCCGTGCATACATTTGCCAAGCATTATAATTTACCCCTGTATTCCAGATCCCGAGCAGGGTTTGCCACTGCTGTACTGCAAGGGATCCTAACCACACCATAATCTATTCTTCCTCCTCCCCTAGTTGGCTATGGTATTCTACCCAGTTGTTATGACTGCAGATGCATCCATGAAGGACATAGTACAGTTTTGTACCTACCATAAATGTAGATGTCCGAACTGGATAGCATCTGCAGTCAGGATTACCCTCCTCCTTCCCTCTGTGGTACTCCTAGGGTATTTACCCTCCTAATAGCTAGCTGGTGGGGGGGGAGTCTATTATGGTGTATTTGTTTGTATATATGTACATACATGCTTATTTTTTGTGTTTGCCTTCTATCTTTTTGGAAACATTGGCATTTACCCAAAATTTAGCCTTCCAAGAGGGCAACTGGCATCTGGGGCAAGAAACACTGAGGAAAATGGCGTCGGCTGATGCCTTTATACCCGAAGTCCAGCAGAGATGACGTCGGGTGAAGTGCGACATCAGCCGAAGCCGGACCCGGACTTTGGAATCCGGCCGACCGAAGGGCTGCTTGACGACAGGACAACCCAGTTGTTATGACTGCAGATGCTATCCAGTTCGGACATCTAAATTTATGGTAGGTACAAAACTGTACTTTGAGGGCCTTTCTTCCCTCTGGATGCCTCCTTTGAACAGAAGTGGTTGTTTAAGCAGGTACTATGGTTTCTGTATGATGCCTTTCTGGGAGGTTGGCAGTCTCTTTCCACTTCATGGTAGACTGGCTTACTCACTCCCTGTATTCTTTCATTTCCAGGCAGAAAAGGAGTTGTTGACACCACTTGGGAAGAGCTTCTTGACCCCCTCCATCTCCATTTCACTTTCCAAAGATACTTTCATTTCAGGGTCACACCTTCTTTGTCCCATTCCAGAGGCCAGTGGGTTCTCTGCAGTTGGAACTTCAGTGCTGTCTGCCCTTGCTGGGTAACTTTTGCTGAGTACTTTGTGAGGGAGATCTCTGTCCTAGCTGCCCTTTTTTTTTATTGAATCTTAAGAGTCTGCTTCTGCTTTCTTCCCTTTACAGTGCAGTTCGTATGGGGATGGTAACAGTCACATACTCCTGAGTGCTGTGTGCTAGGAAGGGGCTCTTAAGTGCATTATGTCTGTCTTTTTTTTTTTTTTTTTTTTTTTTGAGTCCTCTGTGTACGGTCTTCTGATCCCCTCTTGGGGTTGTTTCCCGTCCTTGGGGCATGCCAGTATTGTCTGCCAGAATTCTTCAGTCAAGCTCTCTTTGACTTTCTATCACTTTGTTACATATTCTGGCCTGGTTTCATGGAGATGCTTTCTGTCACCTTAAGTGTTCAGGTTCAGCAGAAATGGAAGACTTTCTGTCCGTCTCTCTCTCTCTCTTTTTTTTAAAGCTTTGGTTCCCCCACTTCTGGTCTCATTCCTCATTTTTCTCATGTAAAACACTGCATCCCAAAGGGCTGAGTAATGAACTAATTGTGAAAATACTGTTTATATGTATGCATTGTTTTTATAGTTTATTTATTTATTTTATTTTATTTTATTCTCATTTGTTAACCGGGTTAGTCCATCTGGGCTTTTGGCCCATTTTCAGTGGAGACCCAAGGAGAAAAGCTCCAGAAAATTGCATAATAGTACATTGATTGCATGCAGAAGTATAGTACTAACATAGCTGAATGATTTACAAAGCTCTAAATAATAACACAGTTGAGTCCAAACAATAACAAAGTTGAGTATAGAAAAGACCATTACAAAGCTGTTAATACATAAAATACATACAAGAAGTTCTGTCATCAAAAAAAAAAAAAACAATTTTTTTTCTGTGCTATTCAGGAGGTTGGCATACCGGTTAAGCTGTTTACCTTACAAACACAAGGTGCAGGGCTTGATTCTCACATGGGTTAATTGACTAGGCTTAAAATGCCCCACAGTGGCAGATAGCATAGTACTAACCTATGAACCTATACAGTAACAGTTTCATATTTTTTGAATTCTTATGAAATGTTTATTGGTCATTGATTGCTTGTTTTTTTCTTCTTGGGATTTACAAGTTAGGTGTGCCTTTTTAGTAACCTTGAAGGTTTTAACTGAAGCCCTAGTTTTTGTTTTTTAATTGGAAGTAAAAGTTATGTTTTAAATGAAGTTCATTTGACTTCTACAGTCATTGGTGGATTGTGTATGCTTTGAGCCCCGGGCTGTTTTCGAACCATGTCCCTCCTTTTCCCCACACATATTTTTAAGACCATTCCTAAGTGTGTGTGTTCTTTGATTCACTTTCCTGTTTTAAATTATATTTTTGGTTAATAATTGTTATAGTATGTTTTAAATTTGTAGTTTGAACATTTTTTTCATTAAGCAGTAAAACAAAATATATTAACCAATAATGACAAAAGTACCAGTTTAAAAAGCATTTCAACCATCATAATCCACCAGTATCTGTACTTAACAGCCACTTCATTGACTGTGTATACATAATATGTTTTGTGTAAAAATGGCCATAGGAAAGTGTTACAATTTGCTATAAACAAATGCTCACTAGGCCTACAAAGAGAAACTAATTACTTTTTAACTTTAATTTAGCAGGGTCAGTCATTTTTATCCACAGACCTTCGCCAAACCCAGCAATTATAGCCACATTGTTGATTGCATCCTTCTCAGATGTCTGGCATACAATTAATAACAATAATATTGACCAAAGTCACATATTTCAAATGTGTTTCACACAAACACTCATTAGCCAAAGTATTCCAAGTTAATTCACGCACAGATTAAAGACTTTAAAAATGACCAGATAAGTGCAGTAAAATACTTTCATCCACAGATAGCTTCTAACCTTTACCAGCAGTCATAACAATTTGATTGTGTGCATCCCTTGTGTGTATGAATAAATTAGTTACTTATACTTTATTGGTAGCTTTCGATGAATTAGGTGAAATCCTATAAAGATCACTAGCATCGTACAATAAGATCCAGCAGTGTATCCCATTTTAAATAGAACAGTACTTATGAGAGCCTAAGACATGTTAACCACCTAATAGCCTGTGATGGGTTAATATGCTAATCTCTACAGAATTAAAAGTCACCTGAATTACTCCACGTTAGGGAGAGAGAACTGTTACTAATGCAGACATTGCTATTGGCAAACAGTTTTGCATTTCAAAGCTTCATCTACAAAAACAGTGGCTGCTGCTGTTGAGGGAATAAATTGCCTGCGTTGCATTAACAGATTGGTGTGCTGGTGATATTGCCACATTTGCCGAACTAGTTCAACTATGCAGTATTGAATGTCTGGCAAACAACAACAGGTACATAGTTACTAGACATGCAGTCTGGGAGACCATTATAGCAATAACCCACGCCTGGGTGTGGGTAATGCTAAATTTACCCACGGTTGGCGTGGTTTGGTCCCGAGGCGGCCCGAGGACCAAAAGCCAACCGTGGTAATTTAGCATTACCCACACCCAGAAGTGGGTTATTGCTATTATACCATGACATTATTTAAGAAAAGAAACTATTACTTTTCTTAAATAATGGCATAGTATAATGCCTGTTTACTGCCCTTCCGCAGATGTCTTGGCATCCGCGGCAGGTAAATTCTGATGTACTGCGCCGCGCAGTACATCAGAGTTGTATAAAGCAACGGAGAAAGCAAGATCTCCGTTGTTTTTATGTCTCGCTATGTTAAACAGTTTAACATAGCGAGACAGTTTTAAAATAACGGACATCTCCGTTGCTTATTTTAAACTGTCTCGCTATGTTAAACTCATTTAACATAGCGAGACATCAAAAGCAACGGAGATCTTGCTTTCTCCGTTGCTTTTTAACATATGTTAAATGGGTTTAACATAGCGAGACAGCTTTAAAATAAGCAACGGAGATCTCCGCTTATTTTACTGTCTCGCCATGTTAAACCCATTTAACATAGCAGACAGTGTTTAAAGAGTTATACTAATGGAAAAGTCCGGGCACCGGACCTTTTCCATTAGTATAACTCGATGACAACGGGCACGCTGGCCAATCAGCGCACGCTTTGGGGATCATGGTATAATATAGCACACACCTGGGTGTGGGTAATGCAGGATTTACCCACGGTTGGCGTGGTTTGGTCCCGGGGAAGCCCGAGGACCAAACAAAGACAACTGTGGGTAAATCCCGCATTACCCACACCCAGAAGTAGGTTATTGCAATTATACTATGACATTATTTAAGAAAAGAAACAATTACTTTTCTTAAATAATGGCATTGTATAATGCCTCTTTGCTGCCCTTCCGCAGCTGTCTGGTATCATGGCAGTTCTGATGTACTGTGCATGCCTACGCAGTACATCAGAGCTGTGGCCAAAAGCAACGGAGAAAGCAAGATATCCGTTGCTTTTTACTCATTGTTAAATGGGTTTAACATAGACAGTTTTAAATAAGCAACGGAGATGTCCGTTGCTTATTTTAAAGCTGTCTCGCCATGTTAAACCCATTTAACATAGCGAACAGTAAAAAGCAACGGAGATCTTGCTTTCTCTGTTGCTTTTTAAACCTGTCTCGCTATAAAATGGGTTTAACATAGCGAGACAGCTTTAAAATAAGCAGCGAAGATCTTCGTTGCTTATTTTAAAGCTGTCTCATGTTAAACCCATTTAACATAGCGAGACAGGTTTAAAAAAGCAACAAGAAAGCAAGATCTCCGTTGCTTTTTACACTGTGTTGCTATGTTAAAGGAGTTTAACATAGCGAGACAGCTTTAAAAAGCAATGGGGATCTCCGTTGCTTTTTAACTGTCGCTATGTTAAACTCTTTTAACATAGCGAGACAGTGTTTTAAAAAAGACTTATACTAATGGAAAAAGTCCGGGCGACCAGACCTTTTTCCATTAGTATAAGTCGATTTACAACGTGCACGCTGGCCAATCAGCGTGCACGTTTTGGAATATTAATGGGGGGTCATGGTATAATGAGTTTAGCCCATTTTTCAAGTCGCTGCATAAGCACTGTCTGTCTAAGTGAGTTGCTCATTCTCACATTGTATGTGTGCTACTACTGACATTTTCTCCATATTTATTATTTAATATATTTTGTTTATACCTCTTTGATTGAATTCATCTGGCAACCAACAAAATGTCTGCTTTTATGTATGTATTCTATGTATATATTACTGTAATCACTGTGTAACACTGTATCTACTTTTGTACCAATTAATGTTTAATATTTTCTGTATCTGTGTTCTTGTTGGAGCTTTTCTTCCCGGGTCTCCACTGAAAATGGTCTCTCTTAGGCCCAGTGGAATTTCCCGGTAAAGAAATGCAATAAATTAGTAAATCACCCTGTATCCATTCCACAGGAAGCAGCTTATTAATAAATCAGAGCTTTAGTCCTCTGCATAAATGCAAAAATTCTTTACAATCCTGTCTTGTAGCTTGCTGCATATTACTTTGACAGCCATGACTACATAATGGATGTTGAAGGTCAGACGCTTCTTATCACTGCCTGTAATGCAGACTATATGATCTAACAAATGTCAACTCCTTTGCAGTTGCTCAAGACTGTAAAAAGGTATATAAAAACATAATACTATAAAGCAGCATGCTTAGACTGTATTACAATCCAGGCCTGTTAATGAATCAAATCATTCATTGGTGCAGTGAGTAAAGCAAAGAAATTGTAAATGCGGCATCTGCTTTTGTTCAACAACCCACAAGTCATATAAAAATCAAAGATATTACTGCATATTAACACTTTTTTTGACTGGGGTGGGTTACATGCTTGCAGAACACCTGCATCTCAGTAATAGCTATCCCCTTTCATTACTCTGTAAAGGTCTGACCTGTTTGAATGGCTGATAATGCTGTGTAATTGAAGCATAGACTTCCATAGACAATAAAACCAGTCAAATGGGACACTGTGCAGGGTAAAGAGTCAGACTACCACCAGCGGTCTTGTCCCCAGTTACCATAAACATTGTTCAAATCTGTCTGTGTGCATAAAATTTTTTCATTTACAGTTGTCACAGAGATGTGGATTTTATTTAAAACTTTTATTTAAATTTTACAGAAAAAACATTGACAACCATTTTATAAACAAAACTCTCAAATTCAGAACAGACTTAGCATGAGAAACGGTAGCGGCTATTCTCTTGAAACTCACATTAATGAAAATGCATCAGGAAACCCATTAAACTACAATAGACATGCTGGGATTCTTACTAAAATTTCATATAATCAAGTGCTAATTTATGTCTGTGAAGAATGCTGGAATTCAGAAGACAAATGTAATACTTTTGCCGACGGCCAACTGTACAAAAGTGTCTGTTTTCAGGAACAGCCCATGAGTACTGTCTTTTGAAGTAACTTTGTTATAGTTATATGGGAGATAAATGAAGGCCAAGTGAATCAAATCCTCTGCTGCAGGGTGCATCTCTGTAACAGCTAGTAGTTTTTCTCATCTGCACTAAGTGCTAGACAAACTATTATAGCCCAAACACAGTGCATTTCACACACATGCCTGCAAAAAACACACTAAATTAAAATGTAGTCATATTTAAAATATTAATATTAAACTCTTAGACTTCATGCTGTGCAGTTTATTCACAGCTAGATAATACACACTGTCAACATTCAACAAAACAAGGAACTAAGGATTACATCTTGAGAACTTGGCTCGTATTATGGCGATCCTGTTTACTGCAGAAATTTTCCTTCCTTTGCACCACAATAACTTTGGATCTGAAGTAGGAGATTCATTTGTCTGCAACCTGTGGGTTATGGATCCGATATCAGATCCGAACCGGCATGGTTTACCAGCTATGGATCCAAGCTCTCAGCTCCTCCCCTCACCCATAATGCCCTTCTCTACCCTCATGACCTCAGATCTCGTTTGCCGCACATGGTGACCAGATTGTTTTTTCCAGCTCTCCAGCTAAGTGATATATTCAGTGTTTAAATTGTAAAATTTAAAAAAATTTTGGTTAATTTGTGTGAAAGTGTAGGTTTCCCTCTTGTATTATTACTTTTTTGTAGAGTTTAATCTTAAATTTATATCCCTCCCCTCGCTGGTAGCGTAGTGTGTGTGTTGGGCCTGTGAGTGATTTTTGTTTTTAGTTACTTTATCTTAGTTATAGTAACTTTTATTTGTTAGCTTGGGATGTCTGAACAGCCCAAGGCTATTTTCTCTAAATGCTCCGAGTGTGGCCATAAGCTTTCCCCAGCTGATGGCCACACTCGGTGTGTTAGATGCCTGGGGGTTGAACACCTCACATCTGGATGTTCGATTTGTGCAGGGTTCAACCCCAGGGCATTGAAGGAGCGGAGGTCCAAGCTTGTTTTGGCGGGTCTTTTGCCGGACTCGCTCCGACCTCCGCCTTCGGGGTAACCGCCCCACGGTTATTCCTCCGCTCCCTCCTCCTCCTGGGACTCAACCTCCCGCTTCTGGTTCAGAGGAGAGGGATGCTAGGACCGGAGGGAGAAGCACCATAAGCGGCGGGCCGAGACCTCTGTTTCGCCCCGCCAGCCAAGCGGCTTCTCCCGGCTCACTTGTCGGCTGGATCTCCTCCTCGGCCCGGCCCCAGTGTGTTTTTCACCGGACCTGAGGAGGAGGAGACTCGATTCCGCCGAGGCTATCGAGGAGGCACTCAAGTCCTACCTCGGTAGCCTCGCGAGATCAACGACAGCCTATCGGATGCTGATCTGGACCGGATGAGAAGGTTCATCCAGGCCCAGATGCAGATGGGAGTGCTCTTGCCTCCTCGGGAGCTCGACCCCTTTTCGCCAATTGCTCCTTCTCCGACCCGCTACCCGGGTTCGGAGCAGTTGGAGCCGAGCAGCCGGGGTGGGTCGGCACCGATAGTACTTGGTACTTCAGATCCGACCCTGCCCTCGAGTGCATCGGATCCGACCTCTCGGAGCCTGGATCCGAGCCTCGGATCCGGGGGGATCAGTGCTCCTTCGGCGCAGTCTGTATCGGAGCCCACTGTCCCTTCGGATCCGGAAAGGCCGGCTCCGATCCACTCTTCGGATCCGAGGGGGAGCCGATTGTCGGATCCTTTGGTCGAGGTCTGCTCCCCTTTGGCCTTTGATGTAGTGGAGAGGGCCCTGTTGAGGGTCTCCGACTGCACTTGTTTCGCCCGCCCCGCTCCTCTGCACTGGGTCAGGCTTCCACCATCCGGCCCTTGGGACAGCCCGCTTGTGCCCCAAGCTGTTCCCCTGAACAGGTTGCTGCTTGCAGGAGTCCTCTGACAGCCCCCAGAGGATGTTCCTCGCAAGCATACGTGCAAAAGGAGGCACATTGACTCCAGTCTCTCACGGAAGACACGGATTTGGAGGAAGGAAGGCTCCCCACGGTCACCCGAGGATGTCTCATTTGGAGACATCATGGAAATGATAAGGGGTGGTCTGCCCAAGTCTTCCTCGGACGAGTCCGTGTTCTTGGAGGCATTTGAAGCGGGCCCGTCTACCTCTTGGGTGTCCCTCCTGCAGACCCCTGGTGGACCTCATTACCACCAGGGCGTGGAAGGAACCGGACACCGTGGAGCCAATCCCAAGAGGCCGACAGGATCCTCAGTCCACCATCCGACCGTGCCCATTGGAGTAAGGGGCCTCCAGTAGATGCCATGTTGACGGCGGCCACCAAGAGGGAACTTGCTCAGGAGAGTCCCTCAGCCCATCCCCCGAGCAAGGAGTCTCGGATGATGGACCGCTTGGGGAAGCGGATGTTTAGTTCAGCGACCTTCTGGGCGCTGAACTACCTGGCACACGTTATTAGGATGCAGTGCGATCTCATTAAAGAATACGCTGCATCTCCCCCAGAGTCCATGTCGGAGGAGGACAAAGTGCTGCACTCCACCCGCATGGCCACTCTTAGATCAGTTACCAATCTATGCGGCTACTCTCCCATGCTACGGAAGGCGCGCTAGAGCCGCAGGGGCAGGTCTAGTCACTAGACGCCAGGCCTGGCTCCATTGCGATTTCTCAGAGCCCTTCAAAGCGCCATTTGCGCCCTTTGATGGTTCTGCCCTCTTTGGCAAAACCGCTCGTGACACTTTGACCCAGAGCGAAGGACGAGAAGACGCTGTCTGCCGTCGGAATCCGCTTCTCTGCACCCCAGAGGCCCTATTCTAGGAACCAAAAGGCTCAGAAGAAGATGTGGTTCCGAAGTCGCAGCAATCCCAGCCTGCTCCGGACAACCAGTCCTTCCGTGGCAGAGGAGGACAGGGAGGACGCCGCCCTAGAGGCAGAGGGGCTCCCAGGAACTTCGGGTCTTGAGAACCCTTCTCTGAACGGGCCAGCAACCCTGAGGTTGCCTGGCTGCTCCACTCTGGAGGCAGTCGGGGGACATTTTTCGGGGCACCTAGCGGCATGGGAGTCCATAACATCAGACCGCTGGGTTCTCCAGATCATATCCAGAGGATACCGCATCCGTTTTCGTCACTTACCAAAATTGAAGTCCCTCCCAGATGTTCCACCCGGTCAACGGGAGGCCGCTTTGGCAGAAATTGGCCATCTGCTAAAGAAACGAGCCATCCAGCCCATCCCCCCAGACCCGATCGGATCAGGGTTCTACTCCAGGTTCTTTTTAGTGCCAAAAAAGACGGGGGATCTAAGACCAATTTTAGACCTTTCTCTCTTGAACCTAGCAGTTCCCAAGGAAAAATTCCGAATGGTCACTCTGCAATCTATTCTCCCCCTTCTGGGAGAAAATCACTGGATGTGTTCCATAGACCTCAAAGATGCGTACTACCACATCCTAATGGACAGGCGCCCAGGAGGTTCCTCCGCCGGCTGGGAGCCAGTCACTACCAGTTCGGGTCCTTCCCTTTGGTCTCACCACAGCCCCCAGGGTGTTCACCAAAGTATTAGCAGTGGTAGCGGCCCACCTGAGGCTTCAGGGGTGCAGGTCTTCCCTACCTGGACGACTGGCTCACGCCCCAACAAGGCATCTACTACTATTGGCGAGACTCCTTTCCCCATCTTGCTCCCAATCTGGGCATTACTATAAATAAAGAAATCCAACCTGGCCCACACAGCTCTTAGATTTTATAGGGGCCAGGTTAGACACAAGGAGTTTAAAAGCCTTCCTCACTGCAGACAGAGTTCAAAATCTGCAGCTCCAGGTGCGGGCCATTCTCCACTCAAGTTCTGTTCAAGGAGTTGGTCCTGAGGGCTCTAGGGTCCATGGCGCCTGCTGTAGCACTTCTTCCTCTCGCCAGGCTCAATATGCATCCTCCAGTGGACTCTCTTAGTACAGTGGTCATACCTTGCTCTTCCTATGCATCATCCCATTGCGATCAGCAAGGCTTGCAGGTCCCTCCTGTGGTGGCTTCACTCCCCAGATCTCCACGGAGGCCGCCCATTTTGTGCTTCTCCCCTCGCCACGGTGACCACGGACGCCTCCGCCTCGGGTGGGGGCATTTTATGGCGGACCGTCCAAGGCACGTGGAACGATTCAGAGACCTTACTGCGTATCAACGTTCTAGAGATGAGAGCAGTGCTCTTAGCGTTGCTAGCACTTCAGGACTTTCTTCCTTTGGGAACAATTGCGATTCAATTGGACAACATGTCGGTTGTCTGGTATATCAACAAGCAAGGGGGAACGAGATCTTACCCTCTTTGTCGAGAAGCCATGAGAGTTTGGGAATGGGCAATCTCCACCAACCGCTTTCTAATAGCAATGCACATTCCGGGTCGGGTCAACATCCTGGCGGACAAGCTCAGTCGCACCATTCTGACCCCTTACGAGTGGTCTCTCAATTTTCAAGTAGCGGAACGCATATTCGCACGGTGGGGAACTCCTTCATGCGATCTTTTTGCCACTCCCTCAAACACCAAGTGCGACAGTTTTTTCGCTCTGATACCTCCTCCAGGAGGTTCCCCAAGAGACGCCTGGTGCATGCTTGGCCACCCGGTCTTCTGTATGCTTATCCACCCTTTCCTCTGATGCTCCAAGTTCTTCAGAAAGCCTCTCGGGTGGGTTGCAGAATGATTCTCATTGTCTGCTTTGGCCTCGCAGATCTGGTTCCCCTTCCTAAGGTCTCACTCGGTGAATCCTCCTTGGATTCTAGATCCCATTCGGATCTGATATCTCATCCATCCTGCCTATCTCCTCGAACCTGGACAAGCTGAAGCTGACCGCTTGGCTGCTCCAGTTCCACTCTTGATCAGGACTCCCGGTATTTCGTCCCCTGTTAAGGCGATCCTGGTGGCAGCTCATAAACCGTCCACTAGGAAAGTCTACCAGCAAGTGGAAACGGTTTTCTTTAGGGCGAGGCGGCAAGGCCTGAATCCCTTCACTGTTCCTCTCCCTTTAGTGCTTGATTTCTTAACCACTCTTTTAACGATGGTGCCAGCAGTTCCACAGTCAAAGTACAACTTGCGGCAATTTCACATTATCACATTGGTCATGAATCTAGTCCACTCATGTCAGCCAAGTTGTGTAAAATTTTCCTTAAAGGTACTTTCCTTCTCAGGCCCCCTGTAAAACAAGCGGTTCCTCCCTGGGACTTTTCCTTAGTTCTCCAGGCCTTGACCGCCAACCAGCTGCTACGGTAGATCTCAAATTCTTGTCTTTCAAGACTGCCTTTTTAGTAGCCATTACATCGGCCAAGAGAGTTTCAGAGCTCCAAGCATTATCAGCTAAACCTCCTTACTTGGTCTTTCATCCGGACCGTGTTTACCTCAGGACCAACCCGTCCTTTCTTCCTAAAGTAGCTTCTGAAGCAAACATTAATCAATCCATTAACCTCCCTGTTTTCTTTCCTAAATATGAAAACAAAGGTGAATACAAGCTTCACTCCTTAGATGTTCACAGGCAACTTAGATTTTATCTAAACAGAACGGCTGGTCATAGGCAATCCGACCAGTTGTTCATTTCCTTTGCTAAATTTAATTTGGGCAAGCCAATTTCTAAAGTCTCTCTCTCTCGCTGGATTTCGCAATGTATCTTATTGGCTTATCAAGCTTCAGGAAGGCCGCACCGAGGGTGTACACGCCCATTCAACCCGGTCAGTATCTACCTCGGCAGCCTTTAAGGCTAGGATTCCTCTAGATGATATTTGTGCAGCAGCCACGGGCTTCATCTCATACTTTTATTTCCCACTACAAGTTGGATCTTGCATCTAGGGTAGAGCATCCTTTGGCTCAGCGGTGCTCCGGAATATCCTTCCATGATGGCGCCCAAGATTCAGGTAGCTGGGGACTCTGTCCCACAGGTTGCAGACAAATGAATCTCCTACTTCAGATTTAGAAGTTATGTACTCACCATAACGCTCCATCTGAGTAGGTGTATTCATTTGTCTGCAACCATCGCTATCCCCTGGCCTTTCAGTTTCCTGCATATTATGTGTTACCCTTTTCAGGGTGTTCTTGCTGTTGGCAAACTCGATCTGAGGTCATGAGGGTAGAGCAGGGCATTATGAGTGAGGGGAGGAGCTGAGAGCTTGGATCCATAGCTGGTAAACCATGCCGGTTCGGATCCGATATCGGATCCATAACCCACAGGTTGCAGACAAATGAATACACCTACTCAGATGGAACGTTATGGTGAGTACATAACTTCTAATTCATTGTCAGTCGCTACACTCGCAGTCTGTGGAACCACTGAGGAGCCTAGCAGAAATTTCCAGTTGCCCCAGGGCACTGTCTGGTTAAGTGACTTGCTCAAGAACAGTGCATAAATATGAGGCAAAATTGGATACAGACAAGAACAAACTACTCTGAATCACTTAAAAGGTTAACAGAACAACATGTGCCCAAACTGCCAAAACTATGATACTCTAGTGACTGTAATCCTCAGTGATTTACCAGAAGAGATCTGGCAGTTGGTTTAGAGGTTTAAGACCTCCTGCCTCTTGTAGTTGAGATACAGGGTTTAGTTTTGAAACCAGATGGTGCCTCCTATCTGAAGCATTTCACACACACACACACACACACACACACACACACACACACACACACACACACACACACGCACCTTTTCTTAAAGAAGAGTCCAGCCAAATCCACGTAAAAGACGAATTACTTTCTGATCATCCAGAATACGTTGTGAAATCCACACAGAAAATCTGTATGTTCTGTGCTTTCAGATCTTCTGGGCTGTGCTGCCAAAACCAGTGGGAGAATCAGCAAGTTCCTTGAAATCCAGCATGCTGTGTGTTGTGTACTGTACTGCTACTACTTCCAGGATGGGATGGGATGGGATCAGTGTGATGTTCTTCGTGTTTCACTGTTGCAGTCATCACACTTGGGTTATCTGCCTGCAGGTAGCCCTCAGTCGGCCCGAATACCAGAGTCTTGGGATTTCTGCTTTGGATGCTGTTGCCTGTTCCATGATGTCAGGTCATCAGGGGTATAAAACATGCAGCAACGCCATTAAATCAGCTTTTCTTGTCGTGCGGGAGCCTGAAGCAGAAGCAGTTCGCAAGTGTCGGTCGACCGCTACCTGAAATTTTCGTTTTTCGAGATTCAAACCTGAAGTCTTCTAAAGCTTAAGTACCACATTGGGGAACCTTTTTTCTTGCTCTAACAGATGTCAGAAAAAGTTAACAGTTGTCTTGCCTGTGGAAAGCAAATACCTCACAGAGATTTTCATTCTTACTGCATCACCTGTTTAGGCCCCAGGCCACAACGTTTCTCACTGTCGGTTTTGTGCCTTGTTCAACGCTCTAACTATTCATCGTTGGGCTATCTTTGTCACTAAATTCTTTCGCTGTCGTTCTCCGTATTCCAAAATGGCTTTGTTAAGCCATCCGACTACCGATCTTCCGAAAAAACGTAAGGATAAAGACAGAGACAGACCGCATAGGTCCAAAACTGCCAACAATGCTTCCATTAAGCTAGTCGCCAGTCCGCCGATACTCAGTGAGGTGCTTCCGCAGCCCCTGATACCTGCTTCTATAGATTAGCAGGCCTCTACTGAGACCCATTCTGAGTCTGGTATGCCGCAAGATGCTTCTTCGACTATGGAACCTGCGGATGTCTCTACCTTGGATGGATCCAGAACCGCTGTGCAGGCGCCAGCTTCTGTGGGTGTATTCAGACCTTCCGATGTTCGTATTAAACAGACTACTTCATTTTTTACTAAAACTACAGAATTTCTTAGGCCCAGAGTTCGCACTACGCCTAGTAAGCCGACGACCGAAGTGCATTCTCAAGCCCCCATGCGTCAGAAACAAGTGCTTAGAATGGCTGAAGACCTTATTACTTTAATTAGGAGAAGCCAGCCTTCCCCCTCTAAAAGACAAATAATTGATTTTCCTTCTGATTCTACAGTCCATGAGTCCAATGACTCTGACCCTTGTGATTACCAGGACATACCCTTATCCACCTATGAGGATTCAGATGCAGAGAATTCCATTCCCTCTGCCTCCCCTCCAGAGGACTTTTCTTTTGGTGAAACCTTGCATACCCTAAGAGAGCATTTCCGCTGGGAATGCCAGGACTACCCTCAATCCAAAAAGAGACTCGGGGGAATTTTTAGACTTGCCTCAGCACAGGCCCCTAGCTATACCCCCTGTCCTGGATATTGTAGATGATGTCTTCATGGAGTCAAGTTTTACCCTGATACTTTACTTCCATCTCCTAGAAAACCTGACAGGTACTACAGAGTATCTGACTCTCTCAAATTTCTCTCTAAAAATCCTGCTGCGGATCCAGAGACCATTTCCCAGGGACCTAAAGGTATTAAGGCTACTACAGCCAAAAACCCTACCCCTTCGGACAGGGATTGTAGGACTTTAGATGGATGGGGTAAGAAGATATATACCTTTGCAACTCTTGTCATCAGGGCTTTAAATTGCCAGTTTCACATGTTGAAGTACCAGCAGCATATTATGGAACTAATTAAACAAAAAATATTGTTGATTCCTGATTGTGCAGAAAATAAAAATTTACAAGAGTTAATGCATTCTGCAAACCAAGTTGGTAAACATACTTTTCAGTGTGGTTTTGATGCCTTAGAAGCATCTTGCAGGGCTGCTGCCATTGGGTCTGTTCTGAGAAGGCATGCTTGGCTGAAGGAACAAATCTTGCCATACCATGTCAAAGCAAAATTACTAAATGCTCCATTAAACCAAGAATGTTTGTTTGGCACAAAATCAGAAGTAGTTCTTAAAAAGATGGAGAAAAAATGCAAACTATTAAAGATTTCTTACAGGTACAGCCACCTGGATTCAGTAGGCATTGGCCTTCAAAGAAATAGTCCTTCCAGTCCCTCCCAGGCCTTCTCAGTCCAAACCCAGGGGCAACAGACCACAAAGACTAGTCTCAGGGTATGCAGAGATCTAAACAATGGAGTGCTCCCACCTCAAAAACAGGGAGTGGTAAGCCACCCTCTTATGGAAAAAGTTCACAATGACTTGTCCTTCATCCTTCCCAGCCATGCCCAAGTACTTACACCCGTAGGAGGAAAACTTGCCCTGCATGCAAAAAACTGGGAATACATTACCCAAGACTGATGAGTCTTAAACATTGTATCCCAGGGATACATATTCTGCTTCCACTCACTGCCAACCCCAAGCGGATTGCCAGACCTTCCTCCAAACCAGTGGGCAGAGCCCCAAAAGCAAGTACTTTCTCTTCTTAGTATCAGGGCTATTCAACTTGTTCCAGCAGAGCAAAGGGGACAGGGTTTCTGCTCCAGACTGTTTCTGGCACCCTATTCTGGATCTGTCAGTTCTCAACACCTTCCTGGTGGTACCAAAGTTCAAAATGTTTACATTCCAACAGCTGCTTCCTATGCTAGCCAAGGACTCCTGGCTGGTCACCCTAGACTTAAAAGAAGCTTATCTGCACATCCCCATTAGGGAATCTTGCAGGAAATATCTACATTTCAGGACAGGATCTATGCACTATCAGTTCTCTGCACTTCTCTTTGGCTTATCTACTGCGCCCAGGGTATTCACAAAGTGCCTGGCTCCAGCCATTGCATACTGCAGGCAGAGAAACATTCATATTTACCCCATACTTGGACGCTTGCCTGATTCAGGCGGACAGTCAGAAATTGCTACTTCAACACCTGACATTTGTAGAGACTCCTAACTTCCCTGGGGTATATCATCAATGAAAAGAAATCACATCTGGTACCCAGGAAAAAAATTGTATTCCTGTGAGCAAACTTGAACTCAACTTCCCAGATAGCATTCCTCACTCCAGAAAAGCAGGTTTATCTGACAAATTACGTCAAATTACTGGCCGCCCAAACCCAGCTATTTGCACAGACCTCCCAACCGTTCCGAATTACTCTGTTTTTACTGAGTTTTGGGGTCCAAATGAAGGGGTGCCACGATTCCCAAGTGGCACCCCTTCATTTCCGATTTTTCTTTGCTTTTTTAAAATTTTCACACTGTTGGAGCTGACGTCATCACGTGCGCAATGATGTCAGTGCCGTCAGGCTACCAGCCAGTTGGAATTGAGCTCAAGGAGCTCGCATCATCATTTCCGGCTGGCTGAATTAAGTTAACGGCGGGAATTGCAAGCTGGCAGGCCGCAAAGCTGATAAAGCAGTTTGCCGAGCCGGGAGCGCTGAAATGAGCTGGGATTAATGGCGCAACATGGGGAACAGAAGAGGGCCGAACCGACCGGGATTAATGGCAGCAACATGGGGAACAGAAGAGGGCTGAGCCGACCGACCGGGATTAATGGCAGCAACATGGGGAACAGAAGAGGGCCGAGCCGAGAAATAACTACTCAGGGTAAGGAATGACGTGTGTGTGTAGAATAGGGGAATGGTGCTAATATTTTAAGGGTCCTTGATCCTGGTTATTTCTGGATTTGTAACATGTAAAGCAAATAAAAAGTAGACTCACTTCATGAGCAGTTGACGGTATTTCTGGTATTTACATCCCTGTTACCTGAATTCCACATGGAAAACGAACTGTGAAAATATTATAAAACACCTAAGAACTGTCTGTTAAAAACGGACTTACTCGTACGTACCCCATCAGACTACTCATGATTAAAACTGGCTCTGGGATCATTCCTGCTTCTCATTTTTTTACTTGCTACGACTTTAACCCCTTGATATAGCTTTTTTCTTCCCAAATTTACTGATTTTCTACATATGGATAGACTTGTTTAAAGGCCCATATATTACTGAATTAGTATAGAAAACCTATACAAAAATAACGCAAGCGAAAACCTATTCTAAAAACAAATAATCCCCTTCTTCGTGACTCTGCAATCATTTTAAAAGGTCAGCGCTATGATTTGTAACGCTCAGAGGTTGGGCAGTATAATATTGTGTGTGCGTGTGAAAATGCCCCCATATAATACACTTGGTGGCTAGAGGTATTCAGGCTCAAACCCTGTACCTTTAGTACAGGGTAAAAAGAGCCTGCTATCCCTAGCCACCACCATTTCTGAGTGAGTTGAGAGCTATGATGAGAAGTGGGAACATTTGTTTTCTCTAACAGTTGAAAGTTGTGTTCTGAGCTTTGTCCAGAAGATTTTTTTTTTGTACTAAGAGTTGAGAGAGCTATGATGAGAAGTAAGAACATTTTTTTGTGCTAAGAGTTTAGAGCTATGATAAGAACTTAAGAAGTGAGCACACAATTTGTATTCCCCCATTATTGGCTTTGTTGTTTGTCCATGTTTTTTGTGTTGAGGTTAAGAGCTATGTTGAGAAGTGAGAAATGAATTCACTAAATGATGGCTATTAAGTTTCAGTCTTCCTATTTTTCAGGCAGCTGCTGATTTGGGATAGTGGTGTGTTGTTCTGAATGTAGTGCATAGAGTCCTGGGGTCAAAACCTGCCAGTGAAATGCATGATGGTAGCACAACATTTTATTCTAGCAACTTTACAAAATTATACAAGCAATGTTTAAAATGGGTCCCTGGTTTTTGACCTTTTGTCCCCCCCCCCAAAAAAATGAAATTGAAAATAAGTGCGAGACGCTGTGCAAGATGCCTATGGCTTACACTACTGTCATTCTATTTATAGTGTGGGTGTGGAAGCAGACTTTTATGATGGAAAAGTTCTGAATTGGGCAGTTTTGTCATTATTGGTTCATGTGTTTTGTTTCATTGCCTACAGTATAGATTACTGGTAAAATGTTCAAACAATAAATTTAAAATGCGCTCTAACATGTGTGTTGTATTATACAAGGAATATAATTTAATAAAATCAGGAAGGTGTATAAAGAAAAGAACACATGTATGTTTCTTGTTTTGTGTGCAAGGGGCCAATGATTTGAAAACAGCCCAAAGGTAATCTTTATCCACCACTGGCCAGATGCATTTTCTTTGGATGTAGTGTGGGTTTCAATGCTGTTTCAGTGAATGTGAGTTTCAAGGGCAAAGTTTAATGTCAAGCCTATTTTCATTGTGAGACAGTATTGCTTTGTTTACCAGATGATGTCTTTTAGTGTTTCTGCATTGTTGTGCTGTAAAATGTAAAAATAAAATTCAAATCATTGTAGAAGTAAAGCAGTATGTATACATTAGTGTTTATGGTAAATGGGGCAAAATAGCCAGGTAACAGGACACTGGAATGGCTGCAGGGGGACTCTGGTGCCATGTTTTGGTTGTCTGTTCTTCAATTTGCATTCGAAAGTTGGTATCCCACAATTCCATTGGAGTGGGTGGGTTACATAATTATGTATGAAAATCAGATGTTAATCAGCGTACAGATTTGTACCTATTTTTCATGGGCCTTGTCCAGATTTTTGATGTTTCCAGGTTGAGAGGTATATATCTGCAGGAAAAATACTGCAAGCCCTAGGGTTCATGGCCTAATGCATTCTCCTAATTCCATATGCAAGACTGCATATGAGGAAACGTTAGTGGTACTTAAAATGTCTCTGGTGTCAACATTCTCAGGACCTGGAAACAGTGATTCATATTATTCCTTGCCTAAGGAACAGAGTTCCTTTGGTGGGCAGAAGCCTGCAACCACAACAAGGGACTCCCTTTCACTCACCCGCCCCCACCGCCCAAACCCTGACAACAGACGCATCAGACTATGCAGGGGGGGGCTCACATGGCAGGCAAATGCATTCAAAGCAAATGGAGCCTAGGACAAATGTGCCTGCATATCAATCAAAAAGAAATGTTAGCTGTACAGAATGCACTGACTCTTGCTAAAGACAGACAACACCACAGTTATGTGGTACATAAACAGGCAGGGGGGAACTCATTCCTACCTGCTCTGCAGGTTAGCCATGGCTCTGTGGAACACAGCCTTGAGCAACCAAGTGCACCTGGGAAGCTCAGTTCCTGCCAGGCAAACAAAATTCACTGGCAGACGACTTGAGCAGAAATCTAATGGACCCACATGAGTGGAAACTGGAACCCAACTCATTCAAGCTTCTAATCCACAGGTAGGAGGACACCAGAGGTGGACCTCTTTGCTTCCCCCCCCAAAACCATCAAGCGAGCAAATTTTGCACCAGAACTCCCCACAGCCAAGCATGGAAAGTGGATGCTCTATCCTTTACATGGGAAAACCTCTCAATATATGCCTTTCCCCCCTGCCCCTCATCTTGAAGGTACTACTCAAGATAAAAAAAGGACAGGCCAAGGACAATCCTTACTGCACCAGACTGGCCACACCAGCACTGGTACCCACTTTTACGCAATCTGACAACAGTGCCACCCTGGCACCCGCATCAGACCCCCTCTCTGCTGTCCCAGCAGGAGGGCCAGATTTTGCATCCTCAGCTGAAAACCCTGAACCTAGCAGCCTGGCTTATTCCCTGAATACATCACCAGCAGCTCTCGGTAAACAGGTGCTGGATGTCATCCTTGAGGCCAGGAGGCCTAGTACTAGGAAATCCTATTCAGAAAAGTGGAAAAGATACTGTTCTTGGAGCCAGTCTCAGGGAAAGGACACAGCCGTGCCCACCTTACCTCAAATCCTAGATTATCTAGCAGAGCTGCTCCACAAAGGCCTGTCCTTCTCATCAATTAAGATTCATGCCTCTGCCATCTCAGCTCATTACAATACTGAGCCCAACCCTCTTCTCTCACCCTCTGGTCAAACAGTTCCTGAGAGGAGCTAACAATTTAAGACACCCGAGGAGAGCTCCCACTCCTGCCTGGAACCTTAACTTTGTACTAGAGAAGCTCACGCTTCCCCCTTTTGAGCCTGCTGCTACAGCAGAGTTAACATTTCTCTGTTGGAAAACAGCCTTACATCTAGCCATCACCTCAGCAAGAAGAGTGAGTTACAGGCCCTTATGGCTGTGAAACCCTTCATTATCTTCCATGCGGGAAGAGTTTCCCTCAGGACTAACCCATCCTTTATGCCCAAGGTGGTATCCAGTGTGGCTTTAAACCAATCCATCCATTTACCAACCTTTTTTTCCTAATCCTCAGAGTAAAGTGGAAAGGATCCTGCACTCCTTGGATGTGCACGGACAGCTTAGGTTCTACCTTGACAGGACTAAACCTTTCAGAAAATCTGACCACTTGCTAGTCAGCTTTGCTATAGGGACAGAGGGTAAGGCCATTTCAAAGCAAACCATCTCCAAATGGATAGCACACTGCATCCATTTCTGCTACAAACACCATGGAAAACCTATCCCACAGGGGATCAGAACCTATTCCACTAGGGATACCTCAACCTCTACAGCATTTCTCAGGGAAGTCCCTACCAGGGACATCCTGGAAGCTGCAACCTGGAGTTCAGTACACACCTTCACCAAGCATTACCACTTGCCTATCTTTTCTAAATCCAGAGCTGGATTTGCTACAGAAGTCTTACAAAGCCTGTTAGCCAGCCCTCACACTTCTTGACTGCCTCCACCCTTCCTCAGCTTTAGGAATCAACCCAAGTGTGATGACTGCAACAGTGAAACACGAAGAACGTAGCACAGTTGTGTACACTTACCATAAATGTAGATGTTCGAGTGTATTCACTGTTGCAGTCCTGGTTACCCTCCCTCCAACCCCCTGACTTTTCTGTACTTTCTACCTGGAAGTGTTCCACACCATGTAATTGCTTCCTATGTTGGGGGCTCCTGACATCTGGAGCAAGAAAAACTGATGTAATGGTATCGGCTGCATGTTTTATACCCCTTACGACCTGACATCAAGGAAGAGGCGACAGCATCCGAAGCAGAAATCACAAGACTCTGGTATTCGGGCCGACTGAGGGCTACCTGCAGGCAGATAACCCAAGTGTGATGACTGTAACAGTGAATACACTCAAACATGTACATTTATGGCAAGTGTACACAGCTGTACTTTATGAGCTACTGTTTCCAGGGGATAGTGGATCGGGAGAAGAAATTTTAATATTTGTGTTTTTGAGAGAGTTTTTAAGATTTTTATTTTGTCACAGTAGTGTACACATTATAGTCTGTGTGCTTAATAAAGGATTCTCGACTGAAAAGAGACAGTCTACCCTGCTTGGATTACTTTTGAATACTTAGTAATTCTGTATAATATTTCAAATTATATTTATTATTTTTTTGATTTAGGACAAGTTTGTTTGCTACTTCTACTACCATTATCTGATCTTATTAATATACAGTGATTAACTAGATATATATGAATTGAAAATCTTCCACACAGAGAAGTTTCTTGCACTGTTTATTTTTATTCTGCAGCATTGTGTGTGTTGCGTTGGCTGGCTGTGGGCCACACCACAAAGCTGTGGACTGTGGGCAACTGGTTGTTTTGCCACTATCTGCAGTGCTTTTTTCAGTTATTCTATCCTGGAATTAGAAGTCAAAATGAGAGTGGTGTTTTTCAAGATGTTTCATATTATTCATTTACTTTTACAGGTTATGAGTAAAGAAACTTGCACTTGATGACACAGAGCATAATAATGAATGTTGCCATTAAGTTTTGAAGGTCCAGCTTAGAAAGGTTAGTGGGGTTGCTGAGTCTACCTTTGATGTATGTTGTGTGATTATCTGTACAGCTTTCTGTACATGAGAAAATGATCACTTTATCCAGAAAGATATTCTTTTTAGGTCTGAAATCAGGCAAACATTGTTTAGTTATGTTTTTGTCTTACTATTTTGAAATGCATCCTATTTTCAAATCTCTTTGTGACCTAACCTGACATCAAATGACAATATCTGTGTACTACTTTAATATCTTCTTTTTCTTTCGGCTGTTCCCATTATGGGTCGCCACAGCAGATTTCCATTTCTTCCTGTCCTCTGCCATACCAGCCACCTGCATGTCCTCTCACCACATCCATAAACTTTATCTTGGGCCTTCCTCTTTTCCTCTTATCTGGCAGTTTCATCCTTGGCATCCTTTTCCCAATATACCCAGCATCCCTCCTCAGCATATGTCCAAACCAATGCAATCTCGCCTCTCTGGCTTTGCCTCCAAACCGTCCAACCTGGGCTAACCCTCTAATATGTTGTTCTTCTTTCGGCTTTTCCCGGTTAGGGGTCGCCACAGCGGAACTCCAGTCCGCTAATGATTGGCAGTAGGTTTGTACGGTGCCAGCATAACGCTCAACCTTCAACGAAGGAACACCCATTCACACATGTCTTTCGAACGCCACTTGACCGCGGGGAGGACATGCAGACTCCACACAGAATGCGCTCCAGCCGAGAATCGAACAGGAGAACCTTTTGCTGTGAGGCGACAATGCTACCGCTGCATCACCACAGCTTTGCTGACCCTCTAATATATTTGTTCTGTCTACCCTCGTCATACCCAGTGCAAATATTAACATTTTTAACTCTGCCACATCCAGCTCTGACTCCTGCCTTTTTGTCAACGCCACTGTCTCCAACCCATATAACATAGCTGGTCTCACTACCCATTTGTAGACCTTCCCTTTCACTCTTACTGGTACTCGTCTGTCACAAATCACTCCTGACACTCTTCTTCACCCACTCCACCCTGTCTGTACTTCACCTGTCTTCAACACTCGCCATTACTCTGAACTGTTGATCCCAAGTATTTAAAATCATCCACCTTCGCCATCTCTCCTCCCTGCATCCTCACCATTCCTCTGTCCTTCCTGTCATTCACACACATATATTCTGTCTTAGTCCTGCTGATCTTCATTCCTCTCTTCTCTAGAGCATATCGCCAATTCTCTAAGGTCTCATCAACCTGTTCCCTACTCTCAGTACATATCACAATGTCATCTGCAAACATCATAGTCCACGGGGACTCCTGTCTGATCTGGTCTGTCAACCTGTCCATCACCACTGCAACCTCCACCTTAAACGCATCTGTCACTCCCACTGCAGGTCTCACTGCTGTCATACTACCCTTGTACATATCCTGTACCACTCTTACATACTTCTCTGCCACTCCCGACTTCCTCATACAATACCACAACTCCTCTATAGGCACCCCGTCATATGCTTTCTCCAAGTCCACAAAGACACAATGCAACTCCTTCTGACCTTCTCTGTACTTCTCCATCAACACTTTCAGAGCAAACATCCCATCTGTAGTGCTCTTTTCTGGCATGAAACCATACTGCTGATCACTAATCATCACATCCCTTCTTAACCTTGCTTCCACTAATCTTTCCCATAACTTCATGCTGTGACTGATCAATTTTATCCCTCTGTAGTTACTACAGCTCTTCACATCACCCTTGTTCTTAAAAAATCGGTACCAAAACACTTTTTTTCCACTCCTCAGGCATCCTCTCACTTTCCAAGATTTCATTAAACAATCTGGTTAAAAATGCAACTGCCATTTCTCCTAAACACCTCCAAGCTTCCATAGGTATGTCATCTGGTCTTCATCCTCCTCATAGCTATCCTTACTTCCTCCTTGCTAATCCATTGCACTTCCCGATTCACTATCCCCACATCATCCAAACTTCTCTCTCGCTCATTCTCTTCATTTGTCAGCCCCTCAAAGTACTCTTTCCATCTGTTCAACACACTGTCTTCGCTTGTGAGTACGTTTCCCTCATTATCCTTTATCACCCTTCTCTGCTGCACATCTTTCCTAGCTCTGTCCCTCTGTCTAGCCAATCGGTACAGGTCCTTTTCTCCCTCCTTAGTGTCCATCCTTTCATACAACTCTTTATACGCCTTATCCTTAGCCTTTGCCACCTCTCTCTGCCATGCATATCATCTCCTTATACTCCTGTCTACTTTCTTCATCTCTATGACAATTCCATTTCTTCGCCAACCACTTTCTCAGTACTACTTTAAGATATTCATGTGAAATTTTCAGGATTAGATCCCTTATTCAACGTATTGTTTTGCACAGACTAATCACTTTTAGGGAAAGTTGGCAACAAAATTTCAGATATGTGTATGCGTCTCAATGTGTAAAATGCACATATTTTGCTGCATAGAAAATGACAGAAAATATCACTTTCCTTCTTCCTTCTGTAACAACATAATTGTTGTGAGGTTCAGATATGTACAGAGTTTGTCTGCTTTAAAAATGCAGAATATACATATCTGTTGTGACCCGAATGGCAAAAACAGAAAACCCAGTGGCTGAATAAGAATACTGATGGCACCTAGCAGTAAAGGAGCATTTCTCTCTAACTGTATAAAGTATTACAGCAAAGTTCTCAATATTAAGTCCAGATCCTCGGCTACAGAATGCATTTAGCTGGTGGCTCCAGCTATAAAGGCACAAACACAGCTTTAATTTAGTGTAATGCTGTTTATGGAGACTAAACTGGGGGGGGGGGGCATCCTAAGACTAGTGACAAAAAAGACATAATGCATTCAGAAGTAATGACAAGTCAGTAAAGAGCTATGCTAGGCATTTACTATGCCCAGTATCCCAAACAGGTCTGAAACAGCCTTTCCACTAGGATTTAGCTTTAATTCAAGTGGTTAGGCTACAGAAGTGAGCACTTATAAAAACATATGGATGTTGCACTTGTATGTAAAATTTCATATCTCAGTCTCTCTCATGTTTCATTATAAAACTTTAAGCCAATAACAACATGGTCATTTGTTACAAAACAGCATAAAATAATAATCTACTTTGAGGTATAACTGCAGTGTTATGCTGAATTTGTTCTAACCCTATTAGTTGCTCAGACATTTTTCATGTTAGAGATGGCTTATTACAAATGAATAAAAATTCTGGTGAAATATGTCAACATTTTATTGCAGATCTGATAAAAGTGTAAAAAGGTATTCTATACCATCGTGTTTTGCATACTGAACTGAAGTTGAAATAACATTCCCAGTAGAAACTGGGTTAAATGTAAACTGTCGGACCACAACACCACCTATAAATGTGAAGATAATACCTGGCTGTCTGTAAAAGATTGTATATTGGTCCCAATTTCAGGCAGCAACAACAGGATTGTCAGTTAACAAAAACCTAAGAATCCTGTTCTGTAATTAGGGGTTTCAGTGCAATACTGCACTGAATTTGACACAACTCCATTGATTGCTTAAACTTTTGTCATGGTAGTTATGAAGTATTGCAAATAAAAATATTTTTCTGGTGAAATATATGGGGGTATTGTTTCTGATGTAAATTCAGCTAGATAAAGATATAGTCAAGGTCATTACTGTGCTTGGCATATTGAGCAGAAGTTGAAAGCAGCAGTCCCAGTGGAAGCCAGATATATTGCACTGTCAGAATGCAGTAGTGAACACCTGTAAATGCATGACTGTAGTGCCTAGCTGTAAAAGACAACATCTCTCGTATCATTTCAGATTTCATTATGAAACTTTCAGGCAGTAGCAACCGGGGATAAGTTACAAAAACCTAGGAATCCTGTTCCAGAGTGATTTAGTAAGATAATTAGGTACAAATCACACTGAAGAAGAACATTTTGCCCTTATAGATTTCACTGCACTTCATTCCCGAATCACAAGTCAGCACAGTGCCCTTGT
Organism: Protopterus annectens; assembly: GCF_019279795.1. Lineage (NCBI taxonomy): Eukaryota > Metazoa > Chordata > Ceratodontiformes > Protopteridae > Protopterus > Protopterus annectens. The sequence goes on from NC_056745.1 coordinate 1,265,924,255, forward strand.
AGGTGATGTACATATCACACATTATGTAGTAACAAATATTGTCTTGGCTTTTAACATAATTATTTCTTTACTTCTAGTGTAGCAAAGACTTTGTGTAGATATACTCTAGGCATATATTCCTGATAGTTTCACCTGACCTAGTGAGCAGTGGATAAATAGCTCCCAAGTAGAAATGGGGTGTAGTGCAAGATTGTAAGCCATCTAAAATGCTGGATGTGTTAGCTGCATGTAAATGGCCATATACTAGATATTGTAAGGCAGTTTACAATAAAAAATTTTGAGATTTCTAATAAGATGTAGAAGTACAGAACAGCCACATATATGCCATTGTAATCCTAAGGATTTCACACCTCTGCCTTGATTCATAAGCCAGAACAATGCCATTCTCAGTAGATGAGATGTACACCTCACACTATATGCAGAAGGCGAAATGTTGCCTTGGGTGGTGAAATGAAAATTAATTTTTACTTCTGATCTAATGAGGACTTAGACCTTAGTTTCACCTAGCCTTGTGAGCAGTGGTCAGATGACTCCCAGGTGGAAATTGGATGTAGTGTCAGTCTTTAACTATGTAAACCATTTGAAATGCTGAATGTTAGTGGTATGTAAATAACCATATGAAAATTCCTCAGTAAAAGATCACAATAAAAAATTCAAAAGTATACTAATAAATTACTCTGTACAAAATACAGCCATTCTAAACCCTAGGGATTTTAGCATTTCTAGTTAAAAACAAAAACAAATTATTGCATCTTAGCTATTTGTTGGACCTCCTCTGTGTCCCCTCAGCCCATACTTCATACTTAATTAGTATGGAATCCTGATGCATAAAGCCAATCACTATTTTCCTGGGAGACTTAAAATGTCCCTTAAGGAAACTTGCACATCTTAAAAAAATGAACAAGCACAGGAATCGGCATTGTTCCAACCTCACCACCATGAGTGTTGAGGAAAAGCAAAAAACAAAGAAACTAGTGGTCTTAAAACTCTGCTGATGAGTTCAGTCATAATACCAAAAATCATAAAACCCAGGTAGTGTTCTGAAACAGGCCTTTATCCGTCACAGACAAAGCGATCCTCAGTAACAAAAAATCAGAAATATTTTAACATATCAGCTTCTACATACTTAAAACTAGGTGAGGAAAATGTACATATTGTTTGATATTAAACCAGCCTGTTCAAGGCAAACAGTGTAAACAGGCCAGTAAAACAAGTACCCACCCCCACACACTACTTCTGATTTTATCAGACTAAATCCTAGTTAAGGAAAACACTATTTGCAACCCGTATTCCAAAATCGGGTATTAAGAAAAGCATGAAATGAACATACAAAGACTTTTAACTAAATTTGCTTTCAGCTGCCAAATGCAATAAAGCATTTATCACGTCTGTGACAAGAACTAAAATCAAGACAAAAAACACACCACTATCTAACCGTAAACATAATCTAACTAGAACACTATAAATAAAAAATTACATCTGTCTAATAATGTCATCTAGTAAATATCCATCCCATCCATGTGTATTAGTGTGCATAAAAACTAATTATACAATGATTCCCCATTAATATTCCAAAACATGCATGCTGATTGGCCAGCGTGCCTGTTGTAAATCCCGCAATATACCCAACAGAAAAAGGTCCGGTCGCCCGGACTTTTTTCCGTTGGTATAAAGTGTCCAAAACCTTTTTTTTTTTTTGTAATAAATAAAAAAAAGAAAAAAAACTGAGCAACTGAGACTTTCCTTTTTCCGTTGCTTCAGTTTCAAAGTATTGATGTACTGGGTATGCGTAGGAACGCAAGTCCCATATGCATGCAGAGTACATCAACACAAGGAAGTAGTATACCACCACCAGCGGAAGAACAGTAATGCGTTTTTTTTTTTCTTAAATAATGTAATTGTATAATAGCAATAACCAACTCCGTGGTTGTGGTATATTGAAATTTACCCATGGTTGGCTTTATTTAATCACTCGGGCTTTGCCCTCATGATTAAACCATGCCAACTGTGGGTAAATCTTCAGTGTACCACACCACGTCGTCGATTATTGCTTAAGTAATTAACAGCTCAGAGAAAATGTCAGTGCTTTGCAAAAAAAAAAATGTGATAAGTTTTCATGATTACAGCCCCAAAACATGTTTATACAATGAAAACTAGTAGAAAAAACATACAAAAGTTCAGAAAACAGTGGATGAAAAACTAGTGATGTATAAAAATGTGCATGTGTGTGCATGAACGTCCACCAGTATAATAAATGGGGGAATTATACCACCACTACATGATAATTGCGGCATTAAAAAAAATTTGAGTTTTGAATAGGAATCCCTTTGGTCTAGCATTTGACAGACTTCTGAAGGGGAATAGGGTGGTGTATTTGGATCTTATTTTGGAAGGTATGGAGAATGGAAATATTTCATCTAATATTCATAGGAAATTTGTTGATGGTAATCAATATTTACATGCTACGGGCTGTCATCCCCCTATGTTTTGAAAGCTTTACTCTATGGGGAGTTAGTACGTGTTTCAGGATTATGTAGTGAGAAGTGTGTGTTGTTAAAAGAGATTGAACGGACAAATCATATGTTTTCACAAAGGGGTTATGATCTGGTTATTTTAAAACAAGCTCAAACTAGAATATGGGATGAGATAGGTATAGGTAGAAATGTAAATGGATATAGGGAAAGGAATATACATCAAATGAGAGGACACTGTAAACAAAACAAGGAAAAAGGAAATGCAATTTATTATGCGTCTGTTTATTAAAAGTGAGGAAGTGAAAACTTTAATAGAATATTATTGGAAATATCTAACGGAAGATAGGTTTCTGGCGAATATTCTAACTGAGAAACCGCTCTTCTCCTATAAAAGGGGAAAAAATTTGAAGGATATGATAGTACATGGAAAGTTCTGTATGCCAAAAATGGATATACGACCAACACTGTTAAATAGAGGCACATTATGTTGCAACAGGTGCAGTGTTTGTGCAAATATTGTTACTACTTTTAGTAGTATAAATGGGGTTAAGTTTGAACCTAGAGATATCTACTCATGTAGAAGTAAAGGGGTGATATATGCATTAAAATGTCCATGTGCACTTTATTATATAGGGGAAACAAAACGGGAATTTCGCATCAGATTCATGGAACACATCAGGGATGTAAAAAATGTGAGGGATGATAAAATAATTGCCTCACATTTTAGAATGTTTTATAATAGTGACACAACTTTGTTACAAGGTACTATTTTAGAGACTGTGAAATGTTTAGGTAATGATGAAAATGTAATGAAACAAAAGTTATATAAAGAAAGTATTTTTATTTTGAAATATAAAACTTTGACACCTACTGGTTTAAATAATGAGTTAAACTGGAAATGTTTGCTTTAAAAGGGGAACTCGTTATATAATTAGTGGGTGTGTGTTATTGAGTGTGATATGTAAGAGTATGTACTTTTGTATCTTTTATTGTTCGATATTTCTTGGAAGGTGGGAACACCGAAGCGCTAGAAAAGAATAAAGAAAATTTGCTTTGCTTGGTTGCCTGTTTTGTTAATAACAGTCGGTGGTTTATTGGGTCAGAGATGTATTTATTTTGGAGGAAGGAGAGGAGTGTTTCTGTTGAATTTATGGTTTGTCTCTGGTGTGATGCATTAAATCTAGTCAACGTAGAATTGAGGTTAAAGTAACTAAACATATATACATTTGTACACATTCTGCACATACTTTTTATTATTATTTAGTGTATATTTTAGTATTAAAAATATTTCCTCAAATAATTCCCCAAAAAACCTTTATAGATTGTGTGGCAGCTTATGTAAATTCAGTAGAGCAATAGTAGTTACCTCCTGCTTTTCTGAGTGCATTTCATTTTAACTGTCAGCATAATTCTTTTTTTTTTTCCCAAACACCATTGATGTCCCCTTCAAGTTCATCCATCTCCACACAGTCCAGAATGATCAATTTAGAACCAGAAAAGGCATTCCTCTGAAATTTGTCTGGCAGAAAGATTACCTGAAATCCTCCTTTTCAGTTTATTTATAGTCTTACCCACATAAAATGCAGGACAGTCATTGCACATGGCTCTGTATACAACTTTTGCAGTATTAAAGTTACCACCTGCTGAAGATTTCACCATTTTTTAAGATACAGGCACTCAAGTGAGTTGCACTCCATTAAGTATTCACACAAAGTGCAACTAGGTGGCCCATGGATTTTAGGGATTCACTTTATTAATCTCGAAGTACTGAAATATCGGATTTCTGTATTTCAAGACTATAAAGCCGAAAAACCAAAAAAACGAAAACCAAAACCGCAACCGTTAAAGCACACATACAAACACAAGTACACCTATCTCCACACAACAACACAAACACACGCACACACCTTTACATATAAGCAGGGGGGGCAAGCCCCCCAGCACCCCACACCCCCCTACTTATATATATATATACTAACTCTGAGGTTGCACTAAACACCAGCACACAAAACCCACTAACACACATTCCACACCTATCTTGCGCAAACACACATCACACAGATACAAACACCACCACTCTCAACACTGACACACTCGCACTCTCACCTACATACCCTAACCCGACTCTTACCTACATACCCTAACTCACACTTAGCACTCCCCGACACACTCACAAACTCTCCCCAAAACCCTTAAAAACACCACACTAACACGCGGTCAATACCACTGGTTCGACATTTCCGGATTCGATATTCTGCAGTTTCACCCATCTGCAGATTCAACACTTTGGTCTCAAGATACTGAAATTCAACATTTTAGTATTTCGAGATTCCAAAGTGTTTCCCAGATTTTAGTGCTCATGTTATCCTGGTGTTCCTTATTTTTCTTTTCACATAGCTGCATATGCTTCTGCTCTTTTTATGTACAACAGTAGGATGATCTCCTAAAACCCTTACAAGCTGCTGATTGTCAGTGAGGATGGCCCAGTTCTCCTTAGTAATGGCTTTAATTGTATTGAAATCCCAGGTGTAAGTTAAAATGCAGCTGTCCTTAATTTTCTCTTCTTTTTGGTTAGGGTACCCTCGTTGCATAGTTCTACCAAAAGGCCTATTCCATGTACACTCATTGTTTGTTAGTTTTAGAATCTGTAATGGGATCCAGAATCATGTGCAACATGTTTGATTCATATCCTCTGGTTAAGAAGTCTTTTTCAAGATCATTCATATTTTTGAGAAAAGGGGCCATATCTGTGGTAATGCGTACTAATCTGTAGCTTTGTGATTTTATGACAGATACTGCGGATTTGGCCTCTTTTCTCAAACATATCTGATCTAATCAGCAGTAATGTATAAGTTGGGTACTTGTTCTACAGTGCACTTTTATGGGTTTGTTTATACTGTTTGCCTTGAATAGGCTGCATCTTCAAACATACATGCCCAGAAGATTCTGGATTATATCAGTACAAGCTGTCTGGACAAGCTTGTCCAGAGCCTAACTGGGGCAATAAAATCCTGGACTTGGTCCTTGCTAATGTTGAACAGCTTTACTCTTTACCAGTTGTCACTTCCTCCCTGGTCAAATCAGACCACAGATCAGTCGCATTCACCATAAGATTGGTGCCAGATGCATTTTCCCAGTATACTGGTATTCAGAGATTATACTAAGGCTAATCTGCTAAAATTGAGTGATGACCTAACTAAATTCAAAATTCCCTTCCATCTGGATGATCCCACTGCTTATGTTGAGTCTTTTACCACCAAATTCATTGCGTATGTAAATAACTGCATTGGTACATCTGACCCCTTCAAAGTAAATGGAACACCAAATTTAGAATAACCACCTGTGGTTGAACCCAAATATACATTTGATAGAAAAAGTGTACACACCCCTGTTAAAATGCCAGTTTTTTGTGATATAAAAAAATGAGACCACAATAAATCATTTCAAAATGTTCCCACCTTTAATGTGACCTATAAACCCGTACAATTCAGTTGAAAAACAAACCAATCTGTCAGGAGAAAAATATAAAAAATGAAAAACTTACAAGATGCTGTTGCTTAAGTGTGCAAACCCTTAAACTAATACTTTGTTGAAGCACCTTCTGATTTAATTACAGCGTTCAGCCTTCTTGGGTACACACCTGCCATCAGTTAGAGACTGTGATTAACCCTAAATAAAGTTCAGCTGTCCTGGTAGGATTTTCCTGACATTTACTCAGTTGCCTACTACAGTAAAAGCCATGGTTCACAGAGAGCTTGCAAAGCATCAAAGGGATCTCATTGTTGAAAGATATCAATCAGGAGAAGGATTCAAAAAAATTTCCACAGCATTGGATATACCATGGAACACAGTGAAGGACAGTCATCAAAAAGTGGAGAAAATATGGGACAACATTGACGTTGCAAAGAACTGGACGTCCCTCCAAAATTGATGAAAAGACCAGATGAAACCTGGTCAGGAAGTCTGCCAAGAGACCTGCAGCAACACTGAAGGAGCTGCAGGAATTTCTGGCAAGTACTGGTTGTGTACTACATGTGACAATCTCCCATATTCTCCATATGTCTGGACTATGGGGTAGGGTTGCAAGACAGAAGCCGTTTCTTATTCAGAAAAACCTCCAGGCCCGGCATAAATTTGCAAAACAATACATCATCTCCCAAAAGCATGTGAGAAAATGTTTTGTGGTCTGATGAAACCAAGGTTTAACTTTCTGGCCCCAATTCCAAAAGGTATGTTTGGCACAAAAACAATACTTCACATCACCAAAAGAACACCATCCCCACAGTGAAGCATGGTAGTGGCAGTATCATGCTTTGCGGTTGATTTTCTTCAGCTGGAACTGGGGCTTTAGTCAAAGTGGGGGGAGTTATGAACAGTTCCAAATACCAGTCACTTTTGGCCCAAAACCTTCAGGCATCTGCTAGAAAGCTGAAGATGACGATAAATTTCACCTTTCAATATGACAATGACCCCAAGCATGCATCCAAATCAACAAAAGAATGGCTTCACCAGAAGAAAATAAGTTTTGGAATAGCTCAGCCAGAGCCCAGACCTAAATCCAATAGAAAATCTGTGGGGTGACCTGAAGAGGGCTGTGCACAAGAGATGCCCTCACACTCTGACAGATTTGGAATGCTTTTGCAAGGAAGAGTGGGCAAATATTGCCAAGGCAAGATGTGCCATGCTGATAGACTCTTACCCAAGAAGACTGAATGTTGTAATTAGATCAAAAATTAAATTAAAATTAAATTAAAACCCAATTCCCACCCACCCCCACTACTTATACCTTTATTCTAACCACTAATCACCTGACCAGTAGTCCAACCCCTAATTCCCTAACAACTAGCCCAACCCACTCATCCTGCCTCCCCCCACCCTCCAATACATTTACATTCCACACTGATCCCACTCCCAACAACACATTCCCAGACAACACACCTCCACCCTCACACACAACCAACCAGGAATTCTAGTTGTACTATTCACTCATAGTAGTATCATGTTACCCACACTGACATCCCTATCACTAGCTCTACTATCGTTAACCTTCCTTACAAACAGACCTACCACTGCACAACTGCTCCCTATCACACTACCCACAGTAGCCCACCCTCTCAAACCCACTCACACTTCTACATCTGCCTCACAATCATAAATCTTACAGCTACATGTTATTCTCTAACAAAAATGACACCATCTCACCACACTAAAAAAAACACACACATAGACCAAGTTCACAAACTATTAATATTAAAAAGCACATACTGACACTCCTACAAACTCTGCTAACCTCTGGTGACATTCACCCAAATCCAGGTCCCTTCTCAGCCAAACATCTGACCTGCTGATCCTAAATCTCAACATAAGAAGTATTACCAACAAGCTAACAGACCTTCTTGCATTCAAAGCTCACTGTAACCCTGATGTACTCACCATTACATAAACCTGGCTTAAACCCAGTATCCAAGATGATGACTTTCTCCCCCCAGGATATAATACATTTAGATGTGATAGAACAAACAGGAAATATTGGTGCTGCGTATAATAGAGTTGAGAGGAGGTGGCTTGTGCAAGAGTGGCTCGCTCTTTTTGTGACCGAAAGGACTTATGCCTGTATAGGGAGCCTATCTTTTTGTGCACTAGTTTTGTGGTATATGATATGTGAACATCAAAGTGGAGATGGTCTGTTTCAATGCCCAGAAGTTTGGTGTGGTTAGAAGGGGAGATGGTGCCGACCTTAGATGTTATGGTAAAGAAGAGGGTGTTTTTTTATGTATTAGGGGTAAATAGTAGCAGTTTTGTCTTTTTGGGATTTAGAATTAGTTGGATACATGATGTCCATTTTTCTGCTGAGTTAAAGGTATCTTGAGTGAGTGTATGTAGGGTGGTGGGAGTTAAGGCGGAACAGAGCAGGGTTGAATCATCCGCATATTGTATGAGTGTGGCATGTTGTGTAGACCAGTTGAGGTTATTTGTGAAAATAGAGAACAATAGTGGGCCCAGTATAGAGCCCTGTGGGACTCCTATGGTGGTTGGAAGTTGTGTCGACAGAGTTCCTTTCCACTGGACTGATTGTTGCATGTCATCTAGGTAGCTTCTGAACCAGGCTATAGCAGAGGTGGTGAAGGATAATGATGTTAGTGAGTCTAGTAGAATGGAGTGGGAGACCATATCAAATGCTTTTGAGAGGTCTAGGATAATGGCTGATACATATTTATCATTCCTGTGAAGGTTTATATGATTAGTGAAGGGTAGAAGGGCTGTATTAGTGCTGTGATGTGGACGGAAACCATGTTGTGTGGTAGATAGTAGATTGTGTGTGTTAAGAAATGTCATCACTTGCAAGTGGAGGCATTTCTCAAGAATTTTGGATAGGGGCAAAGGATGGCAATAGGTTGGTATTTGCAGAACTCGTAGGAGTTACCTTCTTTATGGAGAGGAATGATGAGATACTTTCCAGAGTTTGGGTATGTAGGATTCTAGTATGGAGTGGTTGATTAGGATGAAGACAGGATATGATAGGGAGTCACTAGCCATTTTTAGGTATGCAGCAGGTGTGTTATCAGCTGCCAATGTGGTTGGCTTTAGTTTTAGGAGGAGTTTTTGATGAGGTGGGCACTGGTGATAGGCTGAAAGAGGGGGGTGATGTGGGATAGGTTGGGCTGTGATTGAGGTAGACTGTTTTTGGTTATTTGACTGGACAGGGCTAAGATGGATTTAGTAAAATGGTTATTAAATTGAGAAGCTATGTCTATAGTATTGTTAGTAAAGCTGGGTGTGGAGTAGTGGTTTTGCCTGGCTTTAGTAGGACGTTAATGACATGCCAGACTTTTTGTGGACTGTTTGAATATTTCTTTTGGGCACTAAGAAAATAGTTTTGTTTGTTTATTTTGGATTCAGCCTTGGCCTTGTTTCTAAGCTGTTAATAGTATTGCCTGGAGCTAGGGGTTTTGTCAGTTTTCCAGATTTTCTAGGCTTTATCTCTGGCTTTTAGTAAGGCTCTGGTGTCCCTACTTAGCCAGGGTGCGTAGTTGGCTTTAACTCTTATCTTTCTGCTGGAAGCTAGACTGTTAAGGATGTTAGAGAAGGTAGAATTGAAGTAGTCTACTGCCTGGTCTAACCCAAGTGTCCGTAGTGGTTCCCAGTTGCAGTGGCTTAGGACAGTATTTAGGTACTGTGGGGTAAGGTTACGGTCATCTCGTACGAGTTTGTAGACTACTGGTTTGGGGTGATTGGAGTGTTTGTGGAGTAGGAAGGTGGGGAGATGATCACTTAGGTCATCTGGGAGACAGCCCACTGTATAGTTTTGTTTGGGATAGTTGGTTAGTGTCCAATCCAGTATGGATTCTTTCTTTGTTTTCTTATCTATTCTAGTTGGTTCCTCAGTTAGTTGAGAGAACCCATATAGATTGATATGTGTAGAGGGGTTTGCATGGATTTACAGGCTGCTCAGTCGGTGTTAAGGTCTCCTAGTAGGATTGTTTCCTGAGGTAGATTGTCCTACTACTAGAGTCACTAACGTCGTTATCCTTCACCTCCTCTGCTATAGCCTGGTTCAGAAGCTACCTATTTGACAGGCAACAATCAGTCCAGTGGAAAGGAACTCTGTCTACACAACTTCCAACCACCATAGGAGTCCCACAGGGCTCTGTACTGGGCCCACTATTGTTCTCTATTTTCACAAATAACCTCAATCAGTCTACACAACATGCCACACTAATACAATATGCGGATGATTCAGCCCTGATCTGCCCTGCCTCATCTCCCACCACCCTACATAAACTCAGTGAAGATACCTTTAACTCAGTAGAAAAATGGATATCCGGTATCCAACGAATTCTAAATCCCAAAAAGACAAAACTGCTACTATTTACCCCTAATAGATCTAAAAAAAAAAAAAAAAAAGTCGTCTTTACCATAACATCTAAGGTCGGCACCACCATCTCCCCTTCTAACCACAGCAAACTTCTGGGCATTGAGATAGACAATTTCCACTTTGACGTTCACATATCATATACCATAAAACTAGAACACAAAAAGCTAGGCTCCCTATACAGGCATAAGTCCTTTCTGTCACAAAAAGCAAGAGTCACTCTTGCACAAGCCACCTCCTCTCAACTGTATTATACATAGCACCAATCTTTACCCAAATCAGACAATGTGACCTAGACAAATTAGAATCATGCTACAGTAAAATAGCCAAGTTTGCTACTAACTCAACCTGTAGAACCCATCACTGTGCTGCACTAAAAGAACTAAAATGGTTTGAGCTACCACAGGTACTTAACTATCACTAGCTAGGCACAGTCCCCAATATTGTCAAATATCCTAAAAAAACCCACCTCATTATCCAACCTACTTACTGTCTATACCGCAAACCAGTACCCAAGATCTAGTGAAAAATCTCTCCTCTCCATCACCAAGGCTAACAATAATCCAGGGAAAGCACTCTACTCCCACACCATTGCCAGAAATTGGAACTCTCTTCCCCTATCCGTGTCCACTGTCCCCTCTGCATCCGTATTCAAAAACTCCTTCAAATTGCATCTTCTTTGTACCTGGTTATGCCCTTGTATCACATAACCCTACCCACACTGCTATTAACGCCCCAAACTCCTCTCCGATCACATGCTGGATTTCTAATCCTCTGTAGGCTTGGTCATCTGAAAGGGTACTTTTAAGTGTAGAATCTTACTTGATATATTTGCTTCTCTTACCAATGTATAACTGACATTATCTTTTTACCTATGTTCTATATCTTATTTTATCTGGAGTGTTTTATTAATTTCTTGTTATATTACTATGCTCAGCATACATGATGAAACCTGTTTTGTGTAGTATGCTGGATATACTGTATTTGTATAACTTGATGCTGGAGCTTTCCTCCCCGGGCCTCCACTGAAAATGGACCTGGTCCAGTTGGAATTTCCTGGTTATCAAATGTAAAATAAATAAATAAATAATAAGTGCTTCGACAAAGTATTAGTTTAAGGGTACGCACACTTATGCAACCAGCGTATTGTACGCTTTTTATTTTTTTTCCCCTAATAGATTTTTTGTTTCTCAATTGAATTGTACAGGTTATAGTTCACATTAAAGGTGGGAAAAGTTTTTAAATTATTTGTCTCATTTTTTTATATCACAAAAACCTGGCATTTTAACAGGGGGTGTGTACACTTTTTTTAACCACTGTAAAAAGTGCTCTGTAATAAAAGAGGAAGAAAAAAACTCATTACTCTCACAAGCATGAGATGCTAAAAACGCTCCTGCTAAACTTAACTGGAAATTCCGTACCCTGATCAAATTGACCAAAGCCAGATTTGAGGCAAAACTAGCCACACAGATGAAGATTCACCACAAATCCTTCTTTAATTATGTTAGAAAGCTTAGGAACGATGTGTAGCACTGCACAAAACCTACAGTAAATGCTGTCACGTACAGACGCAGGGGGCATAGCCACTGTACTAGTAGACAGATTTATCTCAGATTTCACCCTCCTGTCCCCCCACCAGTGTTCAGATATTGCATCTGCATCTATGTCTTTCTCTCAAATCTCCCAAGAACAAGTTTTCAAGGCACTATCCAAAGCCAAGAACACTACATCCTTAGGACCAGATAACATATGGAGCTTTCACTGCTCAGCCTGAAGCAGGACTTATCAGACCCCTACAGGAGGCTATTCAGTGTCAGACTCCATACAAGCTTCATGCCAGATGAATGGAGGGCAGTAGCACTCGTATCCTTTCTCAAAGTTGGGGTATCAGTGGACCCAAGGTAATTGGTGACCCATAAGACTGACCAGCCTCGTCTGTAAGGCTGTGGAAAGGATCATTATGGAATTAATAAATAAGGACATTTGGTGTGGGGCTAGAGTTTATAAGTTGCCTTTTTGGATTAGTTAAGGGCAGATCATGCCTACCTAATGTAGTCTACTTTCTCGAGAAGGTTATTGAAGCAAAGGAAAAGGGCAAATCAGTACTTGCACACGTCTAGGCCTCACACATTCCGGCATCAGCATCAATCCCTTTTTTCCCATTTTATACATGGGGTTGGGGTGTCACATCAACAGTGACCATCCCCTAGATTCAGTGTTCACATACCACATAGATAAACTCTCCCAGTTAAATGTAAATGTATATAACTCAATGGATAGCAAATTGTCTCACAAGTAGAACAGAGGAAATTAGGGTAGATGGCTATACCTCTACCAAAAGTCGTGCAACTAGTGGAGTACCCCAGGGATTCAGTCCTTGGGCCCCTCCTCTTTGTCATTTACTTCTTAGAGATCAAAGCAAACATTAAGGGTTTATAGCTGACCGAGTTTGCAGATGACTCTCAACTTGGTGCCATCATAAACTCCCCAGAGGACATCAAGATCTTCAAAGAGGGCCTTTCTCAAACAAATAGCTGGTGTCAAAACCATTGATTAAAACTAAATGTTAAGAAATCCACAAAGCAGAAGTAATAAATTAACCATCCACAGGAATCAAGCAAGCGGTCGATAATACAGAAATGAACACGCAGACCTGTAAAACGAGTCCAAATTTAATAACAGTAAGCGCTTTCACCTTTCGGCTTCATCAGACATCTAAAAAAACAGCATACCAACATTTAAATACATAATCCTTAAATTCAATTGGTGGAACAAGTGATGACGTCATTTGAACAGATGATACGATTTAAAGCGAAGACATACACAAAAACTTCTATGTACAGTCAAATCATGTACTAGTACATAACTAAAACAAATCTAAAACTAAACTAAAACTACCTCAACTAATTACATGCTAACCGTATTACTATGACTACAAAGAAAATAAAACTAACGCTAAACATATGTATAGCTAATATAAATGGTGAAACATACTGGTAGCAACACTGTATATATGACCATAAAATACAAAAAATGAGATAAAAATGCAATTGTCATCTGATAAAACATATACTATGCAAAAAACACCATTTCATATATAAAAAATAAATGAAATGCATATCAAACGGATACGGTAACCCTACGTTTGCGTAGGATAGGTTTAAGAGAAGCTTGGTCATTAAGCCCAGGATGTTCTTCGTGTTTTACTGTTGCAGTCATAACTGTAGGGTGTTCCTGCCGGCAGGCAGCCCGAGGTCGGCCAGAATTCCAAAGTCTGGGTCCGGCGTCGGCTGTACCAGCAAGTACCCTGACGTCAGAACGCAGAGGTGTAAAGCTGACAGTTGACGCCATTTTCTCCAGTCTTTCTTGCCGTGCGGTGGAAAGCAGCTCGCAAGTTGTTGGTTGGCGCATTCAGGACAACATGCTTTGATTGTCGTCGGTCCGAAGTTTTCTACTTCTCTTCTCAAGCTAAGTACCCCGTTGGGGAAACTTTTTTCTTGCTCCTCCGATGTCAGAAAAAGTTAATTGTATATCGTGTGGAAAACATATACCTCATAAAGATTTCCACTCTTACTGACGATTCAATTATAGGATGTCGTCGGATACTTTACCGACAACCGGAATTCAAAAGAAACACAAGGACAAGGATAGGCCTCCGAGGTCCAAACAAGATACTTTGCAGCCGGAGCCAGCTTCGGGTTCGGTGGTTGTCAGTGAGGCGCTTTTGCAGCCCCTGTCGTCCACCACGTCGGAACCGATGGCCGACACGGACTCCCATGGGGAGCCTTCTAGGCCTAGTATTTTATCTGCTGCAGGACCTTCGGACGTCGCTCCTTCAGATGGGTCCGGAACGGCTGTGCAGGTACCGGCTTCTGAGGGGGATTTCAGGCCTTCTCATATCACTATTTCTAAAAAGACAAAGGCAAAGTCAAAGACTCCTGTTAAACCAAGGGTTTCTTCTCAAGCTTCCTCGGATACAGCTCCCAAGTCCCAGAAGCAATTACTACGGATGGCTGAAGATTTACTTACAATGATTAGGGGTTCTCACCCTCCTCCAGAAAAAAGGCCTAGACAGGATATTCCTTATGATTCATCTGATCAGGCTTCTGTGTCTTCTGTCTCTTTCTCTGACCAGGATTATTCTTTTCCTCCTTATGAGGATTCTGATGCAGAGGACTCTATTCCCTCTGCTTCTCCCCCTGAAGATTTCTCTTTTGGGGAAACCTTACATGAGATGAGGGAGCATTTTCATTGGGAAGGTCAGGATTATTCTGCTTCCAAGAAGAGACTTAGGGAATTTCTCCTTCTCCCTCAACACAGACCTTTGGCTATTCCTCCTGTACTTGATATTGTGGATGATGCTTTTTCTGAAGCTAACCTGAATCCTGATTCCTTGCCGCCTGCTCCTTCTAAGTCTGATAGATTTTACAGTGTCCCTGACTCCCATCAATTCTTTTTTAAGAACCCTTCTGCTGATCCTGAAACCATTTCTCAGGGTTCTAGGGCTGCTAAGGCCGCTTCATCTAAAAATCATATTCCCTCTGAAAAGGAGTCTCGTGCCTTGGACAGGTGGGGCAAAAAGGTTTACACTTCTACTACTCTTTCTATTAGAGCTTTAAATTGCCAGTTTCACATGTTCGTGTCAGCAATTTCTTTTGTCTGTTTTAAAGTAAAGGCTCTCTACCTTTCCTGCATGTGCAGAGGACAAGGAATTACAGGATGTATTGCATGCAACTGAACAAGTTAGCAAACATAGTTTACATTGTGGTTTTGATGCCTTGGAAGCTTCTTGCAGGGCCGCTGCCTCTGGTACTGTTATCAGGAGACATGCTTGGCTTCGTGAGCAGAATTTACCTGAGCAGGTTAAGGCTAAACTGTTAGATGCCCCTGTTCAGCATGATGTTTTATTTGGATCCAAGGCTGAGGAGGTTATTAAAAAGATGGAAGAAAAAGCAAAATCTATGCAGACTGTTAAAGATTTTTTACAAGTTCAGCCTCCTAGATTTTCTAGAAATTGGCCCTTTCCCACGTCTGACAGGCCTCAAAGGGGAAGATATAGACGCTCCAGAGGTCAGGCGCAGGCTCAGGCCTCTTACAGGTCCAGACAATGGACTGCTTCTTCACCTAGAAGGGGAGAAGACAGACCTCAATTACAAAAGAAGCAGACCCAATGACTCTCTCCGTTGGGCTACAGGTCCTCCTTGCCTGGAAGCCCCTCTCGGAGGAAAACTTTCTCTTTTCTACCAAAATTGGACTCATATTACCCAGGGCAAATGGGTTTTAGACGTGATTTTAAGAGGCTACAAATTCCACTTTCATACTCTGCCAAGGTCTTCGGGTTGGCCGGATCTGCCAAAACATCAATGGTCAGAGGCCTTAAATCAAGTGGACGCTTTATTGGCCATGAGAGCCATAGAACCTGTTCCACTTCCAGAGATGGGAAAAGGTTTTTACTCAAGACTATTTCTGGTCCCAAGGAAACAAAACTCATGGAGACCTATTCTGGACCTCTCAGCATTAAATACCTTTCTGGAGATTCCAAAATTCAAGATGCTTACTCTGCAACAACTTCTTCCCATGCTTTCCCAGGATGCTTGGATGGTGACATTGGACTCGAAGGAAGCCTATTTACACATTCCCATCAGACAGGAACGCAGAAAATACCTCAGATTCAAGGCAGGTTCGAGACACTTTCAATTCTCTGTACTGCCCTTTGGCTTATCTACTGCGCCCAGAGTCTTTACCAAGTGTCTGGCTCCAGTAGTAGCTTATTGCAGACTCCAAGGGATTCAAATTTACCCGTATCTGGACAACTGCCTTATTCAGGCGGACAGCAAGGATCTTTTACTTCAACATCTGCAGTTTGTTCAGCGTCTTCTCCTACTACTGGGATTTTCAGTGAACACAAAAAAGTCAGATTTGATCCCCTCTCAACAAATTATCTTTTTGGGAGCTCTTCTAAACACAAGCTTACAAAGGGCCTTCCTTACTCTAGAAAAGCAAGTACAGCTGGCATCAATTTTCAAGACGTTGGCTACCAGCTCACCGCAAGGAAATTCCTGCAGGCATTGGGCTACATGGCTTCTTGCATCCTGTTGATCCCAAATGCAAGGCTTCATATGAGAAAACTTCAATGGTACCTAAAGAGTGTATGGTCTCAGCATTACCACAGCCTGGAAACAATGATACCTCTGATTCCCTGCCTCCAAAAAGAGTTCCTGTGGTGGTCCAGGGCTTGTGCTTTAAACGAAGGGAATCCCTTTCGTCTACCTCATCCTGCTCGGATCATAACCACAGATGCCTCGGATTATGCTTGGGGAGCTCATTACCTAAACAATTGGCAGCAGGGCTATTGGACAAAGAAGCATCTTCCCTGGCACATCAACTTGAAGGAAATGTTGGCAGTCCAAAATGCTCTTCTAGCCTTCCAGAATCTTTTGCAACCAGGACATCTTCTGATTCAAGACAGACAATACCACAGTCATGTGGTATATAAACAAGCAGGGGGGCTCTCACTCATACCCCCTTTGCAGACTAGCCATGAGTTTATGGGACACAGCTCTAAATCTGAATCTGCATCTTCAAGCTCAATTAATTCCAGGAAAACAGAATCTCTTATCAGACAGCCTAAGCAGAAATCTTTTGGATCCTCACGAATGGATGCTGGACCCCAACTTATTCAGCAGGATTATGGCAGTTTGGGGTTGCCCTCGGATAGATCTGTTTGCATCCCATCTCAATCATCAGCTGCCTCTCTTTTGCACCAGGTCCTTCCACAAAACAGCTTGGAAAGTGGATGCCCTGTCTTTCAGCTGGAGGAATCTTTCGGGATATGCCTTTCCTCCTCTTCCTCTTCTGCCTCGGGTGTTACTGAAAATAAAACAGGACAAACCCGATTATCATTTTGATAGCTCCAAATTGGCCTTGGCAGTTTTGGTATCCAACTTTAAGACACCTGTTCTTGGAACCTCCATGGATTCTGCCTCCGTTTCCTTCTCTTCTGTCCCAGCATCAGGGTCAGATGCTACACTCTCAAATCAAGACTCTTTGCCTGGCAGCTTGGCTCTACAAGGGCCTTTGATTCCTTCTGCTTTTCCCAAACAAGTTTTGGATGTTCTCTTAGAAGCTAGGCGCCCTAGCACTAGAAAATCTTATGCTTCTAAATGGAAAAGATTTTGTATTTGGATGAGGGATCGAGGTTCTGATCCTGTTTTGCCTGACATTTCTTCCATTTTACATTACCTCTCAGACCTTTTGCTTAAAGGCCTCTCCTTTTCTTCCATTAAAATCCATGCTTCTGCTATCTCGGCTCATTACAACACCGATCCCCCCATCTTCTCTCACCAGCTGGTGAGACAATTCTTGAGAGGGGCTAAGAATTTAAGACCTCCCAGAACTCCTCTTGTTCCTGCTTGGGATCTTAATTATGTTTTGGAAAAACTTACTTTACCTCCCTTTGAGCCTGCTGCTGCTTCGGATATCAAGTTCTTATCCTGGAAGACAGCTATTTTATTAGCTTTGACTTCTGCCAGAAGGGTGTCAGAGTTGCAAGCTCTCATGGCTGTGGAACCATACCTTATTTTCCACCAAGACAGAGTTGCCTTGAGGACCAATCCTACATTTATGCCTAAGGTTATTTCTAAAGTGGCTTTAAATCAGACTATTCACCTTCCTACTTTCTTTCCAAATCCTCAAAACAAAGGGGAAAGGATTTTACATTCATTGGACGTACACAGACAACTACGGTTTTACCTGGACAGAATTAAAGATTTCAGAAAATCTGATCAGTTGCTTATCTCTTATGCCTCCAGTTCTCTAGGCAAGGCTATTTCTAAACCAACTATTTCCAAATGGATTGCTCATGGGATAAGGTTTTGTTACTCTCACTTTGGGAAGCAGATTCCAGGTACTGTTAGAAGTCATTCTACTAGAGCAGCTGCCACTTCAGCAGCTTTTCTCAGAGGAGTTCCTACCAAGGACATTTTGGAAGCTGCCACTTGGAGTTCAGTGCATACTTTTTCTAAGCACTATAATCTCCCTTTGTATTCTAAGTCTAGGGCAGGTTTTGCCTCTGCTGTCTTGCAGGGTCTTCTGGCTGCCCCTTCTTCTGCATAACCTCCTCCCTCATCACAGCTTTGGGATTCCACCCTACAGTTATGACTGCAACAGTGAAACACGAAGAACATAGTACAGTTGTGTACACCTACCATAAATGTAGATGTTCGAGTGTCTTCACTGTTACAGTCGGTGTTTCCCTCCCACCAATCCCCTCTTATTTTTTGCTTGTTCTATCTTCCTCTTCTTTTGTGGTGTATTTGTGTTTCCTTTTTGGACACCTTTTGGTTATTTTGGGGGACTTCTGACATCTGGGGCAAGAAAGGCTGGAGAAGATGGCGTCGGCTGTCAGCTTTATACCTCTGCGTTCTGACATCAGGGTACTTGCTGGTACAGCCGACGCCGGACCCAGACTTTGGAATTCTGGCCGACCTCGGGCTGCCTGCCGGCAGGAACACCCTACAGTTATGACTGCAACAGTGAAGACACTCTAACATCTACATTTATGGTAGGTGTACACAACTGTACTTTCTCTATCAGCTAAACATCTAACTATCCACCTAAGTTCACTCTCCTCAGTTAGATTAACAATGTCTCCACCTCTAATATTCGTTCTAAAAACCTGCATTACTGAAAAGCTAAAAATGTGGCTTGAACCCTTGTCCATATGGTGTTTGGCCAAGGCATTGGTGTGAGTGCCTATGCGCATGTGGTAAACATGCTCCCTGATGCGTTCCCTGAGTTTCCTATTAGTTTTACCTATATAGAAACACTCACATGAAATGCACCTGGCCAAATGAACCACATGTTCACTCTGACAGTCAGTATTGGTATAAAAAGAATATTGCTCCCCAGAAACTGGATGTACAGATAAACATCTTTCATCTATATGTTGACATTGTTTACATCTCTTACAGGGGATGGTGTTTCTTGAGTTAGCAGGATTGCAAGGAACAACCCTACCCAATGGACGTTGACAAAGCATACGCGTTAGATTCTTTTGTATTCCTAAAAACATAACTGGGTTTAGGACCTACAACTTTACTTATATCTGGATCTAACAGAAGAATGTCCCAATACTTCTGGAACACATTTTTAATCTCAAATACATCAGAAGTGTAAATCATCGATATCCTCAAATCTTTAGTACTATTATAGCTCTGTTCCTGATCACGATTAGATAATTCTTCGGAAAAGTATGGTCTAGCTCTAGTTGTCCTAAGTGAATTAGCAATATTAATAGCTTCATCTACTTCATATTGTTTGTAGCATCTCTCCAACAATCTTTCCTTAAGGTTGGATGCTTCTAACTCAAAACCAACTTCAGTGGGATTTAGTCTCGATGCCCTTATGGCCTGGCCCTTAACTAAGTTCTTAAAAATGAAAGGAGGATGCATGCTATCCCTATGAAGTAGGGTATTCCTATAGCATGCTTTACGATGGATGGCTGTATTTAACAAGCCATTACTGAGCCTGGTTATGTCCACATCAAGAAAAGAAATTCTATGTCTAGAATATTCAACAGTAAAAACTAAGAAAATTAGTCAAATTGTTCACAGCTGACACAAAAGAAATTAAATTTTCTTCATTGCCAAACCAAATAAAAAACAAATCATCTACAAAACGTTTATAAAATGAAATAATGATATAAAACTCAGGTAAAGTGAACAAAAATTCTTCTTCCCATCGAGCCATCACTATGTTTGCATAGCTATTGGCACAAGAAGTGCCCATAGCTACACCATCATTCTGTAGGAAGAACTCATTATTAAAAATTAAGACATTATTCTTAAGAACAGTCTCAAGGAACAGAGTCAACTGGTCTATAAATACTGATGTCAAATCCAAGTGTTCAGTTAAATATTGGTGTACCATGCAAACCCCTAAATTATTGGGGATTACCGTAAATAAACTTTTAACATCCATAGTAACCAAAATATATGGTTTATTATCAGGTGTGCTCTTGGTAAAAGAATATAATTCTAAGAGAAATTGCTTATTATCCCTTAAAATAGTAGGGTTCGCATCTGCGACAGGTCTTAAAAATGCTCAAGATATAAAGACATGGATTCAGTTACACAACCTCTCCCAGCTACTATCGGGCGTAGAGGTGGTTTCTCCAAGGATTTGTGAACCTTGGGAAGGCCCTGAATAACTGGGATGAGTGGCTTGTTAACTCTTAAGAATTGCAACAATGTATAGTCTATCTCTCTACATTTATGGAGTTCTTCCAACATATCATAGATCTTAAATATTCTGTTAACAACTTCATCTAACTCTATACTACAATAAGAGGTACCATCACTCAACAAGGACCTCATACTATCGAGATAGTCATCTAGGTCCATTACGACAATAGGGCCTCCCTTGTCTGCAGGACGTATAACAATGGAAGGGTGTTTAGAAAGGTCAGATAGAGCTTTTCTCTGAAGGATAGATATATATATATATATATATATATATATATATATATATATATATTATGTATATGTAAATATGTATATACATGCATATATATATATATATATATATATATATATGTGTGTATATGTGTGTGTGTGTGTGTGTGTGTGTGAGTATCAATATGTATATGAAATATGATTGGGAAAAACAGGGAAAAGGGAATATTCCCCAACCCCGGTATTGCATCAGTCTTGCAAAACTGTCAGTCATCTGTCCTTTTGAACAAGCTGTGTCAGAAAAACAGATGTCGATTGTCGCTCGTTCGTTTTTAACACATATGAAAATTACAGAACCAACTGATATTGCCAACATCCTGGCAGACCGGTTCAGTGCTAACTTTACCCCACCCCTCTCCCCATAAAGGGCCCGTATGTATACAGGAAGAATGCAGAGTCCCTGTAATCATGACTATGCAGGTAAAAGCTGCACTCTCTAAAGCCAAAAACACAGCATCCATGGGACCGGACAACATCCCAGGCTGCATTTTACACTAACTTCAGAACGAACTGGCTCCCCACCTAAGCACCATTTTCAATCATAGCCTCACATCAGGCTTTGTGCCCACTGAGTGGCATACAGCAACAGTTATTTTACTCCACAAAGGGGAAGCCACCACTGATCCTGGGAACTATCGCCCTATTAGCCTGACGGACCTGATCTGCAAGGCCATGGAACATATCATGGAACTCATAAACAAAGACATTGGTAACCTCCAAACTCTGGATCCCACCCAGTTCAGGTTTGTGAAAGGCAGATCATGCCTCCTGAAACTGATCTACGTCTTTGAGGTAGTCACCAAAGCCGTAGATGAGGGTAAGGTGGTTCACACAGTGTATCTTGACCTCACCAAGGCTTTCGACACCATCCCACATTCTGGAATTATAGCTAAACTCACTAAACTGGGTATAAATCCATACGTCACAAGATGGGTTGCCAACTGGCTCACTGACAGAACCCACACTGTAAAAGTTGCACACTCCAAATCTGACCTCAAACCAGTGACAAGTAGAGTACCACCGGGTTCAGTCCTGGGAACCTCTCCTGTTTGGTATCTACTTCTCTGAAGTACAGGCTAACACAGAAGGCCTCTGGCTAACGAAGTTTGCGGATGACTGCAAACTAGGAACCATAGTCGAGTCCCCAAATGATGTAGAAATCCTCCAGAAGGGCCTCGCTGAGACAGATGCCTGGTGTCAGAGCCATGGCCTCAAGCTCAAAGCCAAAAAGTGCATTGTCATCCCCTTTGGTAAAAACTCTGTACCCTTGAACTACTACATATACAGTGGTCTACTTAACACCGAATGTGTGATAGGAGACCTTGGGACCCTGGTGGACAGTAGTCTGTCCTTTGATAGTCACATCGCCACAGTAGTCAGGAAGTCCTTCTACATGGCACACCTAATCATAAAAGGGTTCTCCTCCAGGAAAAAAGAGGTTATTGTTCCCCTCTACTCGACACTCATTAGACCCATTATAGAGAACAGTGCCTGTTTTGGAATGTACCTCACAAGACATCTGCAGCAGCTGGAAAGGCCACAGAAGTACCTCACAAAGAGGATCACTGGCCTGAAACAGATGCCCTACACTGACCATCTAAAAAAACTCCAGGTTTACTCCGTAGCATATCGCCTACTCCGAGGTGTTCTCTGCCTAACATATAAAGCTATGTCGAACCCAGAGCTGTTGGACATGCTACACCTAAAGAAATCCCAATCCCTCCGAGATACACGGTCTAGGGACCTAAACCTTGTCACCACAATAAACAGGACATGTTGGAGGGATAGATTCCTGTCCCAGAAACTTCCCATACTCTGGAACAGGCTACCCATCTATGTCGAGCAAAGTTCTTCAGTAGCACTCTTCAAGAAAAATCTTGATGAGTGGCTGGGAAATAGGAAATACACTCCGGGGATCACTTCTGTGTCTCTGCTCGACAGTGGCACAGGAAAATAACTTTCTTGGGTGGCGTAAGCCAGGGAACCTTCTTGGCTAGGCTTGTGTAGCCCCTCGGGCCAATAGCCTAGTACCTACCTATGACAAGGCTGAGGTTTTCATTTAGACACTTTAAAACATAGAAACACATCAGGATGGATAGCAGCATCATTAAATATGATCGAACTAGTTAAGACAGACGGACCTTATGCTTACATCTCAAAAATTTTCTCCAAAATGGTAGTCAGATTTGCTCATGCTCATTATTTATACACTTGTGCAAGCCCTTTAATAGCTTCTTAAAGGTGTATATATATATATATATATATATATATATATATATACACACACACACACACACACACACACACACACACACACACACACACACACACACACACACACACACTCACATTGATCTGCAGCCTTCCTCTTAAAAAGATTGTCCTTTTGAAAAAACAAAATTAGAGTTAGACATGCATTGCTATAGATATTAGAAACAAAACACAATGTTCATGTCCAAGTTGCTTGATATCTGCTACAGAGTTTAGAGATGCGACCATATCTTGTAACATAACAATCTGAACCACACTTAGCAACAGGGACAGTCTGCGGTGCACAGCTTGTGTCAGGAACTTCTGGATTTGACATAGGAATACCCTCTTGAACTTCCCGTGGAATTGGAACACCGGATAACTCACTCTGAGATAGTCTTTCTCACAAGCTATGTGCTGTGGTATAGGCTCGGACACCAGTCTCTGATGCCTCCAGTTCCACCTAGAAACTGCTCCTTGTGATTACACACTGTATGATCTTGGCTCTGGACCATTATTCTTCATGACACCAATCTGATCATAACCTTTGGCTGTTTGCATCCTTAACCACTTCTCCCTCTTGTAATGGATTAAGCGGTTTGCTGGTTTTATCATAGAAGCACTTCTGAATTAAGCATTTCTTCAACAGATTGGCTTTCACTAACCCGTGTTTCTTGACGCATGCAACCAACAATTGATTACTAATTGGTAATGTGCTTCTGGTTTGTCTCGACAGAGGTCTCTGAGCAAGTGAACCAAGATAATTATCACGAGGAACATTTCTGAGATTCAAGAAAACATCACTATTGTCTTGTTTTAACTTTTCTAGTAACTGTTTTGCACTTTGAACTGCACGTTCTGCCAAACCATTTGACTGCGGGTACTCTGGACTGCTTGTGACATCAGTAAAGTCCTATTTTTCAGCAAATCCTTTGAACTGTTGGCTTGTAAACTGAGTGCCATTGTCAGAAATAACAATGTGTGGACTATCATGGACAGCAAAATGACACTTCTTAGTAATGATGGTACTGGATGCTAGATTAGGAAGTAGGTCAATCTCAAACCAATTGGAATAAGAGTCTACTGACACCAGATAATATTGACCATTCCACTCGAAAAAGTCTGTGACTACTCTTGACCAAGGTAGTTCTGGAATCTGGTTAAGCTGAAGTGGTTCCTTCTGTTGATGTGGCTTTGTACTATTACACACGGAACAAGGTAAAAGTACTCTCTCTATGTATTTTGACATAGAAGGCCAAAATACTAGTTCCCTCGCACTTTGTTTGGTCGATTTGGTTCCTGGGTGACCACGATGCAAGATAGTAATGTAGTCTTGTTGCAAGGACTTTGGAACTTTGACTTTTGGACCTTCCATAATGATGCCCTTGTCAGCCAAAATCTCATCTCTGTATGGAAAATAAGGTTAAACTTCTTGAGGTAAACTAGATTGCTTTGACGGCCATCCTTGATTGATAAAGTGGTTAAGCCTTTGTAAAACTGTATCTGTGGCTTTCTGATCTCTCAACTCATCAAGATGTGTGGAAGAAAAATTTCTCACTTCCATAACTTAAAAATAAACGTTCTCATTCTCATGCTGTTCTGTGGCGTTGCTGGGTGATCTGGATAACGTATCAGCAAGATAAAGAAGTTTGCCATTCTTGTAGACAAGAGTGAAGTTGTACTTTTACAATCTTTGCATTATGCGTTGCAGTCTGGCTGGAGCTGAAATCATAGGCTTTCTCAAGATAGTGACTCAAAGGTTGGTGGTCTATTTCAATCTGGATAGGTCTATCATAAACATAATCATGCAACTTCGAACATGGAAACACAATTGCCAAAAGCTTTTTCTCAATCTGGGAATACTGCATTTCAGTTTGGGTAAGAGTTCTCGGTGCATAGGCAACAGGTTGATCCTCTTGTAGAATGACTGCAGCAAGACCAAATTTCGAAGCATCACAGGAAAGTGTTGGTGGACTAGCAGTTCTCTGTTTCATGCTCTTTGGTGTTGCTCTAACCAAGACCAGGATACATCTTTACTTGTCACGTATCTGTGAATGGCGCTGATGGTTTGCTCAAGTCTGGAATGAACTTGCCTAGGTAGTTGACAATGCCAAGAAATCATTGCAGGGCTTGAACATTGTCTGCTGCCGACATCTCAAGAGTGGCTGTTTGTTTTGAAGAGTCTGGTCGTAGGCATGTACTAGTAAATAAATGACCAACATAAGTAACTTCTTGTACCCTGAACTTGCATTTCTGTGGATTGAGCTTAAGATTCACTTGATGTGCACTTTCAAGAACTTTTCTGAGGTTTCTGTCATGCTCTGCTTCATCACGACCTCCTACCATTATGTCTACTATAATAGCACAAGGATACCCAGAAAAAAGTTTTCTCCATTGCTCATTGAAAGACTTCACTTGCCGAATTTATTCCAAATGGCATTCTCAAAAATCTGTACCTGCCAAACGAAGTGCTGAAAGTAAACAATGATGATGATTTTTTTGTCAAGCTGAATTTTGCCAAAATGAACTCTCTGTATCTAAGACCGAAAAAATAGTATGAGGACTTTGGTTTGTTCAAATCTTGTGAAGCGATCCATATTCTAATGTCATCTGAGCTTTTCTTATGGGCTACCACCATGGAAGATGCCCATTCAGTTTGAATTTCAACTGGACAAATCACACATTGTTGTGCCATTTTATGTAAGTCTGCTTTGACTCTGGCCTGTATGGATATTACAACTTTTTGTGCTGGTCTGATAACTGGACTGACCTCTGGGTCTAACCTCATGGAGTACAGAATTGGAAGTTTGCCTAGTTTGTCTTCGAAAAGATCAGCCTAGGTAGAAAAAATGTACTGGGCAAAATTAGAGTAGTGGTCTTTTAAGCTAACATGATGGATTTCCTTATTAAATGAAAGTGGCCCCATTTTCAAACTGTCTCTGAGCCCTAATGATGATTGGGCATGCCTCTTGACCACATAAAATAACAAGTTGTAGCTTCTTCCAGCAGAGTAACATGAAAGCACTACTGAGCCTTTGGTTTGAATTTCTTCACCTCCATAAGCAACAAACTTCACACACCTTGCCAAATCAAGCTTTTCACCATGACACACACTAGAAAATGTTTCTGCTGACATAACATTGCACTTGGAATGTGTATCAACTTTGAGGTCTATGGGTTTGACATTTATCCAAACAGTACAAAATACTTCATTCTTTGCCCTTAACTCTACTGCATTGATTGTTTCATGAAGCACTGACATATCATTCCCATAAAGAATAGCCTGCAACCCTACATCATAGCTTTCTAACTCATTTCTTCACATTGAAAATATGGTCCTTGTAATTATGTATGAACAGTTTTTTGAGTTGCAACCTTTTGAAAGCATTCCATTTATTGCATTTGTGGCATTGCTGACCAAAAGCTAAACACTTTTTCCTTTTAGATTCATGGCTTCCACTACAGTTATGACAGTTGACAAAGAAACTAGGTTGGGGCCCATGCTTTGAGTTTGCTGACACACTCTTATGCTTCACTGAGACTGTGTGAACTATGGAATTTGCTGGAAAGCTCTGTGGTGTACCAGTGAGTGCTGCAAGGGTTGCTTTTGCTGCTATGTGCTATGGCTTGTTTCTTTTAATAATGTGCTGCATACTATCAGCATGAGCTTTGTCGCTGTGCCTTCTAGGGCTGTCATTTGTAAGCCTACTTGTGTGCTTTTCTTGTGAGCTCATGTATCTGACAATTCTCAATGGCCTTAATCAAGGTTAAATCACTGTCATGGAGCAAATTCATCACAGCATCATCTTTTATACCACACACAAGTCTGTTGTTTATCATCTCGTCCCTTATATCAGCATATCTGCATGTTTTAACCTTATTTCTTAGGTAATTTATATATGCTGCAAAAGTTTAATCAGGCTTTTGTTCCTTTGTGTAAATATCTTTTCATAGTAACATTTGTCTGCGGGTTAAACATTTCCCTAAATTTAGGGATGGCGCCCAAGATTCAGGTAGCATACACTACTCAGATGGAACGTTATGGTGAGTACATAACTTCTAATTTTAAGCACTCTGGGTCCTCTCTTGACCCAGCTGGTACAACAATATGATGGTTCCCCCACTCCAATGTAGATATCAGGTGCATGCACAAATGAGCCTTCCCTTTCTATGGCTTATGACCCAGCTAAATTAAGCAGAAGAATTGCTTTGGTATGGTCATCTTTATCAGAAAATGCAGCCTGTCCTCTTGCTCAAACTCTCTGCAGTTGTCAGCAATGTTACAGTCAAACACAAGTGCACTGGGCGTTCGAAATCCGTGTGCCATGTCCACAAGGTATACACAAGCACATTGAAAATATGGTCCTTGTAATTATGTATGAACAGTTTTGTGAGCTTGTAACAACATTCAAATGCACAATAACATCTAAAATACTGTACTTGGCGAAATATGCTCTGTAATGGTTGTACTCTGCGAAATATGCCCAGTAATAGATGTACTTTGCGAAATAGCTTTACTATTGTAACACAACACAAACATGCAAACACTTTTTTATACACTTCTAATAACTCTGATATCTTTGCTTAATATGAAAAATACATGCTTTACGAAAATGTGGTCGTTTTCCTTTATATTTTTTGTTTTATGCAGTTCGGACTATATTTCAAACATTTTCCATAGTAATTCAAATATTTTTATCAATATCGTACATATCGGTTTATGCGAATATCATTTAGAATGTTCTGTATGCCCATTTCATATCATATGAAAAGAAATAGTGCTGAGCAAGCTTTAATACCTGAAATTCGTTTCTGACCTGTTTGCGAAGCTTGCACATTTTAGAGATGATTCACTCCTGTATATTCCACCAGCTCCTAGCAAGTGCCTTGTCATTTTAGCCAAGCTGCCTTTAATTTCATGTCCTCTTGAATATGCCATTTCTGATTCCTTGTCCTTTAGACATACTACTTCTGGCACCATGTAGTTCATTCATCTCTTAACACACATGACAAGAAGGCTGGGGTTTTCATTTATATGCTTTAATACACAGAAACACATCAGGCTGGATAGCAGCATCATTAAATACGAACAAACTAGTTAACAGACAGACCTTACATACATGCATGCTTACATCTCAACAGCTTACTACAAAATGGTAGTCAGACTTGCACGTGCTCAGCATTTGTACACTTGTGCAAGATCTTTGATAGCTTCTTAAAGGTATATACGTACTATTGATCTACATCGACTCAAGAAAAGTCTATGATATTGAGTGCTTCCAAAAGGGGAGTGTGTGTGTGTAAAATACATTTGTTGCAGGAGTTTAACTTGTGTTCTGTTATAGAATTTAAGGTTTATAACCAGAAGAACCTTTAATTGATCTGACCTTTAGACCATTGGTCGTATTTACAGTATTAAATTTCTGATGTATAATGTATGTAGTCACATTTGAATTTCATTAGTAACTCGTTTGTCCTGAGGTTTTGTTAAGAGATATTTAAGAAGTATGCATCATGATGTCCTTCATGGATGCATCTGCAGTCATAACAAATGGGTAGTCCTGTCGTCAGGCAGCCCTTCAGTCGGCCAGATTCCAAAGTCTGGGTCTGGCTTCGGCCGATGTCGCACTTCACCCGACGTCATCTCTGGTGGTCTTCGGGTATAAAAGCATCGGCCGACGCCATTTTCTTCAGTCTTTCTTGCCGCGGGCGCCCGAAGCAGAAGCTGTTCGCAAGTGCCGGTCGGTCAGATCCAGAGATTCCTTCTACCGAATACTACTTCGAAGACTTCTAAAAAGCTAAGTACCCCGTTGGGGACCTTTTCTTGCCTCAGCCGATGTCAGAAAAAGTAAACAATTGTTTAACCTGTGGGAAACAAATACCTCATAAGGATTTCCACTCTTACTGCCTACCTTGTTTAGGCCCAGACCACGACGTTGCTGCCTGTTTAGCTTGTTCTTCCTTCAACCGACGAACGCTTAGACGTCGGTCGGAGTTTGCTGAACAGTTTTTCGGCTCAGACTTTGCATACATTATGCCGTCGGAGCAACCGACAACACAAATAATTAAAAAACGCAAAGAAAAGGACCGACACTCGTGGTCCGCGGTTTCGGCCGAAACCACGGATAAGCAAACCGTGAGTGTCTCGGTTTCGGCCGAAACCGAGAAATCCGGTCAATCCTCAGCCGAATCCATGACTTCCACCGAGGCTCCTGCTACTTTAATTGAATCGGCCTCTGAAACTTTACCTACTACTGTGGCCTCTACTGATTTATCTGACACCATCCCTTTGGATGTTTCCACCCCAGCACGTGGTGCTGCTAGGCCTCCTAAAGCCATGTCTATCAAGGCCTTTGCCAGGGCCAAAGCAGCCAAAACTGCTAAAACAGTTCCTGCTAAGGCCCCCTCACACAGACATCCTTCTAGTTCTCAAATGCTTACCCTGGCAGAGGATTTGATTTCCTTAATTAGGGGATCCCAATCACACCCAGACAGGGCCTCACAGCCTCCAGAAAAGAGACCTAGATCAGAACCTCCCCAGCAGGAGTACTCTGATGATTCTTCAGAGGACTCGGACACTACAGACCAGCCAGAGGCTCCCTTGTCCACTTATGAAGATTCCGATGCTGATGAATCCATTCCATCGGCCTCACCTCCAGAAGAATTCTCTTTTGGGGAAACCTTACATGCCATGAGAGAACAATTCCAATGGCAGGAACAGGATTTCTCAGACTCAAGAAAAAGGCTTAGAACTTTTCTGCACCTTCCACAACATAGGCCTTTAGCTATACCTCCAGTTTTGCCTGTTGTGGATGATGCATTTAATGATGTTTGCACTGCTCCAGATTCTTTACCACCAGCCCCTGCCAAACCTGACAGATTTTACAGGGTACCCAACACCCATCACCACCTTTTCAGGGCCCCACTTGCAGATCCTGAGACTATATCCCAAGGCCCTAAGGCAGTAGCTTCTACCAATACTAAAAACCCTCTCCCTTCTGAAAGGGAAGCCAGGTCCTTAGACAGATGGGGCAAAAAAGTCTACACCTCTGCCACTCTCTCTGCTAGAGCTTTAAACTGTCAGTTTCACATGATCCAATACCAAGAGTTTATGCTTGATCAGTTGTCTAAGAAAGTTTCTTCTGAAGAACCCTTAGATAAGAAATATATTTTAGAAATGGTAAATAACATACAACAGGTTAGTAACCATTCTTTAAAATGTGGCTATGATGCACTGGAGGCTTCATTTAGATCAGCCATGACTGGCACAGTGATAAGGAGGCATGCATGGCTGAAAGAGCAGGTCCTGCCGGATCAGGTAAAAGCAAAGCTGTTGGATGCTCCTATGGATAAGGACAGTCTATTTGGTACTTCTGCTCAACAAGTAATGAAGAAAATGGAAGAGAAGGCAAAATCTGTACAAACAGTTAAGGATTTCTTACAGGTTCAACCACCTCGGTTTAGCAGAAATTGGCCTGCCAAAAATTGGTCCTTTCCAGACTCATCAAAGACCCAAAGAGGCAGGTACAGACGCTCTAGAGGCAGAAACCAACCCAGAGGAAGTGCCTACAGAGGAAGACAGTGGCAAGGTAATAACCAGCGAGGCACTGCCACAACCACTGCCACTGCAACTGGACAATCACAGTGACTTGGCCCTGACACCGCCTACCAGAGAGCAATTAGCAGCACCTTTAGGCGGAAAGTTAGCCTTATTTTCACAAAACTGGCACTATATCACAAAAGACAAGTGGATTTTAAAAACTATAGACCAAGGCTACAGGTTCCACTTCCACACCTTACCAGTAAAAAGAGGAATGCCAAACTTACCTCCAACTCAAAGAACAGAAGCTCAAAACCAGGTAATTCCGCTAACCAACATGAGAGCTGTGGAAAGGGTGCCAGTAAATCAACAGGGCAAAGGATTTTACTCCAGACTCTTTCTAGTCCCAAGAAAAGAAAAAACTTGGAGGCCCATTCTCGATCTGTCCGTCTTAAACACATACATCATCGTCCCAAAATTCAAAATGCTGACCTTACAACAACTTCTTCCCATGCTGGGCAAGGACTGTTGGCTGGTGACTCTAGATCTCAAGGAGGCATACCTGCACGTCCCCATACGACCAATTTGCAGAAGATACCTCAGATTCCTTGCAGGATCAGAGCATTATCAATTCTCAGCATTGCCTTTTGGCTTATCTACTGCCCAGAGTATTCACAAAATGCCTGGCATCAGTAATCGCTCATTGCAGGCTACAGGAATCCAAATCTATCCATACCTGGACGACTGCCTGCTACAAGCGGACAACCGAGACAAGCTGACAACAGATTTACAAAGGGTCATTTGCTTGCTACAAGCCCTGGGATACACAGTCAACTTAAAAAAGTCAAGGCTGATTCCATCCCAGACAAGAACCTTCTTGGGTGCAGAATTGGACACAGTAAAACAAATGGCATTCCTGACTGCAGAAAAACAAGAACAACTACCCCTTTACTTCTTGGCATTAACAAAACAGAACAAACTAACAGCAAGAAAGGTGCTGCAGGCCTTGGGATTCATGGCATCATGCATAATTTTGATTCCTCATGCCAGACTGCATATGAGAAAGCTACAGTGGTACCTAAAAAACTTATGGTCTCAACACAGGCACAGCTTAGAAACCGAAATCCCACTAATCCCATGCCTGAAACAAGAATTCCTATGGTGGGCCCAAGCATGCCAGGCAAACCTAGGCTTGCCCTTCCACAAAGGTCAAGCGAACCAGACCATCACAACGGACGCCTCAGACCTAGGCTGGGGAGCACACATGTTGGACAAATGCATACAAGGATTGTGGACCCCAGACCAGCTGCACCTGCACATAAACCAAAAAGAAATGCTGGCAGTACATCTAGCAATTCAGAAATTCAAACCTTTCCTCAGGGAAGGTCATTTATTGATAAGGACAGACAACACCACAGTGATGTGGTACATCAACAAGCAAGGGGGCACGCATTCTTACCCCCTATGCAGAATGACTCTGGACCTTTGGAACATGGCTCTGAGCTACAACATCCAGTTACAGGCAACCTTCGTGCCAGGGAAAGAAAATACCCTAGCAGATATGTTAAGCAGAACCACCTCGGATGCTCACGAATGGATGCTGCACCCGGGCATCTTCAAGACCATCACAAGAAAATGGGGAATGCCACAAATAGACCTATTCGCATCCCCACTCAACCACCAGCTCAGGAAATTCTGCACAAGGACTTTTCACCCGCTTGCATGGAAGGTGGACTCCCTTTCCTTCAGTTGGAAGGGTCTGACAGCATATGCATTCCCACCTCTTCCTTTGATACACAAAGTACTACTGAAAATCAAAGAGGAACAACCAAGGATAATTCTAATTGCTCCGAATTGGCCAAGGCAACACTGGTATCCCCTGCTGAGGAGCATGTCTCAGGGGATAATGTGGTCAATCCCCCTGATGCCTTTGATGTTAACTCAGAACAACTACAACATCCTGCATCCAAACCTAAAGACCTTACATCTTACTGCCTGGAACATCACTTAAGAACAACTAACCCAGACCTATCTCAAAGGGTTAAAGACATTATACTGGAGGCCCGCAGACCTTCAACAAGAAGGAACTACGCAGGAAAATGGAAAAGGTTTGCCTCTTGGAGTGCGGAAAGAGGAAAAGAGGTGTCAAACATAGACATTGCTAACATCCTGGAGTACTTGGCAGAGCTTCTACACACAGGCCTGTCCTATTCCTCCATCAAGATACATGCTTCAGCTATTTCTGCAGAATACAGTTCTGATCCGCCTGTCTTCTCACCCTCTACTTAGGCAATTCCTCAGAGGAATCAAGAATGTAAAACCTCCTAGGAAACCACCACTACCAACATGGGACTTAAATTTTGTACTAGAAAAACTGACACTCCCCCCTTTTGAACCAGCAGGAACAGCGGATCTGCAACACCTATCATGGAAAACTGCTTTCCTTCTGGCAATTACTTCAGCAAGAAGGGTTTCAGAACTCCAGGCCTTAATGGCAGTACAACCCTTCCTGATCTTCCATCAAGATAGAGTCTCCATGAGAACTAATCCTACATTTATGCCAAAGGTGGTATCCAGAGTGTCCTTAAACCAGGCAATCCACCTACCTACCTTCTTCCCCAACCCACAGAACAGGGGGGAAAGGCTCCTGCATACTTTGGATGTACATAGACAGTTACGCTACTACCTGGACAGAACCAAAGGTAACAGAAAAACTGACCAGCTGTTAGTGGCCTATGCACCAGGAAGGGAAGGAAAAGCAATTTCCAAACAGACAATCTCCAAATGGATAGGAAATTGCATCAGATTCTGTTACTCCTACCATGGAAAACCAATGCCACAGAACATAAGACCTCATTCAACAAGAGCCACAGCCACTACCACAGCTTTCTTACGAGGAGTGGCAACCAAGGACATTATTGAGGCGGCTACTTGGACCTCCGTGCATACATTTGCCAAGCATTACAATCTACCTCTATATTCTAGATCCCGAGCAGGGTTTGCCACTGCTGTACTGCAAGGGATCCTAACTACACCATAATTATTTTACTTCCTCCACCCCTAGTTTAGCTATGGTATTCTACCCATTTGTTATGACTGCAGATGCATCCATGAAGGACATAGTACAGTTTTGTACCTACCATAAATGTAGATGTCCGAACTGGATAGCATCTGCAGTCAGGATTACCCACCCTCCTTCCCCTCTGTGGTACTCCTAGGGTATTTACACCCCTAATAGCTAGCTGGGGGGGAGTCTCTTATGGTGTATTTGTTTGTATATATGTACATATTTGCCTACTTTTTGTATTTGCCTTCTACCTTATCTGTATACATTGGCATTTATCCAAATTTAGCCTTCCATGAGGGCAACTGGCATCTGGGGCAAGAAACACTGAAGAAAATGGCGTCGGCCGATGCTTTTATACCCGAAGACCACCAGAGATGACGTCGGGTGAAGTGCGACATCGGCCGAAGCCAGACCCAGACTTTGGAATCCGGCCGACTGAAGGGCTGCCTGACGACAGGACTACCCATTTGTTATGACTGCAGATGCTATCCAGTTCGGACATCTACATTTATGGTAGGTACAAAACTGTACTTTCTGTACGATGTTCAGGGTGAAACGTGAAGAAAGCCACACACACATGCATACTTACAAGAATTAATTTTTTGTATGTTCCTTTAAGTTTTGATATTTCATGAAAATGTTTCACCATTTGGGTAACTCCTTGAAAATACAGACAAGTAGTACACCATAGAGGAAAGTATAATCAGTATTTGAGAAATGATTATTCTTTCTCTTCTTTCAGTGTTCTGAAGATGACTTGAAAGCAGTATTTTCTAAATATGGAGTTGTCTTGGAGGTTGACATTCCTCGTAAAGAAGGTTTGTTTTCTTATTGTTTGATTCTTCTTATTTGTTAGAGCTGCTGACACTTAAAAGCTGCTCATGTTTACTGTGTATTTTGAAATTGTTCTATTTATATGATTTATTTCTTTAATTGCCATTTTTTATTGGAAACTTCCAAGTTGGCAAAGTCCCTTTTCAGTGGAGGCCTGGGAGAAAAATTCCACTTTACATACATTTGAAGAGCTAACAGTTAAAGGGTGGCACAGTGATGCAGCTGTTAGCGTTGCTGCCTCATAGCAAGAGGTTCTCCAGTTCAATTCTCGGCTGGGGTGCCATCTGTCTGGAGTCTGCATGTCCTCCCTGTGTTCGCATGGGTTTCTTCCGGGTGCTTCGGTTTCCTCCCACATTCCTAAGACATAGCGCAGGTGGATTGGACATTCTAAATTGGCCCTAGGTGTGAGTGTGCACTTGTGTGTCTTTTGAGGATGGTTGGGTGCTGTTCTCGCAGTTTGGCACCGTAAAACTCTACTGCTACTCATTCTGTGGACACCAATGATCCACTGTGGTGATGCCTAATGGGAAGAGCCAGAAAGAGGAGGAGGAGGGAGAAGTGCTGTCAATAAAAACATACTCTAGCACTGCAGATATGTATATACTGAAAAGGGTAGGAGAGAACAGGTGACCTTGGAGGATTGCAAACAAGTGGTCTGAATGTATTGGGAAGATATTGAGTGTTGTAGCCTTACAACAGTGGCATTGTTTTGGGAAGGACGGGATTGTACTTGAAAATTAGGATGACTGGACAAAGAGGCTTATGGGATATTACTTTGTATAGTAAGTGCAGTAGTACAAACTTTTGTAGAGCTACTTTAACCTTAATATGAAATGTATTTGAAATAGTCACAAATGTCTGTTAATTTTACATGATTGCTGCAGTAACATGCTTTAGATTCTGAATTATGTTCAAATACTGTGCAGTCTACCAAGTTTCAAGCAAATGTAAGGACAGTTTTGACCATCCAGCTCCCCACATCGGTGATTGCCCATGCAGGAGTGCCACTGAACTTGCTTTTGTTGTAGCTGGTCCATGTAATGAGCCTTTATGAATGCTCTGCATTCCACACTGAAAAACTGACAACTAGGGAGAGACTATGCCAACCTGAATCTGACAGTTTGGTTCAAGATAATTGTCTGAAGTATATTGACTATATTATGTGTCATCTGAGAAGTCATTCTCTTGCGTCTGCTGAGTCCTGTCTAGATCTCACAGGATAGACAAATGTTCCCCCTTCACTGTTTATGCTAGATTCAGAAGTTTATCCCCATCATTGATGGACTGCTGCATGCAGGTAATATTGCATGTTGGCTGGATTTCTATTTAAAATATATGACTGCTGTGTTTAATTGATCTACTGTTTTGGTGTTTTTTGTTAATAATGATTATACATGCTGTGATGGTCCCTACTCCAGGCTAGTAATCAAGGAGCAAAGGTGGATACACACAGTATATTCAGATACAGCTCTCTGCACCAAGCACAATGTCCGTTAAGAGCACATCCCAGACCTGGGGCTGGACGCTCTCTCTCCAGGCAGCATACAACACTCCACTGACTACTTTGGAGCTGTGTGTCCCTGTTCCAACTAGCTGATGCACATACTTGGATATCTGATTTTCACACACATACATAACACATCTGGGAAGGGCTGGTACAGATTTACCCAGCTGTGCCCCCTCTGCCCAAACTATAAGGTAATTACACTGCCACCAGTCAGCTACTCTTTAAGGTTCTTACAGGGGTACCCAATTATACTGAGTAAAATTAATACTAATACAAATGGTAGAGTTTGACCAAAGCAACAAGGCTTTCAGGAGTGGCCACAGTGTCACTAAAATAAGCATAATTACTGATGTTAAAAGGATTCTCTAAAAGACTAGCCACAATGAAAGGTATAATAGCAAATAATAAAGTAGAAAACATGAGAATATTGAATTTCTAGTTACAGTAAACACCAGAGTTTCAATCACAGGAGATATAAAAAAATAACGCAGTTGGACTGATTCACACAGATGCAGAAAAAACAATACTTAACTAATCTCTCTATATTTTCCTGACTGACTAAAGAATTAGTCTTCCCTAGTTAAGTTACGTACTACAGCAAGGCAAGGTGATGTGTGTTGATATGCTTATCACAGCAAAGCAAGATGAGGTGTGTGGTTGTGTGAGATATCTGTGAGAACTCTTTCCTGTCTGTTTCTGAGAAACAAAGTGCTGCTGCGAGAATTATGTAATATCTGTAATGTCTAAAGAATCGTTTCAGTGCTGGTTGTAGAATGACGTCTCATCTGGTTACCGGACTCTAGTACAAAACACACCCAGAGATTTAAGATCTGTTGCAGTATCTGAAAGCTGTAAAACAATGTAAAAAATGTCCACCCTTCAAGGGTAGCAGTTAGTTCACTCCGAAGGACAATACAGTAAGATCCTAGTCCTGGTTTCCCAGACATTTTTATCTCTGGCTGCAGTCAGACCTGCAAGATAAAATCTTTATGGCCTAAAGCAGCCCATTTAATTTTCAACCTATTTTTCAAAATTAGATGGACTGAGATTAACCTCTTCCAGAATTCTCTGTTAAAACATGTACATTTAATCAGTTATAATAATAATAATATCTGACTTACAGGTCTATATCTAACACAGACAATACCCTCTCACCCCCATTAACACTAACTACTAAGCACACTATCACACTCTCCACGATACTTTATCCTAAACACGCACTACTCTTCCTATGAACTCTATTCTACTCCTGCTATATAATCTCTCCTCTTATGAAACTCCTCTCAAACACTCTCTTCCACCTCCATACCCCACACCTCAACAGTACCAACATTACTGAACACTCAACAATGGTCTATTACCCTTGCTCTCTTCTACACAACCAATACAGACTACCACACAATCAAACTCCTTCCAAAACTAACAAACCCCCCCACCTCTCTTACATTTTCTAAGGTCCTTAATAAACTTTCCAAGCTCCTTCAACACATAACACAAACAATTAATACTGACGGGAAGACATCCATCCCAATCCAGGGCCCTCAAATACACATACTTCACAACCCCCCCCCCTAAAAACTAACCTTACTCTAATTCACCACAGGAAAAAAATCTCTCTCCTCCACAACATTAATGTATATAGCATAGCTAACAAAACCCACAATTTACATGCTCTACTATCCTACTACTCCCCAGACATAGTTACTTTAACTGAAACATGGCTAAAAAACAAACATCAGCAATAATGAAATCAGTACCCCAGGTTACAATATCCTAAGAAAAGATAGAATAGACAAAAAGGAGGCGGTGTAGCTATCCTATACAAAGACCACCTATAAATGGAACTACTACAAGTCTCCTCCCCAGACCTCACAAATACTGAGCTAATTATAGACAGATTAACCATCAACCCCAAGAAACACCTTAATATAGTAGGTGGGTACATCCTACCAGGTAACAACATTTCCACTCTTGAAAACCTCTTACAATGCTGTACCATGGCTTCTATGTTCTTCCACTATACACATTAACTTATACAGTTTTACCCAAATCATCTCGGCTCCGACCAGGACCGATAAAGCCTCTAAACGTGAATCCATACTAGACTGGATACTAGTTAATTCCCCCACCTATCAATCCACTCAGGTTGCCTCCCTGATAATCTAAGTGACCACTGCCCGACATTTCTCTTAAGAGAGCGAAACCAGGTACCACTTCCAACTTCCTTCCCCACAATTAGAAGCAAAAAACAGTTCAATCCTGATAAGTTTACCTCTGATCTTAAAAACTGTTCCTGGGAACATCTCAAACAACTGCCATTAGATGAGGCAGTACTCTCCATCAACAACACCTTAGTCAAGATTCTTAATACCCACACCCCAACCAGTAATATTAGCGTAAAATCCAATTACTCACCCTAGTTAACTAAAGAAACTAGAGCAGTACAAAAAGACTGGGACAAGGCCTGGTTACAGTTACACAAGAACAAAACCAGCACCAATACACAACTTTTCCTAGAACTTAGAAACAAAGTAAAGAAATTAATTAAAACCGACAAATACAACTACTACCACAACATCCAAATCAAACGTCAGAATAACCCACAAAAATTTTGGGAAACTGTAAACAGCCTACTTCAACTAAGTAAAAATACCACACCCAGACCAAAAACGGCTAACTGTGAAAGCATGGCCACCCAGTTCAACAACTACTTTACAGAATCCATTCAATCCCTAGCAAACAATCTGAATAACACTACACCTAGCCCCCCAGTAAAAAAAATCCCAATACCCCCCCACAAAATTGCAATAACCTCTTCAAAATAAAACCAGTCCTGACCCACTACATCAAAAAACTACTAAGAAAACTAAAACCAACTACTTTAGCTACTGATAAACGTCCCTGCAGATTATCCAAAACTAGCATCAGAATCTATCTCCTACTCAGTAACCATACTTATAAATAAATCCATCACTGAGACATATGTTCCCACCATTTGGAAAATGTCACACATCTTACCCCTGCACAAAGGAGGTATCTCTTGTGAACTAACTAGTTATCCCACATTGCCATCCTTCCCCCCTGTCTAAAATCCTAGAAAGAGTCATACACTCGCAACTCATGGAATATCTATTATCACACAACCTCCTAACCCACACTCAGCATGGCTTTTGCCCTGCTCATAGCACAATAGCAGCCCTTTTGTCCTTCACAAACACAGTCAATCAGCTCAGAAACTGCTCCCAGTTCGTATCAGCTGTATTCCTAGACCTGTCAAAAATATTTGATGTGGTCAATCACCCCAAACTCATAAATTCGTCTCTTCCCACAACCTCATCAACACAGCTATAGCATGGCTACAAAGCTACTTAACAGAACGTCATCAAGCCGTCCTTTGGCAAGAGTCCCTCTCACCCCTCCTACTAGTTACCTTAGGTGTACCCCAAGGCTCCATCCTTGGACCCCTACTTTTCTCGCTATTTACCAATCACCTGCACTTTGCCACTTCCCAAGCCAAGGTCATTCATTATGCTGATGATTCCACTTTGATTTTCTCTGCTTCCTCCCTTGATGACCTACAATCTATCACCCAATACACCTTCCTATCTGTCGAAACATGGCTAACAAACTCCCAACTTATATTAAATCCCAATAAAACTAAACTTATGGTTTTCTACCCCACCAGAAGTCCTTCCTCTTCCACAACCTTTCATGTCTTCTCCAAGAACAAACCACAATCACTCCTTCCACCCCATACCAAACGTCTAGGTGTTATTGACAATAACCTGAAATTTGACCTCCACATAGACCAATCCATTAAAAAAGTTCACAAGAAACTCAGTCTCCTTTTATAGGAATAAACAATTTCTAACTAACTATACAAAAATTACAATTGCTAGAACACACCTGTTGTCAACACTCTTATATGCATCCCCTATCCTTGCAAAACTTTGTAAAACCGACCTCGCTAAGCTTGAAACCTGTTATAACAAAATCTCCAAATTTGCCACTAATGCTTCCTATAAATTCCATCACTGTCAATCTCTCAAACAGCTTAACTGGCTAGAACTCAGTCTTTTACTTAAATTTAATCAACTAACCGTAGCCCACAAAACCCTCCACCATCCAGAAAAAAAAAACGCCCCTTAAGTACATTATCCAGCCATTCTTTGCATCCAGATCCCTTCGCTCAAACAACAAACTACTCCTCCAAGTCACCAAAGTAAAAAAAACTCAACAGGTGAATCCCTCTTCTCCAACTATATCGCCAAACTTTGGAACTCTGCCCAACCCACTTATGAACACTTCCTCATCTAAACAGTTTAAAGAACTCCTAAAAACCCACCTTACAAACGCCTGGCTCTGCTCCTGCCACAGCCCAGGTTAGATCTACTAAACTCCCTCCAAACCTCTTGCACTACACCATCCCCTCAAACACTGAACCCACTCAACAAACGCCTTACTGACTCTTATATCAAACTTATTCTCGCTCTGCTACCAATGTTCATTCGCACTGACATATCTTTGTTTGAAAACTCTACGTACTGAAATTAAGTACAACCCTTCAGAATGTATTAAATGTTGTTGCTATAATTCCTATTGTTTTTTTCACCCCTGTGAACCATTACTGTTGTAAATAGTAGTTGTTGCTATAATTCCTATTGTTTTTTTCACCCCTATGAACCATTACTGTTGTAAATAGTCTTAATATAATTACCTACTGTGTGTTACAAAATGTATTAATGTATTTAGAAAATGTAGCAACTTAATGTTTTTAATATTTATTTTATTTATTTATTTAAATTTGTTGACCGGGAGTGTCTGACTGGACGTAGGTCCATTTTCAGCGGAGGCCTGGGGAGAAAAGCTCCACACTAAAATAAACAGACAGTAGTTACATTGGATTACATAGTGATTAACAATTTAAATAGCAATTACTTACAACATATTTACAGATGACGAACATATTACATCAGTAGACAACTAGAATCTTTATCCATGAAGTACATAACAGACATTAACAAATGTTACAATGAGAAGTTCCTGCTGTATAATAAGTACTAGGCTTATGAGCATCTGAGCTTGCTATAATCAAGGTAGTTAGTGGAGTGGAGAGAAAGGTAGTGGTTGGATGGGGTGGATGATATTAGAGTGGGAGTTGCAAGGGCATAGCCAGCATGTTTTTAGGTGCGCTTTTAGTAAAGATTTTTGTTGCTGGATCTTTGTGGTCTGGTGGTGCGATAGGGTTGGAGTAGATTCTGGAGGGATGGGACATTTAGTGGATGGTTTACTAGTTTGTGGGCGAGTGAGAGTTGATACCACTGAAGGAGGTGAGGGAGTTCAAGCCAGCCCAATACAGCAAGTGAGAGACAGTGGTGACTATAGTAGGATGCCCCTGTGGTGAA
Organism: Protopterus annectens; assembly: GCF_019279795.1. Lineage (NCBI taxonomy): Eukaryota > Metazoa > Chordata > Ceratodontiformes > Protopteridae > Protopterus > Protopterus annectens. The sequence continues at coordinate 1,265,965,719 of NC_056745.1, forward strand.
TTTGGCGATTTTGTTGTAGCAGGTCTCTAGCTTGTTTAGATCACATTGCCTTAGGTTGGTATATATTGGAGAGGCATAAAGTAGGGTGGAGATTAGGTGGGAATTTGCTATTGAAATCTTTGCTGCTTTGGTGAGAAATTGCTTATTTCTATATAACGCTCCTAGTTTTTTGTGGACTTTTTTTATGATCATGGATATGTGAATGTCAAATTTTAGTTTGTCTATTTCCACTCCTAGCAATTTGGTGTGTTCATTTGGGTATATAGTGGTGTTGTCTTTTGCTGTGATGTTAAAGTGAGAGTTGTTTTGTGTATGTTTGGTGGGTTGGAAGATGAGTAGTTTAGTTTTGTTTGGGTTGAGTATTAATTGGGCATTGGATAACCATGTTTCAACAGAGGAAAAGGCTTCCTGTGTGACTTTTTGCAGTTTGGGTAGGGACTGGGCTGAGCAGATGATGGTCGAGTCATCTGCGTATTGTATGAGTGTGCCATGTTTGGTGGCAGAGGCTAGATTATTGGTGTAAACAGAGAAGAGTAGGGGTCCAAGGATGGATCCTTGGGGAACCCCTATGGAGACAGGTAGTTGGGGAGATATGTCATTCTGCCATACAACGGATACGACATTTAACTGAGATGTTGCACAAAGGACTTTCCTTTTCATCTATTAAGATCCACGCCTCAGCAATTTCAGCTCATTACAACACGGATCCTCCTTTATTTTCACATCCACTCCTACGACAGTACATCAGAGGGGCTAAGAACGTAAGACCGCCCAGGAGAGCACCAACACCTACTTGGGATCTCAACTTTGTTCTGGAAAAACTTACACTGCCGCCCTTTGAACCAGCTTTCTCAGCTGATTTAAAGTTTCTTTCATGGAAAACTGCCCTGCTGCTAGCAATAACTTCAGCTAGAAGAGTCTCAGAGCTACAGGCACTAATGGCAGTGGAGCCTTTCCTCATTTTTCATCAAGACAGAGTCTCTCTATGAACTAACCCTTCCTTTATGCCAAAGGTGGTATCCAGTGTGGCCCTAAACCAAACCATTCATTTGCCCACCTTTTTTTCAAATCCCCAGAACAAAGGAGACTCCTGCACTCTTTGGACATTCACAGACAATTGCGTTACTACTTGGATAAAACTAAGGCTTTCAGAAACTCTGACCAGCTGTTTGTAGCCTATGCTGCAGGATCACAAGGAAAAGCTATCTCAAAACGGACCATTTCAAAATAGATAGGACATTGCATACGTTTCTTCTACACACATCATGGGAAACCAGTACCTGCTAGCATTAGGCCCCACTCCACCAGGGCTACAGCTACATCAGTAGCCTTTCTAAGGGGGGTGCCAACCAAGGATATTCTGGAAGCTGCAATTTGGAGTTCAGTGCACACCTTCTCCAAACACTATCACTTACCTCTATATTCTAAGACTAGAGCTGGCTTTGCCACTGCAGTTTTGCAGGGCCTACTAGCTTCTTCTAACCCTGTTTAACTCCACCACCCATCCTTAGCTTTGGGATTCAACCCAAGTGTGATGACTGCAGCAGGGTAACACGGTGAACATAGTACAGTTTTGTACCTACCATAAATGTAGATGTTCGAGTGTTCATCCTGCTGCAGTCCAGGTTACCCTCCCTCCATCCCCTCTGAACTAGCTGGACTTATCCATACCTTTCTATCCTATACAACCTCTGTGGTGTATTTGCTTGTGACTGAAAGTATTGTTTTATTTTTACATGTATATTTTTATATAGCAATATGTATTGCCTACCTATTGGGGGAACCTGACATCTGGGGCAAGAAAAACTGAAGAAAATGACGTTGGATGCCTCTTTTATACCCCTGGCGCACTGACATCAAGGAGGAAGCGGCAGCAACCGACGCCGGATCAAGACTTTGGAACTCTGGCCGACTGCGGGACCGCCTGACGGCAGGATAACCCAAGTGTGATGACTACAGCAGGGTGAACACTCGAACCTCTACATTTATGGTAGGTACAAAACTGTACTTTTCTGCTGGTATGGCTGCATCTTTACTACTGTATCGTATGTCTTTCACAAGGCCAGATTTGGAGCATGCACATAATGTGCCCTTTCAGTTTCATGTCTTACTGCGGAGTAACAGACCAGTTGCTTATTTGTTCTTTCATAAAATTAATGCAAGCTATCCCTTCGTGTTTGTCTGGTGTAACAGAATATCTCAAGTTTTCTCTGCATAAGCTCATCTAACTCTGCTTTTTTCAAACCTTTCTTGATGATCCTCATATTCCGTTCTTTCCTTCATTCCAGACATCAGGTTATCTTAGAAGCCGCTTAAGATTCTGTTCAGCTTCGTGGCATTTGACTTTATATATTTCTCCAGTGTCTCACTTATTTTAAACATTTCTGGATACATTTGATTTATTTTTCCTCTAAACTGCTAAAAACCATCACCTGTACCAAAGCTGAAACATGAAATACTTCTTGCTGAACAGCTGCAAGACCCTTCTTCAACAGAGTTTTTTTCTCTTTCTGTTTGATCTTCTCTTACTTTCTCCAAAGTTTTTCTTTGTTGCCATTGAGGCAGTGTAGTGATTTAACCAGTGAGTGAATTTTACCCATTTCTAACTCTTAGTGGCTTTTTTAAATACAAATTTTGTTTCTCACAGAGGAAGAGCTCTTATTACCTTCATATTCCAGCTGCAGCCATCTTGGAATCTGACATTTGCCACCTTTTAACTGTAACGTTTTGAACAGTTTTATCTAAAAATAGTCAAGAATAGGTGAAAAACTACATTTACTCCCCTCAAGATATTAGATTTATATTTACATATATATGTAGACAAGATGCAAGTTAAAGGTTCAGACAGACAGAGTTCAGAATACTCTGGTCCAGCAACATAGTACAGTTTGTAAGTTTTCATCATTCTCAGTCCACCAAAATAAAACATGGAAATTGTGTGCATCAAGCTGACGTTCTTGCTTTATTTCTTAGTCTAACTGCCTCTTACCTGGTGTCACTGTTGCAAACAAAGCAGTCTTCTCTATTGTGTTCTTCCCTTTTATCCTCCACTTTAACAGATGTACCCGTGACTATCCATACATTTGTACCTTTTCCCCATAGGTTCCATTTTCAACTGCATCAATTCACGGGTAGTCCCTTTTTTTTCAGTTGCCTTATACAGATTGTTGAGCATAGGCACCTTCCTGTTAAAGCTTTAATGTTGCATAAAATTACAACTTAAATTTCATTACTTCATGGTTGCAGTCTTTAAGGAGACATTCAGATTTGTAGATCTGCTGAACTTCTAAGTAATCTTGCTGTACTAACATCATTCGTCCTGCCATCACCAATTTTTTACCTGGTTGCTGCATTTTCTGGAACAGTTGGTCTGTTTCATGTTGTTGTTGTACTAACATCATTCTTTCTGCCATCACCATTTTTTACCTGGTTGCTGCATTTTCTGTAACAGTTGGTCGGTTTTCATAACAAGTCAAAAACTCGATAAATGTTTGCCAGGGCTTCCCATATTTATCTTGTGTTATAGGCAGTGGTAGGTGTTTTGCCAGTACAACACATTGAGAGTCCTTGGTTAAAAAATTACATTCCACCTTTTTACCTCTCACACAATTCAATAAGTTTTCTCTTCTCCCTCCAAAATTACAGTTAACCTGAAGTTTCTGTTTCATACCTTTTCTTCAAGTCCACCAAGATGAGTCATAATTTATTCAAGTGTTGTAACTATCCCTGTAATAAGCAATGTGTTGTGCTTCCTGTCTGAAAAAAAGAGATGGTGGTGTATCCAATTCCATATAATCCTTAGAGTGGCACAGAAACTGATTTGTTCTAGTTCAGATAAGCCATGTATGTGATCCATGTGGGTCGTTATTCCTGGTTCTCTGGAATATACTGATAGACACAAGTAGAAATGTGATTAGTGCAATAAAGTCTATATTCCTGAGACTTGACCACAGTACATGCTTCCGGAGGTCAGAAGATCTGCTTATAAGTGCAGTGCGTATTCAGACACAGTGTCCAGTCTACACTCTAACTTCAGTGGTCAAGTGTAAAGAACTGTATCTGGGATGAAGAATGAAATCAAAAGTTGCTGTGGCAAATACTGCATGAGGGTGGTCATTTTGTAGTTTAGGAATACTCTGCAGTAGCTCAGTTCTTTTACCAACTGAATTTCTGATTGGCAGTAAGTTGAAAAGCAAATTATCTACTTAAGCTGATGTCCTTCAAGGATGCATCTGCAGTCATAACATATGGGTTGATGATGCATACAATGATGCCAGTACTGCCCCTGATTCTCTTCCCCCAGCCCCTGCCAAACCTGACAGATACTACAGGGTCCCGGATTCTCACGTCCACTTGTATAAGGCCCATGCTGCAGACCCAGAAACCATTTCTCAGGGCCCTAAAGGTGTTGCAGCTGCCTCTGCCAAAAAACCCCTACCCTCTGAAAGAGAATCTAGAGCATTAGAGAGATGGGGTAAAAAGGTTTATACTTCTGCTACTCTTTCTGCCAGGGCTTTAAACTGTCAATTTCACATGATACAGTACCAGGAATTTTTGTTAGATCAGCTGAATAAAAAGCTGGCCTCTCCGGAACCTTTAGACCGTAAGTCCCTTCAGGATTTGGTACACAACTCTCAGCAGGTCAGTAATCATTTCTTGAAATGTGGCTATGATGCACTGGAGGCTTCATTTAGATCAGCTATGACTGGAGCAGTGATTCGAAGGCATGCCTGGCTAAAAGAACAATCCTTGCCAGACCATGTTAAGTCTAAACTCTTAGATGCCCCTATGGAGAAACAAAGTTTATTTGGCTCCCCTGCACAGGAGGTTCTAAAGAAAGTGGAAGAAAAAGCAAAATCTGTCCAAACAGTCAAGGATTTCCTGCAGGTCCAACCTCCGAGGTTCAGCAGAAATTGGCCTTCAAAGAATTGGTCCTTTCCAGACACCTCTAGAGCACAGAGAGGCAGAAATAGACGCCCCAGAGGCAGAGGTCAATCAAGGGGTGCCTACAGGGGTCGTCAGTGGCAACCTGCCAACCAGAGAAGTGCCGACACAGCTGCGACTGCAACCACTTCCACAGGACAGACATAATGACTTGGCTCTGATTCCGCCTACCAGGGAACAACTGGAAGCACCCTTGGGCGGAAAGCTAGCTTTATTTTCAAAAAACTGGCATTGTATTACAGGAGACAAATGGACTTTGCAAACAATAGACAAGGGCTACAGGTTTCACTTCCACACTCTACCAAAAAAGAGAGGAATGCCAAACCTTCCACCGAGCCAGAAATCAGAGGCTCTAAAACAAATCATCAGCTTACTAAGGATGAGAGCAATAGAAAAGGTACCATCTGTGGAACAAGGCCAAGGATTTTACTAAAGACTATTCCTTGTACCAAGAAAAGAAAATCAATGGAGGCCTATTCTCGACTTGTCCGCACTGAACACATATCTCATTGTTCCAAAATTCAAAATGCTGTCCTTACAGCAACTTCTTCCCATGTTGGGCAAGGAGTCTTGGCTGGTGACTCTAGATCTCAAGGAGGCATACCTGCACGTCCCTATACGACCAGATTGCAGAAGACACCTCAGATTTCTTGCCGGATCAGAGCATTATCAATTCTCAGCATTGCCCTTTGGCTTATCTACTGCGCCCAGAGTATTCACGAAATGCCTGGCATCAGTAATTGCTCATTGCAGGCAGTACTGGCATCATTGTATGCATCATCAACCCATATGTTATGACTGCAGATGCATACCTATCGGACATCTACATTTATGGTAGGTACAAAACTGTACTTTTTGCCTCTTCCAGGGAAATGCTGAAAGTAACAGAGATGGAAATATTTAATATCAAGGCAAATCTACTAGGATTATAAGAGATTGCTAGGCTATTGACCCGGAGGTCATTTTAAGCCTATCCATTTCATCCCAGTCTAATACCATGAAAATGCTAGTCCGTACTGAAAGTTGCATTTAATGATGACTGCCCATGTCCAGGTGGGTTGTGGGCACTATCCCCAGTAAGAATTTATGGTGCCCCATCCACTCATCCAGGTTCGTCTTGAACAGTGTCATAGAGGTGCTCTATTTCACATGAATTGATGGCCTGCTCCAAAGACGTGGCAGCCACTAGGAGATAAATCTGTCCCTCCAGCATGTCCTGTGTTAATCACAGGCCATATTTAGGTCCCTGGAATGGGTAGCCCTAGTCCCGTTTGATTTACTGATAAGTTCATTAGGTTTGGGTCTTGGATTGCTGTGTAGGCCAGGCATAAGTCTCCCCTAAGAAGTCAATATGACATGGAGTATAGTGACAGGGACCTTAATCTGTTTGTGTAAGGCACATGCTGGAGCCCCTTGATGATCTTTGTTATAAACTTTTAAGGTCTCTCTAGTTGTTGCAGGTGTTTTGTACGGTACATGCCGGACAGGGCATTATACTCAATTATGGTCCGGATTAGTGCTGAGTATAGAGGGGTTGTAACCCCTTTTGCTCTCAAGGCGATGCCTTTACTAATCAAGTGTGCTATGTAGAAAGCCTTTCTTATTACAGTAAACACATGATGGTTGAAGTTAAGGTTGCAGTTACAGCAATCGTTGGTCTGTGTGAGACCCTCCTGGAGTATATGGGCATAATTTAGGGATTCAGTGATTCCACTTAATTTGCAGTAGTCTGTAAAATAGAGGGCCCAGCACTGACCCTTGTGGCACCCTGCTGGTAACAGGTCTACTATTTGATGTGGAGTCACCCACTTTGATAGTGTGCGTCTGGTTTGTGATCCAGTTGGCAACCCATCTTACATCAATGGGGTTTGCATTCAGTTTGCTAAGTTTTATCAGTAATGCCTGAATGTGGGATTGTGTCAAAAGTCTTTGCCAAGTCGAGGTATCCCATGTGCATAGATTTGCCCTCGTCAATGGCCCTGGTCACATTTTCAAAGAAGTCCACCAGATTTAATAAGCAGGATGTGCCCTTGATGAAGCCAAATTGGGTAAGATCCAGGGTTTGGAGGTCACTTGTAGCTTTATTTATGAGGTTACAGATGAGATTGGTCAGGATTTTGGGTCTGTAATTCCCTGGGTCTGTTGCTAGGCTACCTTTGTGGAGGGGAATTACTGCTGCTGTTCTCCATTCCGTGGAAACAAAGCCTATGGGTTAGGCTATGATTGAAAAGGGTACTTAAAAGTTAGTGTTTTTTTAGCCTATTTAGAAGACAGCCTAGGATGTTGTCTGGTCCCATAGAGGCTGTGTTTTTTGCCTTGGACAAGTCATTTGAAGACCTGCTCTTCAGATATGTAGGGTGGGGAGGATGTTTGGGGGAAGGTTTGTGATAAGTTAGGAGGGGATAAATAAGTGAAATTTTCACTGAACCTATCCACCAGCAGGTTTGCTATCTCTGTGGGGTCAGTGTGTGTTGGTCCCTAGTTCTGCCCATGCTTGGGTCCTACATTTTAGGCTACATACATAGCTGTAAAAGGCCTTCTGGTTATCCTTGGCTGTACTTGCTAAGTTTCTCTCCAAGGAGCCATTAAAGGATTTGGCAAGTTGTCTTATTTGCCTGTTGAGGCTGATGAGGGTGCTTTTCCATTATTGGTGTTTTGCCTTTGTTTTCTTGGATAACAACTTGCATTTATTGTAAAGTTTGTTGATGTTGAATGTCCACCATGGCAGCTTGCTTTTTCACTTGGGGGCTCTAGCCTTGATTCTTTCTGGTACACTCGAGTGTATATACTTATGCAAGTGATTGTACAGGTTTTTAATGCAAGCTTCAGCATAGTTACCACTTCCAGCTAGGGGTGCAGCTTGGGATGCATTTATACCTTCGACTAGGAGGGTATATTTTGCCTCTTTGAAGTTTTCTAGTCTGATTTCACCCTTGGTGGGTTCTGGTGTTAGTGCCAGCTTGAAGGTGATTGTTTTGTGGTCAGATTTAACTATTGAGTGTCAGACAGTTGCAGCAGTCACTGTTTGATATGTTAGTGAGGACCAGATCTTGAATGTCTGTTCTTCTTGGGGTGTGAATAATTTGTTCCAGGGCGTTTGAATTAACAAAGTCAAGGAACTTTTCCACTAGCGAGTTGGGGCTAGCGTAATCTTCCCAGTTGATGGTGGGATAACTGAAATCCCCCCTAAAACTAGTATTCGTAAAATTTGAATTGTCTCTGGTTTGGTCAAGTAGGCTTCATGGACGTTTTGATCTGTGGAAAGGGATCTATAACTGGCTGTGACTTGAACTGGGGGTCTTACCTACCGTAACCTGGACTTAGAGTTGTCCAGTCTAACTAGACGGGAGGTGAATTTATATCCAATTTAGATAGAAACACCACCTCCTTTCGTTTTCAAATGTTCATTTTACAGTCTAAAGGTGTGGAAGGCATTGTAGACTTGCAAGGTTGGGGTGTACCTTGAACCAGGTTTCTTTGACTGCACAGACATCTGCATCTTTTAGTGATAGAAGTGCTTCCAGGAAGTAGAGTTTTTGGTTTAAGCTCCTAGCATTTCGCAGCATGACCCATATTTTGTTCTGGTTGGCTAATTTCATGTCGGTAATCTTGTTTTGAAGGCCTTGCCTAAAAAACGCACTATGGGAGATGCAAGAGCTTTTGCCAGCAGGCAGAAGCCTAGAGGTGCCAGGTGCAAATAGTCTCTGGCAAAGCAGCAAGGTTTGTCAACTATGGCTTCCCAGGCTTTGAATGACATCAAAAACTAAACCAGTTATTGAAACCAATCATTTTTGTTTATACTGCACCATTATTCTAGGTGAGGGTAGTATGCTGCTCAAAACTAGGGACATACTTGCCTGAGACACATGCTCAGAGAGCTCAGCCATGTCTCTCTCCATAAGATGAGTCATAATGGTGCTTGTTGCTGAGAGACCTGAGTGCATGCATGATCTGAAGAATTCTGGCACCGGACAGGTAGCTGACTGTGACTTTCCCCTTGTCCAGCCTGGTGAGTGAGACATCCGTGTGTCTCACTATTGAGTCTCCAGTGACAAGAAAATTTGTTTTTTTTTTTGAGTGTTTTGCCTTACGGGCTTGGTGGGTGGGACACTAGTGTTGCTGTTTGTTGCTGTTTGTTGTGAGTGCTGTGAGGACTGTGTTAGTTGTAGCAGTCTTGTGTATTGGAGTTCTCTGGTGGTTAGGTAAGTTTTGCGAGAGAACCTCCACGTATGTAGATTTTTATGTTTGATGCATACTATGTGTATGAATAATGGTACTATATGTGCATATGTAGTGGTGGGTGAGTTGACAACCTCTTCCGTATTACTGTTTTGAGTGCGAGAGAGCATGGATTCAATATTCCTGGTATAGCTACATCTGCAACACTCTGTACTAGAGTGAGTTGTTAGTAGAGGGTTGTTGGTGTACATGAAGCAATTGCTACACTGCCTCGAGAGACCCGAGTCAACAAGGTTAGCAGGAGAAACAAGGGTAGTCCAATTGTCCATAATGCTAAGTTGAAGACGGTCACTCGGGGTGGCTTTTCAGAATTGTTCACAGAGGAGCTCAGTGGTTGGATATTTCTGCCTGGGGTTTTATTTATTTATTGCTGGTGGTTATCAGGGTACAGCTCACAAGCAGCATTTCATTGATCAGGAAAGCACTAAGGATGAGGGCTACACTACTGTGCTACAGTAGTATTTAAGGGAAATTTGTTGAATTTAACTGTCCGGCTTTGGCACACTGTTGCTCGGCAGTGCTGTGCAACACACAAGCAGAAACCTGCTCAAATGCAGGGCCTAAATACCAGAGGCTATAAACTTGGGGAAAAAAATGTTATAAAGATTCAAAAGGACCAATGAGGATGCTTATTCCAAGCCCTAGGCCGACCTCCCTTTACCAGACAGAGTCCAATCAACACAGTCCTCTCACAGAAGTGCAGATAGCACCCTTTCAATCCAAGATGGTCTGGAAAACGTGGCCAGAACAAGCAACCACTACAAACAAACCCAGATGCAGCAATGCAGTAAGCCAGTACCTGGATTATGCTGCAGTTGCTTGCTATCCTCATTTCAACAGGAAACATTAGAGACTGTTTAAACACAGCAAGAAAATATCAGCGAGTCTGTAAAAAAAAAAAAAACTGTTAAAGTAGCAGAAAATCAGCAAGGAGTGTCTAAAGAATGTTTTAACAGATCAGTTATTTAAACACTGCTTGGTGGGGAAAACCAGAACAAGCAGAATAGATGGCTTTAAAACAGTGAAAAATACCAGTAAATACTTAACAGTAAAAACAGCAAAAAAGAAAGCTTTGTAAACAGTGAAAATAGCAATAAAATTTGATTTAACAGGCGCAGTAATGCAGACAATTGCAATATAACGGTGTATTTTAGCACACAGTGTATAAATACAGTATAAAAGTACGCGGCCAGCAATAAAAAAGTGCAGTAAATAGTGTAAATAAGCCAAAAAAAACCCAGACTCCTAAAGATTTACGAGATTTGTAGGTCAGAGACAAAGTAAGAACCTCAAAGCTATGGGAAAGCCCATAGTGTGAAGCTTAAGTAGTTGGTATAAGGGTAAGTGGGTTTAATTGCAGTAGATATAATCACAATTGGATTAGTCAATTAGATTACTTTGAAGAGCAGGCATTGTTGAATGGTAGTGGTTGAGGGGGGTAAGGAAGATTCCTGTTACCCTGAAGGTTGCATGATCTTGGATTGGTTATATTTAAAGATGTCTGTGTGTGAGAAGTGCAAGGCTGTCTGCTGTGTAACTCTGAGCACACCACTGAACCAGAGAGTTCTATCCAGTGGGTTGACCTGATCAGCAATAACTAAAATAAAAAAAAAATGTAAATAACGTATAAAATGCCTGGTGTGAAGTGTAAAGTTTAATTTCAAGGGTCATTTTAATGTTATGCATTTTGCAGCGTAGCTGTGTATATTTTCTAGCTTTTAAAAAAAGGACCAGGGAATAGAATATGCAGAAAATACCTTTAAGAGTGATGTACTAGGGTACAGTGATTTGCATGTCATCTGATACACAGAAGTTCCAGAAAGTTCATGTTAAGTATAGAACCTCATGGAGGTTGGGCTGCACCAACTACCTCTTTGCATTATATATTTGGAGTAAGATAGAAAGTGCTTTACTTCAGTCCAGTAAAAGTTTGAGTTAAGTAATTGATTTTGCTGTTTTTGCATTAATTAGGCTTGACCAGTTTAACTATTGCTCTTGCCTAGCATCTAAGACTAAGAAAATTTTGATGATGGGTATAAAGCCTGGTAGCTTTCCAAATGTACATGCCATGTCACTATTTTGTCTGATTTGTTTAGTTTTCAGGTAGGCCATGGACGTATAGGTTCATAAGTTCATAGGTTGATACTAGGCTATCTGCCCTAGGGCATTTATAAGCCTAGCCAGAGTGTGTTTGGCTTTCGCCACCCTTTTAGATTAGTTGACTGTGCCTCTGTATAGTAGGTCACAGAAGGTAGCCCTCTTAAGGTTAGTTTACTGTACCTCTGTCAAGCAGGGACACAGAAGAGATCCCAGGGGTAAACTTACGATCTCCCATCCACTCATCAAGATTTCTCTTGAAGAGGGTCAGTGAGGGGCTCTGCCTGACATGGATTGGGATTTTGTTCCAGAGTGAGGGGAGTCTCTGGGATATGAATCTGTCCCTCCAGCATGTCCTATTTATTTCTGTGCTGAGGTTCAAGTCCCTGGAGCGTGTAGCTCTAAGGGAGTTGGATTTCCTGAGGTGAAGTATGTCCATTAATTCTGGGTTGGACATGGCTTTATACGTCAGACACAGATCACCTCTGAGTAGGCGGTACGCAACTGAGTAGAGCTGGAGTTTCTTTAGCCGAACTGCATAGGGCATCTGTTTGAGTCCCTTGATCCTCTTGGTGAGATACTTTTGGGGTCTTTCCAGTTGCTGAAGGTGTCGTGTAAGGTACATTCCAAACGGGGCATTGTACTCAATTATGGGCCTGATAAGTGATAAGTAGAGGGGCACAATGACCTCTCTTGATCTAGATGTGAACCCTTTCGTGATAAGGTGGGCTATATAGAAGGTCTTTCTAACCACTTTGGCCTCGCAAAAGCCTTCGATACAATACCCCACTCGGGCATTATAGATAAGCTCACCAGCTTAAATATAAACCCCTATGTCACTAGATGGGTTGCAAACTGGCTCAAGGACAGAACCCACATGGTTAGAATTGCTGGTGCCATTTCAGATTCCAAACCAGTTACAAGTGGCATCCCACAAGGCTCAGTCCTGGGACCTCTCTTGTTCGGTATATATTTCTCGGCGGTACAGGCCAACACGGAAGGACTGTGGCTGACCAAGTTCGCAGATGACTGCAAACTGGGCGCCATAATCAACTCTCCAGCCGACGCAAGCATCCTCCAAAAGGGCCTCATAGAAACAGACAACTGGTGCCAGAGCCATGGCCTCAAGCTAAACGCCAAAAAGTGTATAGTCATCCCCTTTGGCAAAAACAAATTGCCCACAAATTACCACATAGGTGGTAATCCATTAATTACAGAAGAAGTCATTAGGGACCTGGGGACCCAAGTTGATAGCAATCTCTCATTTGACAACCACGTGGCCAAAGTGGTTAGAAAAACATTTTATATAGCTCACCTAATCATGAAGGGATTCACATCTAGATCAGGGGAGGTCATCGACTCTTTTTCATCCCTCATCAGGCCCATATTTGAGTACAATGCCCCTTTTGGGATGTACCTTACCAGACACCTGCAGCAACTGGAAAGACCCCAAATGTACCTCACCAAGAGGATCAAAGGGCTCAAACAGATGCCATATGCTGCCCGGTTAAAGAAACTCCAGCTCTACTCAGTGGCATACCGCCTGCTCAGAGGCGATCTGTGCCTGACGTATAAAGCCATGTCCAACCCGGAATTAATGGACATGCTGCACCTCAGAAAATCCAAATCCCATCGAGCTACGCGCTCGAGAGACTTGAACCTCAGCACTGAAATAAATAGGACATGCTGGTGGGACAGATTCATATCCCAGAGACTCCCCTCACTCTGGAATAAAATACCAGTCCAGGTTAGGCAGAGTCCCACATTCACTCTCTTCAAGAGGAATCTTGATGAGTGGATGGGAGATCGTAGGTTTACCCCGGCTTATCACTTCTGTGTCACCGTTAGACAGAGGCACAGTATACTAACCTCAAAAAAAGGCATAGCAAAATTAATTTAAAATGGGTGGCGAAAGGCAAACACACTCTGGCTAGGCTTATAAATGCCCTAGGGCAGATAGCCTAGTATGAACCTATGAACCTATGAAAGGAGAGATTGCTATCTACTTGGGTCCCCAAGTCCCTAACTTCCATACTTGATGGATTACCACCTATGTGGTAATTTGTGGGCACTTTGTTTTTCCCAAAGGGGATGACTATGCACTTTTTGGCATTTAGCTTTAGGCCATGGCTAAGTTTAAGTTTCAAAGGGTAGACCAGCTATTGAAAAGGGGGTCATATGTTAGTAAAAACTTATTTTGTATTATATAGTTTGACCAGTGGTAAGTCACTAATTGTGAAGGAAGTAGAACATATTCTGAAGGAATGCTGATCCTTGAACAATTTATTTGGGGAAAGTTAGCTTTTTAAAGCAATGAGAGGATGGGGATGTGTTTCCTAAGGGAGCTGAGAATAACTGAAATCAGAATATTTGTTGGGCATATCTCCAAGAACTGGCTGCAGTTGAGAGTTATTTGCATAGCAAGGGTTAGAGCTGGTTGGAGTGAAACCTAGCTGTCTTTAGTCCATAAAGTGCCTAGTTCTTATGTTTTGAGCCAAGAGAAATATATAGATTTAAGGTTTCCAGTAAAGAAGTAAAAACTTGTCTTTTTCAGGGGTTGGTAAGTAAATAAAGCAAACAGAAAGCTTTGTGAACTGTTCAGCAGTCTTGCTTGAGGTGGCCTTGTCCTGGGGTATTAAGTAAGCATGCAGGCTATTTTGACTAGTAGTACAGTACTGCCCCTTATTCTTTTATCCAGTCTGTCATCTGTCTATGCACAGTAGTTTTTTATCAAGTAAAGGGGCAAGTAGAATGTGTAGACCTGTTTGAGCCAAGTTTTAAAAATGGAATATATGTCAAGATTGAGGGAAGTCAAAGCCCTGACTTGGTGTGGCTTATTAAGGCTACCATTGTGACAGTGTGCTGTTATTTGACATTATCCTAGACTTATTTCAGAGATTTTATAACTGGTTGGCAGAAATAAGGCATTTAGGTGGAAAGCACTCAACAGGAAATCTAGTTTTGTCCCTGAACCTTGTTTGGCATCACCTGATGGGTGTAAATGTTTAAAAGTGAGACAGCAGATTGTTGCAAGATGTTCTTCATTTTAATCACTGTTACAGTAACATTGACTTCTGGGTCTTCTGCTGCTGAAAGCCTGACATCTGGCATGACTTTAAGAAGCACCCTTATCCCTGCTGGCTGTGTGAACATCTGCCGTTAGGGACATCAATATGTCCTCAATATAAAACCGACATCTGTGCCATTTTAGACTTTCCTTGTTGCAGTTCTCATAAAACCATGCTGGTGTAGAGTATGTAGTCCAGCATCTCTCAGACTGTTCCAGAGGTCAGTTCAGATAAGTAACCCACTGAGGAAAATCTTTTTGTCACTTTTCAGTGGGTATTTGTAAGTATAAAGTGTGTGTCAAGGTGCATAAGGAAGGCAAATGTACTATAAAGATGACCAAAACTGTACTGTATTTGCTTTGGACTGGAACACATCATTAAAACTGCAATGTTTGCCAGAACTGTTGCCCCCAAAACACTTGGATAAAAATAGTTTTCCCATCAAAACTATATAGACAGAAAGAGGCTTGAAGTTTTGACCTGTATTGTCGTGACATTTTCAGGCTTGTCCCAGTCCTTGGAGTCCCTCACCCCCTTGATAAAAGGTAATGGCGAAGAGACATAAGGAGAAGGTGGTCAGCAAAGTGCTGCAATGGCTAGTGTTGTCGGCTCACACAAGAAGGTTCCCTGGTTTGATTCTTGGCTGTGGTGCCTTCTGTGCAGAGTCTGCATGTCCCCTCTGTGTTCCCGTGGGTTTCCTCTGGGTGCTCTGGTTTACTGCTACATTCCAAAGACGTGCAGTAGTTGGACTGGATATTCTGAAATGGCCATAGGTGTGAGTATGTGGTGTGGAAGAACAGCAGCAGCAGTGCTAGCCATGCAGCATTGTAAACCTTGGCTGTAGATGATTATTACTTTTGAAGTGACACCCAGACCCTATATACAAAAAATGGGAAAAGGAATTGTGGGTGGATGGATGGGTCAGAGATTCGGGAGATGTGACGCAAGCCATCGATATCCCTGCTTAGTTTGAGGGAGTGAGCCCCAGTGAGGGATTTTCACATGCCCTGGCCTACTCTCCTCACTTATGAGGACACTGGCCAAACCTCCTTGGAAGCCCCCATGTCTGCAGATCAAGGTGCATGTCACCAAACTGGATGCCCTCACATGGAACTCTGTCTCCAAATGTCCCTCTGCAGAAATGTCCCTCTGCAGAAGTCCATTCCCAAAGCCCCTTTTGTAATTTTGAAGGAGAAAGCAGTCCGCTGACAATTTTTACTAGGGGAAGACATCCTTGATCAAAACGTGAAGCTGTAGGATTTCACCTCCAGGGTGGCTGCCCTTGTCAAGATGGTCCAAAAGTCCACGCATAAGACTTCATCCCACCATAGCTCCCTGCAGTTGCCCAGTCCTCATGTAACTGGTGGGCATTCTGTTCCCACCCAGGTTGCCCCCAATAATGGTCCCTCATGACTGTAGTTCCTACATGTCTTGCAAAACTTGCAAGAAGGTGTACATCAGCCCATGGTATCTGGACCCCTCTGTGCTTATTGAAAGAGGAGAACCATCCCCAGAGAGGGTTTCTATCTGCTTATCCAGTTGGGGAAGGAACTGGATTGTGTATCCCTAGATATTTTCTCTTAAGATGCAACTCTGGCAGTAATGACACCACGTCCTCTGCTTCTCCCATGGACCAAATCTCATTTGGAGGCAATCTTGCAGAATGAAAGACTTGATCTGATGTCATTTTCATTTTTCCTCACCCTGTGAGTTTGGATCTGATCCGACTCCGCTACTTTCCATAGCTCTAGGATCAGATTTGCGAGCTCCTCCCTTACCCATAATGCCTTATTCCCCCAGAATACCTTAGATCTCGTTTCCTGCTCATCAAAAATGGGCTGGGATTGCTAATCTGTCGAGCACCTCGTGGGTTGAGTAAGTGTTAGCTTATTTTTCAGAGTTTCTTTCTGTTTAGAAAGTTTCCTCTTCGTTTTGCTCTCTTCCTTATTCTGACTAATATAGATAAAAAAAAATCTTTTATTACCATAGCTAGTATTTTCTTCCTTTCCATTCTTCCTCTCCTTTTTCTTTTCTAA
Organism: Protopterus annectens; assembly: GCF_019279795.1. Classification (NCBI taxonomy): domain Eukaryota; kingdom Metazoa; phylum Chordata; order Ceratodontiformes; family Protopteridae; genus Protopterus; species Protopterus annectens. The sequence goes on from NC_056745.1 coordinate 1,265,982,103, forward strand.
AAAAACTATATATAGTTAGTTTAAAATAGCCAGCATGTCTGATAAACCAGCTGGTTTCAAAAAATGCACTTCCTGTGGGCACAGGATTACTCAATCTGATGTCCACAGGGAGTGTGTTTACTGTCTTAGCCCAGTGCACCTGGAATCACCCTGCTTGATTTGTGCTGGGTTTAACCAGTGTGCTCTTAGCAATAAAAGAAATAAACTCATTTTGAAGGGTCTTTTAATCTTCGGCATCTTCCTTAGGCAGGCATTTCTTCCTCAAGGGCTCAAACCTCCACCAAGAAAACTAGAGTGTCCTGGGAACACAGTCTTCCTTGTACAGTACATCTCCTCAAATCACTGAATCTCTTAAAAAGGTTCCCAGACCTTTGAATCCTAAATCTTTGGATCATACTTGTTCAGAGACCTCTCCTTCTCGGCCCAGTGCTTCCACGATTCTCAGTGGAGACAGTTTCCCCAAGACTCAGATCACTATTTCTCCAGCAGTCTCCCAAAAGGACTTCAGGCCTCCTCCCACTTCCTCATCCATCAGGTCTTCCCATAGTTTTTCAGAATCAGAGATTGACAGAATGATGAGGAAATTTCTGAGGACACAAATCCAGATGGGGATTTTGCCAGCTCAGTCTTCCACCGGATCTGTGAGTCACCATTCTGCTTTTGTCCCAGTTGCTTCTTCTCCGATCTGACCGACTGCTTTGGAATCCTCTGATCTGTAGGTCCTGAGAGTCAAGACGTCATACATGACAGTACCTGTTACTTCGACTTTGACCATCTCCCTGACCCGCTCATCTTTGACCACACTGTAATGGGATGGCTGTCTGAGCCGAAGCCTTGGCATCTGATCTGAGGGGTTGACTTTGACTCCGAAGTTTTCAGAGTTGTCACTTTCCCTCTGAGCTTCAGCATTCGACAGTTCGGTGCCGACTGGAGTGGGGGACCCATTGGATTTGGGAGTTGGCTGCTCAGAGAGCTTCGGCATCAAACGGATTGCCTTTGACATCCCCAGGTCCTTCTGCCTTCAGAGTGGTGGAGAGGGTTCTCTGTCTGCCCAGGAGAGCCCCGACTCTCAGGTCCTTGGATCCGTGTCTCACCCCCTTGGATCCGTGTCTCACCCCCTTGGATCCTGTGTCTGAGTCTGTCTTCTACCACCTTCAGGACAGCCAACTCAGAAGAGCTTCCAATCTATTTCACCTTAGGAACTCCTTATCTCTTCAGCTACCTCCCCGGAATGTCCCACCAAGGGGGTTCCTCACAGGAGAAAGTGCAAGAGGCAGTTGGATTCTCCCCAAGAATCTGACATAGAGGACACTGGTTTTGATGAGGAGGAAGGGCTCCCAAGATCTCCACTTGACAATGTCTCAGTTAGAAACATTCTTGAAATCCTTCACCAGAAAGGTGGTTGGTCTGCCCCTAACCCTACCCAGGAGGAATCTGTGTTTTTGGAAACCTTCGGGTCTGGCCCATTTACATCTTGAGTGTTCTCCCTGCGGATGACCTTATTGATCTTGTCTCCTGCAGGACATAGAAGGAGCAAGACGCTGTGGAACCCATCCCTAAGCGACTTCATAAAATCCTTAGTGCCCCTAAGACAGACCACACTGGACTAAGGGGTATCCCTGTAGATGCCATGGTTGTTGCTGTAGCCACCAAGAAGGAGCTAGCCGAGCAAAGCTCCACTGTCCATCCCCCCCTAACAGGGAGTCTAGAGCTTTGGACAGATTTGTTAAGGGTTTTATGCTTCAGTGGCTTTCGCAATGAGATCGGTGAAGTACCTGGCACACTTCTCCATACTAAAGATGGACTTGATCAAGGAACTGTAGCTCTGTCCTAGGGTCCATGCCTGCTGAGGAACAGAAAATCTTTTCCTCCAGAATGGTCACCCTACGGTTTATATCAAACAAGTTCATGAGTTTAGTCTCACATGCTGCATAGGGTACCTCATTCTGGTATTGCTATAAAGGCGTCAGGCCGGGATGCTGCGTTGTGACTTCGTGGAACCTTTCAAGGCATCCTTCATCAATGCTCCTTTTGATGGATCGTCTTTTGTTTGGCCCTACAGTTAGAGACTCTCTCCCGTAATTAGAAAGAAGGAAAGACCTTGACTGCCATCAGAATCCTTTTTTTCTACCTCACAAAGATCTTTATCCAGGAACCAGCATGGTGGTAAAAAGATGTGGTTCAAAAAGTCTCAAGGTCCTGTTCAGGAATCACTGGGAAATGTTTCCCCCAGAGGCAGAGGGGGAATCGGCTACAATGGTAGATGCCATCCACAAGGCAGCGGGTGTCCGCAAAATCAAGGATCTCAAGTTTTGTTTTTGCACAGTGCTTTCCAGCGCTCCTGAGAGGTTGCCCAACTGCCTCCCTCTGGAGGCAGTCAGGGGGTGCGTATCCTTGCAGCCAGACACCTGGTCAAGCCATCACAAATTATCTTTGGGTGCAAAGGATCATATCCAGAGGATATTTCATTCCATTTTTACAACTCTGCAAACCGAACAAAAATCTTCCCAATGTCCCACCAATCAGAGAGAAGCAGCAGAACTAGAAATTACAAAGCTGTTAGAAAAAAGTCATCCAGAAGGTCCCACCAGACCAAATCAGGTCTGGAATCTGCTCAAGGTTCTGGTTCTTTTTAGTGCCAAAAAAAAAACAGGGGACTTGAGGCCAATTGTGGACCTAACATTCCTGAACAAGTCAGTAAAGAACTCAATTCTGGATTGTCACGGTCCAGTCCATTTTACCACTAATACAAAAGAATGATTGGATGTGCTTAATTGACCTTCAGGGCATGTACTGTCATATAAAAATGAACAGACACTCTAGAAGGTTTTGGTACTTCTTGCTGGGAGCCAGTCATTGTCAGTTCAGAGTACTTCCCTTTGGTTTCACCACAAGCCCCTAGGGTGTTCACAAAATGTATGGCAGTAGTAGCATCTCAATTGAGACTGCATGGGTTCAGTGTGTTTCTTATCTAGATGACTGGCTCCTGACTGCATCAACCAGGCATCTACTAATACAAGCCAGAGTTTGTTACATATAGCTTCCATGTTGGGTATCATTCAACTTGCAGAAATCTCAACTACAGATGGCAGACTTCATAGGAGCACGTCTGAACACAGCCAGTTGTCTATCCTGCCTACCCTTCAGAGAGGAATTCCACTTTAAGATTGCATATCAGCCAGATTCTGGTGATCCCAACACCCCCAGCAAATCTCGTCCTCAGAGCATTAGGTTCGATGGCTGCCACAATAACATTGATCCCTACAGCAAGATTGCACATGAGAATTCTGCACTGGACTCTGGCGGTTCAGTGGTCCTAACATCAGTACCCGCTGAATCATGTTATAAAGTTATTCTGAGTGTGCAAGTACTCTCTTCTATGATGGCTTCACTTGAAAGATGTCGAGCAAGGCTGTCCCTTGTTTCTTCCTTCCTCCAACGCTACGGTGACCAGAGATGCTTCCCAGTTGGCGTGGGGAGGCATTACCTGGGTTGGGCGGTCCAAGGCATGTGGTTGACATAGGAGACCAATTTGCATATCCGTGTTCTTGAAATGTGAGCGGTGCTTCTAATGTTGCAAGCCCTTCAGAGCTTTCCCCCTCTAGTGACTATTGCAATACAATTGGGACAACATGGTAATTGTTTGGTACATCAACAAGCAGGGAAGAAACAGATCTTACCCACTGTGTTGAGAAGCAGTGAGGGTTTGGCCACAGACAGTTTCTTCCAACCACTTCATAAGCACAATGCACATTCTGGGGAAGTCCAACATTCTAGCAGATAGGCTCAGCAGAACTATCCTGATGTCTCATAAGTGGTCTTGTCCGTGGCAAAAATGATTTTCCACAAATGGGGTCAACCTTGCTGCGACCTCTTTGTGCTGCACTTTTTATTGGAAGAAACATTTTTTGCCCTGATCCCTCCACAGGGACAGGCACCAAGAGATGCTCTAGTCCATGTTTGGCCCTCCGGTCTCTTTTATGCTTACCTTTCCCTTCCCCTTATCCCCAAGTTCTTCCAGAAAGTACAGAGGTTGAAGAGCAAGGTGATCTTCATTGATCCCTTTTGGCCTTGACAAGTCTGATTTCCCTTCCTTTGGTCTCATCTAATATGCTGTCCATGGACACTGGAACCAAATCCAGATCTCCTGTTCCATCCACCAGAGCAGATTCACCCTGACCTTCCAGGACTAAAGCTAACTGCATGGTTTCTCCAATTACGATGATGGCTGGAAATACTAGACTGCGATTCCGATGATGGCTAGAAATACCAGGCTTTCATCCCTGGTTAAGAAGATCTTGATATCCTTACGTAAAGCTTATACAAGGAAAATCTATAACGGCAAATGGAAAAGGTTCTCTGTATGGGCTCAACAAAAACATTTAGACCCCTTCACAGCTCCTGTTCCTGCAGTTTTAGATTTTTCTTGCTTCAATTTTCCAAGACGGAGCAAGTTTTTCTAATGTTAAAGTACAACCAACTGGCAGCCATCTCAAATTTTCATTTTGGTGAAAACTCATTTGCTTCATCCAAATTGTGCAAGGCTTGTCTTTGGGTTACCTTCTTACTGAGACCCACTATAAAAGTCCCTGCTCCTCCTTGGGACTTAACTATGATCTTACAAGCTCTTATTCATCCCCCTTTTGAACCCTCAGCCAGGGTTGATTTAAAACATCTATTTCGGAAGACTGCATTTTGGTAGCTATTACTTTAGCTAGAAGAGTAGCTGAATTGCAAACACTGTCATCCAACCCACCTTACCTGATTTTCCATAAAAATAGGTTACTTTACGTACCAATCCTTCCTTCTTACCCAAAACTGCCTCTGAAAACAATATCAGTCAAGTCATCAATCTATCAGTATTCTTTCCAAATTTCTAAAATAAAGGGGAATACACTCTTAGTCTTCCAGATGTTTATAGACATTTGGGTTTTTATCTAGATAGGACAAAACCTTTCAGAAAATCAGACCAGGTTTTTGCGTCCTTCTTTAATGTTAGAAGGAAGAGGGCCAGTTTCCAAAACCACACTAGTTAAATGGATAACAGATTGCATTTCTTATGTAAATTCTTCCAAAGGTATGACACTTCCTAAACATTTGAAAGCTCACTCTACCAGATCCCTGTCTACATCTCAAGCCTTCTGGTGCAATAATTTCTATTGATGACATTTGTGCAGCTGCTTCATGGTCAAACTCTCTACAAGCTGGATATCATTTCTAGAAACAGATCTGTTTTTGGTTCTGCAGTACTCCAGAACATCCTTCCGTGAGGGCCACCCAAGATTATTGTTGCTGGAGACTCTGTCCCACAGGTTGAGGAACAAATGAAAAGGACAGCATCAGATAAAGAAGTTAGGTACCATAACGTTCCATCTATATCGTCCATGTTTTTTCTTTCTCAACCTCTCCCAGCAAGTTATCAGCTTGTATGTTACCAGGGATGTACTTTTCTGAGGTGCAAGTCAAAACCAGTGGTCTGTGGCTGACCAAGTTTTCAGATGACTCCAAGCTGGGAGCAGTCTTAAATTCCCCTAGTGATGGGAACATCCTCCAGGATGACTAGTGCCAGAAGCATGCCCTCAAACTGAATGCCAGAAATGCATCATTATCCCCTTTAGGGAAAATGTTGTCCCCACTAATTATCATAATATCAACTTACTAAGCACACAGTCAGTTGTGAGGAACTTGGGCACTCAGGTTGATAGCAACCTGACTTTTGACCACCATGTTGCCTCCGTAGTACAGAAGGCTTTCTACATGGCCCACCTCAAAAGTATTGGTATTTCATCCTGGAACAAGGCGGCCATAACATCCTTGTACTCCTCCCTTATCAGACCCATTATTCAGTACAGTGCCCTTTTCGGCATGTACCTTGCCAAGCACATGCAGCAGCTGGAGAGACCACACAGGTTCCTTACCAGGAATATCCAGGGTCTCAAACACCTATCCTATACAGATAGGCTAAAAGCCCTGTCCCCTCTACTCTCTCATGCAGAATGCTCAGAAGTGACCTGTGTCTGGCATACAGGGCCATCTCAGACCCAGCCTTGATGGTGTTTTTGCATATCTGTAAGTCTAAATCCACTCGTGCAACCCGCACGCAAGGTCTCAATGTGGTCTGTGACATTAATAGAACTTGTGGGATAGATTTGTGTCCCAAAGACTCCCCCTTCTGTGGAATAGACTCCCTCTCTGTCAAGCAGAGTACCTCACTATAGCCGTCTTTAAGAGGAACCTAGACGACTGGATGGGAAACAGAAAATACAACCCTGGGATCCCACCTGTGCCCCTGCTGGACAGGGGGAAAAAGGTGCTGACTTTGTGGGAACATGAGCGAAATTCATGGCTAGGCTTATAAGGGCCTCTGGGCCATTAGCCTAGTATCATCCTATGAACTGTCTTGTGCATGTATGTATATCTCACACACATTCGCATATATATATATATATATATATATATATATATATATATATATTTATATATATATATATATATATATATATATATATATATATTTATATTTATGTATATGAACACGTTGGTGTATATGTGTGTGTATATATATCTATATATACAGATACATATATACACAAACACACACATTACATCCCTCTTGTCTCTTTTTCCTCTTTTGTGGCTCTGTGACTGGTGATGGGATACAAATAAGAGACCAGGATAGTAACTTCATCTTGTCATTGCCATTTGGCTTTATATATCTCTGTTTTGCGGCCTGTAACATCTTATGTTCTCCAATATTAAAACTTCCTTAAATAAAAAGTGCTACCCCCTCGTAGCACCTTGGAAAATAGAACCCCCTGTCAAATCATATGCATTTCTTGCCAAGTTCAGGCTTTCCCGGTAGACAGGTTGCATGGAGACATGAAATCTAGGGAGCATATATTAATATAAAAGAATATTCTTCTGAATACCTTTTTGGGTTAACCAAACCATTTATACTTAAAAGAAATAAATGAGATACCGATCATTCATAAATAAATAAATGCCAAAATTGGCCAAAATACCAAACCTGGAATGTAAATTCGTAATAAAACACAGAGACACTAAAACGTAGTAGCCGTGTCTTATATGTTTACATAGGGGCCGGATTCATGAACCCCTACACTAAATGTGTAAGATCTTATTCAATAACATCGCTATCACATTTTTTGTGCTGTTTATTCACTCAGAAAGATTGCACTAAGTGTATATGTAGTGTACACATTGTGGTAACCTTTATGAATCTCTCTCTCAATATTTAAGGCTGAAAAAAATCAGTTGGAAAACTAAAATTATAAGGAGGAAGGTGGGAGTAATGCTTGTGTTGCCTGTTCACTCCTGTACCCTTATGTTAATTTGACCTTGTATCTCATTTCCTCTCTGCTTTTACTGGCTGGTGTGAGTAAACACAAAATTATAATTTTGTGAAATCACTCCCCTTCAACTATTTAAATGTATTGGCCATCCTACTGTATTCCATAATACCAGAATACAAAAGTGACCACCCCCTTTTAGTCTGTCTTACTGTTTTAAGAATAGCGACTCTCCACTAAAACTTAACATTTTAGACAGGTAAAACTTAAGTTACCTACTTCCACATCTAACTCCTCTAGTGCACACTGCAGTGTTTAGGATAAATCATTTTTTTTATCTTACTTTTAAGCATCTATTGGAAGACCACCAGTTATTGGAGACCCCACATTCTACCTCTCAGTAGTCATCTTGGGATTAGTGCTTCTGTTTTCTCTTGGTGAGAGAAAGAGTGCAGTTACATTTTTCCTGAAGACTGCAGATCACCAGAAAGCTTAGTAACTGCTTTATAGGCGACAGCTTGGAATCTGTGCTTATATTCTGATCCTGGTGAGAGTAGGAGTAGAGTGCATTGATTCTTGACTCTTCTTGGTTTGAGAGTGAATGTCTGTGCTTAACATACCTGATTAGTCTGGTTGCTATTCGAGGCATCTACCAGAAAATGCTACAAGCCTACAGACCTTTGCATCATCTGGAACAAGACTTTGGATGACCAAACAGGACTTGGCCTGCTTCTCTTTTTGGGATTGGTGCTAACATTTTACTTCTGGTGAGAGAAGAAGCAAAGGAATATTGTATCCCAACAGAGTGAAGCTGTGCTGAGACCAGCATTAGCAGTAGCCATTCCTGCGATTCCCCTCTTTTCATCATTCTTGACAAGCTAATTCTTTATTTTTCCGTAAGTGCTGCTTGATTTCTTTCTAATTACAGAATATCTGCCTGAATACTTCATCCTTACATTTTCAGTGTCTACGTATTAGTTTTCCCTCAAGTGTTTGGCAGTGCTCTGTGCAGACTCAGACACCTTGAATGAGATATTTTCTGTAAAAAGAATATATAAGGAAACAGCTCCAGTACTTAGTAATAATGACTATCCCTCCTGGCATGTCTAAAGTTCAGTTCCCTGTGCTTTCTCTTGTTAACCTGGTGAACTTGGGCATTCTGAGGCAGTGTAGCAACTTCCTCATGTACACAGACAACACTCTCCTCTTACCTCCCAACACTCAGACTTGTAAGAGATGCATTTGTATATCCAAATTGGAAGACTTGCTCTCAAGCCATGACTGGAATAGTTGGTCAAGAGGAGAAGGTCAACACCTGCACCACACCACTTGCAGTACATAGCCCTCCAGAAAACCCACCATCACAGTTCTCACATAAAAACACAAACCACACACCCACCTTCGTGGAGGCTATCAATAGATATAGAAAATGCAATCTGAGGGGTTGTGCTGCTCAACACTAGAAGTCTAAATCTCAAGGTGCACTTGGCTCGAAGCACTCCTTAAAATGGAGAACATTGACATTTGTGCTGTAATGGAGGCCTGGTTTAAAGCAGCAGAAAGCACCCCTGTGCTACCAGGCTATAACTCATTCCACACCTTTCGGTCCCAGAACATGGACCGAAGCTCCAAAGGCAGTGGTGTCTCCATATTCATGAAGGATATGCACACCTCCAGACTAGTAGCCTAGCATAACACATCTGAGGTACTTCAGGTACAACTAACATTGGGTAAGATGGCGATTCAGGTAATAGCCTGCTGGAGGTCTCCAACCTTGTCCCAAGACTCTCAATCTATGTTCCCAAGCACCCTGGAACCTTTTAGGATCCATCCCAACACACTCATAGAAGGTGACTTCAACTACCCCTCCATCAACTGGGAAAACTACTCCTGCGCCAATATACTGGCTCAATGCTTTCTGGAATTCATCAATTCCAATGCCCTGGACCAGCTCATTCTTACCCCCCACTAGAGGAAGTAACATCCTTGACCTGGTTATTACTAACATGGGCCACCGTTGCTCTACACCAATAGTCAGTTCCTCCCTGGTTAGATCCGACCACAAACTATTCACCATGGAAAGCCACATATCACCTACACCCCCTGCAAAGGTAACCACCATGAAAAACTTCTCCAAAGCTGACTTTGAGCTCCTAAAAACAGAGGTGGCCAACTTCATGTCACCCATGTCAGTGGAAAATAGATGCATTACTGGCATATCATACATAAATGCATGGAACTAGCCATACCCAGCAGAAACAAGGCACCCTCCTCCAAAAAAAAAGGAAACCAATCTGGTGGTCCCCTGCCATTAATAAACTCTACAACAGAAGGAAGAAACTGTTGCAGAAAAAGGTGAAGTTCCAAGACTGGAAAAACTCCATTATTAGCCTCAACAAAAAGTTGAGATCCCTCATCAAAACCTCTAAAGCCAGCTGTGCATGCAGAATTGTGGCAGACATTAAAAACAACCACAAAGCCTTCTATAGTTATATCAAGAATCTTCACAGCAATACCCAGGTTTGCTCTGAGTTACTGCACAATGGTACCTCCTATACTGAGCCAACAGATCTTGCCAAGATACTGGCTGACAAATTCAGTACCAACTTTACCCCTCTCTCCCCCCTAAAGGACCAATCACAATACCAGAGGAATGCTAGGCACCCAGCATTACTGCAGCACAGGTTAAAGCTGCATTGTCCAAAGCCAAGAATACAGTTTCCATGGGACCCGACAGTATTCCTCAATGTGTTCTACACGAACTACAAAGTGAACTGGCAACGCATCTGTGTGCCCTGTTCAATCACAGCCTCATCTCAGGATTTGTCCCTACCAAGTGGCGCGCTGCTACAGTTATCCCTCTCCATAAAGGGAGAGCGACTACAGATCCTGGGAGTTATCGCCCCATTAGCCTGACAAGTCTGATATGTAAGGCTATGGAGTGCATCATCATGGACCTAATTAACAAGGATATAGGGAATCTCCAAACTCTAGATCCCACGCAGTTTGGTTTTGTGAAAGGTAGATCATGCCTGCTCAACCTGGTTGACTTCTTTGAGTCAGTCACCAGAGCTGTGGATGAGGGCAGGGCAGTTCATACAGTCTACCTTGATCTGGTTAAGGCCTTTGATACCATTCCCCACTCAGAAGTTATTGATAAACTCACCAAACTAGGCATCAGCCCTAGGTGGGTTGCAAATTGGCTGACAGAACCCACAGTGTGAAAGTAGCAAAGTCTAAGTCAGACTGCCGACCAGTCACAAGTGGAGCCCCACAGGGATCGGTCCTGGGTCTTCTCCTGTTTGGCATCTACTTGTCAGAAGTCCATGCCAACATGGCTGACCAAATTAGCAGGCGACTGCAAGCTGGGAGCCATTTTTAACTCTCCAAGTAATGCAAACATCCTACAGAATGGCCTCACTGAGACCAATGACTGGTGTCGAAACTATGGCCTTAAGCTTAATGCCAAAAAATGCGTTGTCATCCCCTTTGGGAAAAAACTCAATTCCCACTAATTACCGCATTGATGGGAGCCCACTGAACACTGAAGGTGTTATTAGAGGTATGGGGACACAGGTTGACAGAAGCCTCTCCCTCAACCACCACATTACCACTGTGCTCAGAAAGTCCAATGTGGCACATCTCATTACCAAGGGTTTTGCATCCAGGAAGAAGGAGGTCATCATCTCTTTCTACTCTTCCCTCATTAGGCCAGTCATCAAGTATAATGCCCCATTTGGCATTTACCTCACTAGACACATGCAACAGCCGGAAAGGCCACAAAAGTACCTCACGAAGAGGATCCTAGGCATTAAACACATGTACTACATGGACAGACTAAAAAAACTCCAGCTATTATCTGTCTCATGTCATCTACTAAGAGGCGATCTCTGCTTGACTTACAAAGCCATGTCTGACCCAGCTCTATTACAAATGGTACATTTAAAGAAATCCCAATCCCTCCACACTACACACTCCAGAGACCTCAACCTCATTACCACAATCAACAGAACATGCTGGAGGGACCAGTTCATATCCCAGAGACAGCCCATGCTCTGTAATGGACTTCCCATACATGTCAAGCAGAGCACCTCACTGTCCGTCTTCAAGAGAAATCTTGATGAGTGGATGGGAAATAGAAAGTTCACTCCGGGGATCACTCCAGTGGCTCTACTTGATATAGGCACTGGGAACTAATGTCGGGCAGCATGATGCCAGGGTACTTCTGTGGACTAGGCTTGTAAAGGCTCCAGGGCCATTAGCCTAGTACACACCTATAAACTTATTTAGTGTAGGCATTAATGAATCTGGCCTTGCATTTGTATTTGTTTGGACATCTCTGTCATTTTTATTTTTATTGTTTTCTATTCATTTTATATTACATCAGTGATTTAAGCTGTCCATCAACTGCAACGTTTGCTCTAGTAGTGTCCTGGATTGCTGCTGATACTGCTGGTCATTTTGATGTATGCTGCTGCTCACTTCCACTCCTGTAGTCATGGTCATCAGCTACTGTAACTTAGACAAAGTTTTCATTAGTATTCAGAAACTTGCATGCTGATTGGACAGCCCAACCTGGGTCATCATCTTTTTCTTTCGGCTGTTCCCATTAGGGGTCGCCACAGTGAATCAGCTGTTTCCATTTCTTCCTGTCCTCTGCATCTTGCTTTACACACCAACCACCTGCATGTCCTCGCTCACCACATCCATAAACCTTATCTTAGGCCTTCCTCTTTTCCTGTAACCTGGCAGCTTCATCCTTAGCATCATTTTCCCAATATACCCAACATCCCTCCTCAGCACATGTCCAAACCAACACAATCTCGCCTCTCTGGCTTTGTCTCCAAACCATCCAACCTGGGCTGACCCTCTAATGTACTTATTCCTAGTCCTGTCTACCCTCGTCACACCCTGTGCAAATCTTAGCATCTTTAACTCTGCCACATCCAGCTCTGACTCCTGCCTTTTTGTCAATGCCACTGTCTCCAACCCATATAACATAGCTGATCTCACTACCCTCTTGTAGACCTTCCCTTTCACTCTTACTAGTACTTGTCTGTCACAAATCACTCCTGACACTTTTCTCCACCCACTCCACCCTGCCTTGTACTCCCTTCTTCACCTGTCTTCCACACTCGCCATTAATCTGAACTGTGAGCTTTGGCCGGTTAAGACCTGGATGAAATCAACTAGAATGCATACGGGTAGCTAAGTAACTTTTATCTGCACTTTTTAAAGTAATTTGTTTGTGTTGCATTGAGCAATATCTAGCTAGAAGTTGACTGTTTTTTCAGTAGGTCCCTACCCACCCTCCCTGTTTTTGTCTTGGTGGCTTTGAAACTGCCCGCCCCTCTTGTAAATTTGCACTTGGATACTCCTCCTGGGCCCATGTCATTTGCTCACTCAAAAAAAAAAAAATGTACCTGCTTTTACTGTATTTGTGTTTCTTCCTACTTTATTTTGCTTTGGCGTCATCTTAAAAGTACTCAATTGTATTTATTATTGCTTGGTGTAGCTCACTCTAAGCCTTTTAGTTTAAGCAATTGGGCTTCAGACCAGTTATTTTACATTGAGGGTTCGTGGTCTGCACTCTTGTGGGAGGAGAGGCTGGACTCTGCCCTTCTGAGCTGGGAATTTCTGGTTAAAGGTTTATAGTGCCTGCATATTTGTACTGCTTCTTACTAAATTGGTACACCTTGTTTGCTGTAGCATAGACTAGATCCAGGCCTGCTGAATCTAGTTTTGTTTGTATAACTTGAGCACTACTCCAGGCATTCTTTAAAGTATTCAATTGTATTTATTACTGCTTGGTAGTAACTTGATTAAAGTGTTGCTATCATTCAAAGTCTTTTGGATTAAGCACTGGGGCTCAGACCAGTTGTTTTACATTAGGAAGTTTGTGGCCTGCACTGTGGTGGCAGGACAGGTAGCTTACATCCTTCTAAGTTGGGAACTGCTGATTCAGGGCTCAGTGTCTGTTATTCTAAAAGTGTATTAGTTCTGGTTTAAGCACTTGGGCTTCAGGCCAGTTATTTTACATTAAGAAGGTTCGTGGTCTGCACTCTTGTGGGAGGAGAGGCTGGACTCTGCCCTTCTGAGCTGGGAATTTTTGGTTAGAGGCTTATAGTGCCTGCATATTTGAACTGTTTCTTACTAAATTGGTACACCTTGTTTGCTGTAGCATAGACTAGATCCAGGCCTGCTGACTCTAGCTTTGTTTGTATGCTTGTTTGCTTGTTATTTCCCTGAAACGCTAATTCCACCTAAAATGCGGCTTTTCAGCACTTCTGTGGATCCCTAGTGACATCTGCATTGCTTACTGTACTTATTTCCTTGTTTCACTTGAAAGAAAGTTACTGTTTGTCATTTTTGCATTTAAGTTACCTGTAACACATTGCATTTAAGTTACCTGGAACTTGCTTACTAAAGCAATTATATAAGTCAGCATTAAAAAATTAAAAGCACTACACCCTCACAAACTCCCCTTGAGTACCTTGTTTCCAATTGGCCCTTTTTTTTCAATTATAAAGGAATTCCCAATACTATTCTAGCATGTCCAAAGGTCAGTTGTCAATCTCCTCTCCGGTCCAGCTGGTGAATCTGGGAATCTTGAGGCAATGTTACAACAGTCTCAAGTACACAGACAACCCTCTCCTCCTCCCAACAAATTCCAACACATGAGAGATGCAACCATATAGCCAAACTGGAGGCTAAGCTCTCTCAACTCAGTACTGGCGAAACCTGTCAGGAGGAGAAGAAAACCACACTCACTACAATTCCAGTCTCACATAGACCTACCACGACAGCAAACCACACACATAAACACACAAAAACATACTCGGAGGCTCTAAATAAAAATCTGCCTAAGCAGCAGAGACCTCCAAAGCAGACACCCAAGCAACTGCTACCCCAAAACAAAACACGTGCAACACATAGCTCAGAAAGCCAGTGTGCTGAACAGTCACAGCCCTTAAGGCTAAACAACACACCTGATACACTTGTAATAGGTGACTCTATCGTCAGGCACACTGACGTCCCGCTCACCAGGCTGAACAAGGAGAAGGTCACGGTGAGCTGCCTGTCGGGCGCTAGGATCCGCCACATAACACAAGCACTCATGTCACTCCAAGGCAAGTACAAATATGACTCTGTCATTGTCCATGCTGGTGTGAATGACCTGAGACATACCTCCCTGGACTACATGAAAAGAGACATAGAGGAGCTCTCTGAGCATGTGGCCCAGGCCGGTATGACCCTGACCTTGAGTAGCATCTTACCCTCACCAAGAATGATGCCACAATATGAAGACAAGATGATCAATTTCAACAATTGGCTTAAGTATTGGTGTCATTCAAAGGGGATCCAATGCCTGTCAACCTGGGATGACATGCTCGACAGGCCACGATGCTTCGCTAGGGACACTTGCACCTGTCACCCCTGGGCTTTCGGATATTGGCAAAGGCTCTTGCTACCCCCATAGTGCCTTTTTTAGGCAAGGCTCAAAAGACAAACCCACCTCCATAGGTATCACAAGGGATAAGAAACTAAGAGTAATGCTACTCAACGCCAGAAGTCTAAACCTCAAGATGCATGCACTCGAAACTCTCCTTAGCATGGAGAACATCGATATCTGTGCAGTAACAGAAACCTGGTTCAAGGCTCCCGAGAGCACCCCAGCACTACCAGGTTATACCTCATACCATGCTTTTCGGCCCCAAAACTTGGACCGAACCAGAAAAGGAGGGGGGGTATCAATATTCATCAAAGATACCCACACCTCCAGGTTGGTGGCACAGCACGAAGCATCAGAGACTATCCATGTGCAACTAACAGTGGGTAAAACTGCCTTCCAGTTTATAGCCTGCTACAGACCACCCTCCCAAACCCAGGAACCCCACTCGGCCTTCCTGAGAACACTGGAAAATATGAAGGTCTCTCCAAACACCATTATATTGGGCGACTTCAACTACCCAAACATAGACTAGGAGCATTACTCTAGCTCCAACACCCTAGCTCAAAGGTTCCTAGAATTTATAAACTCAGATGCTATGGAACAACTTGTTACCACTCCCACAAGAGGGGAAAACATACTGGACCTGATCATCACCAACATAGGGACTGTATGCTCCAGACCAGAAGTATATCCCTCACTGGTAAGATCAGACCGTAAACTAATCTCACTGGATATTCACATCCCGACCCCACCCCTTGCCCAGAAAACCACAGTGGAAAACTTCTCTAAAGCAAATTTCACACTCCTCAAAACCGAGGTGGAATCCTTCAAAGCCCCCGGGCCTGTGGAAAATACGGCCCAGACCGCAGAATCCTTTATAAACGCATTCTATGAACACCTTCAGGAATGCATGGATCATGCAATCCCAAATAAAACCAAGACCAAATCCTCCAAAGGCAGACGTCCTGTCTGGTGGACCCCAGCCATAAACAAACTATACAATAGGAGGAGGAAGCTACTACATGATAGAGCAAAATCCCAAAAAGGGAAGGCATCTCTGATCAGTGTTAGCAAAAAACTACGGGCACTCATAAAATTGTCTAAGGCCAGCTTCGATTGAAAAATTGCACAGGACACTAAGGATAATCACAAGGCTTTCTTTAGTTATGTTAGGAACCTGGGTGGGAATTCCCAGATATGCTCAGAATTAGTCCAAAATGACAAAAAATACACCGAACCCACAGACATTGCCAACATCCTAGCTGACAGGTTCAGCGCAACCCCCCCCCCCCACCAAAAGGGCAACTATCTACCCCAGCAGAATGCTGCCCCCCCTGACATCTCAGATGCTCAGTTAAGAGCCGCCCTCTCCAAAGCAAAAAACACAGCATCACTGGGACCAGACGGTGTCCCGGGCTGCGTCCTACATGAACTCCAAGAAGAGCTAAACCCAAACATAAAACTACTGTTCAATCTCAGCCTTACCACAGGATATGTACCCAAAGAGTGGCGTACAGCAACAGTGGTCCCTCTCCACAAAGGTGGTGCCTCAACGGATCCTGGAAACTATCGCCCCATAAGCCTGACTAGCTTGGTCTGCAAAGCTATGGAAAGGATCATCATGGACCTCATAAAAAAGATATTGGGGACCTACAGACACTGGATCCTACCCAGTTCGGCTTTAAGGGCAGATCCTGCCTCTTAAACCTGGTCGATTTCTTTGAAACAGTCACCAAGGCCATTGATGAGGGGAAGGTGGTCCACACAGCCTACCTGGACCTCGCAAAAGCCTTCGATACAATACCCCACTTGGGCATTATAGATAAGCTCACCAGCTTAAATATAAACCTGTAT
Source organism: Protopterus annectens (assembly GCF_019279795.1). Taxonomy (NCBI): domain Eukaryota; kingdom Metazoa; phylum Chordata; order Ceratodontiformes; family Protopteridae; genus Protopterus; species Protopterus annectens. The sequence continues at coordinate 1,265,998,720 of NC_056745.1, forward strand.
GTTACTAGATGGGTTGCAAACTGGCTCAAGGACAGAACCCACATGGTTAGAATTGCTGGAGCCATGTCAGACTCCAAACCAGTTACAAGTGGCATCCCACAAGGCTCAGTCCTGGGACCTCTCCTGTTCGGTATATATTTCTTAGAGGTACAGGCCAACAAGGAAGGACTGTGGCTGACCAAGTTCGCAGATGACTGCAAACTGGGCGCTATAATCGACTCTCCAGCCGACACAAGCATCCTCCAAAAGGGCCTCATAGAAACAGACAACTGGTGCCAGAGCCATGGCCTCAAGCTAAACGCCAAAAAGTGTATAGTCATCCCCTTTGGCAAAAACAAAGTGCCCACAAATTACCACATAGGTGGTAATCCATCAAGTACTGAAGAAGTAATTAGGGACCTGGGGACCCAAGTTGATAGCAATCTCTCATTTGACAACCACGTGGCCAAAGTGGTTAGAAAAACATTTTATATAGCCCACCTAATCATGAAGGGATTCACATCTAGATCAGGGGAAGTCATCGTGCCTCTTTACTCATCCCTCATCAGGCCCATAATTGAGTACAATGCCCCTTTGGGATGTACCTTACCAGACACCTGCAGCAACTGGAAAGACCCCAAAAGTACCTCACCAAGAGGATCAAAGGGCTCAAACAGATGCCATATGCTGCCCGGTTAAAGAAACTCCAGCTCTACTCAGTGGCATACCGCCTGCTCAGAGGCGATCTGTGCCTGACGTATAAAGCCATGCCCAACCCGGAATTAATGGACATGCTGCACCTCAGAAAATCCAAATCCCATCGAGCTATGCGCTCGAGAGACTTGAATCTCAGCACTGAAATAAATAGGACATGCTGGAGGGACAGATTCATAACCCAGAGGCTCCCTTCACTCTGGAATAAAATCCCAGTCCAGGTTAGGCAGAGTCCCTCATTGACTCTATTCAAGAGGAATCTTGATGAGTGGATGGGAGATCATAGGTTTACCCCAGGTATCACGTCTGTGTCACTGTTAGACAGAGGCACAGTATACTAACCTCGAAAAAGGGCATAGCAAAATTAATTTAAAATGGGTGGCGAAAGCCAAATACACTCTGGCTAGGCTTATAAATGCCCTAGGGCAGATAGCCTAGTATGAACCTATGTTGATCCCAAGTATTTAAACTAATCCACCTTCGCCACCTCTACTCCCTGCATTCTCACCATTCCTCTGTCCTCCCTCTTATTCATGCACATATATTCTGTCTTAGTCCTGCTGACCTTCATTTCTCTCCTCTCTAGAGCATATCTCCACCTTTCCTGGATCTCCTCAACCTGTTCCCTACTCTCACTACATATCACAATGTCACCTGCAAACATCATAGTCCATGGGGACTCCTGTCTGATCTCATCTGTCAACCTGTCCATCACCACTTCAAGTAAGAAAGGGCTCAGAGCTGATCCTTGATGTAATCCTACCTCCACCTTAAATGCATCTGTCATTCCCACTGCAGATCTCACCGGTGTCACACTACCCTTGTACATATGACAGCCCAACCAGCATGCCCTTTGTAAGTTGAGCATTTACCAATAGAAAAAAGTCCAACCGCTGAAGTACCATTGAGTGGACACACTTTTCTATTGGCATATGCTATGGAGGACACAGCAAAATACAAGAAAAGTTAGGTACATGCTACAAAACTAAAGAAACAGAAGCATACCTGATTCTCCTTGTATTTCAGCACTGTCCCTCAAATCTCAGACTCTCGTACATGTCAAGTATCCAGATTTTCACCTCACAGTTTTCTTTTTTTCCTCATAAAATTTTTTTTTCTGGCAAGCCACTCGGGATTGTAGACATAAGTAGTGACACACATTTGATATTTATACTTCATATCCTTCAGAAAATTTTAACACAAAACCTGTCATTCCAATAACTTTTATGTTTATAATGGCAATAAAAATTTTCCCCATTTCTGGACGTTTGACACCGCCTCCCCATGGTAGTCTTTGTCCACGTTTTTTATATTAATACTAACAGAAGAAGAAAAATAAAAAAAAAAGCAACAGAGATTCTTTTCTGCATTTCTTCTCTTGAACAGCACTGATGTACTGTGCAAGTGTGGGGATGCAAATCTCATAAACTTGCACAGTACATCACAGAATGTAGAAGAACGTCAAACAACATGGAAGAACACTACAGTGTTACATGCACATTAAGAAAGGTGAACAATTTCTTAAATAGTGTCATTGTACAATAGCAGTAACATATGACTGGGTGTGGGTAATGCTAGATTTGCCTATGGTTGGCTTTGTTTGATCATTTTGCCTTCGTCCTCATGATCAAACCACACCAACAGATGGGGAATCCAGCATTACCCACACCTAGTCATGGGTTATTGCTTAACTAGCTGTCTTGTTAGAAAGTGGCTTGAAATCAGGTTCCTTTTTGTAAAAGTAGTATAGTAGCATTCTGTTATGGCCCCAAGGACAAAAGCTGATGAAGTTAGTGGGGGCAGGGGTCGTATTTTAATGATGAATGCCTTTGCAGCAACCCAGATGATTGCTGTTGTTGACATTACAATAATGAAGCTAGCTGTAAGCATTCTTGGCATTGCAAGGATGACTCGCACCATAAGTACAGAGAGTACAGCAAGACGGTGTCTCCTGTGCTTATAGCATTATTTTTTAGTCATTGTAGAATGAATGTACTTCCACTGAATTAATATTATGAGGCTAATGACTGAATCAGCTTGCTGGAAGGTGCAGTGTTGTGTAATATGTTCAAAGTAAGGCATTTTTTTTTCTGTGGCAGCAGTTGTAATCTGGTGAAAAGTGAAAGTACAAATGGTAAGGAAAACACTTTCCTTACCTTTTACACTTTGCTTTTACCACTGGTCTTCCAGTATTTCATGTAAATGTATGGATGTTGTAGAAGACACTAATACATATTAAAACGTGTGGCATCTCAGAGAGCAGTCAGGGGAAAACAGACGTGCACCCTGAGATGGCACTTGGCATTCATGCACCACTTGACAAGGATTTGCTGTTTGATACCTCCTACTTTTAAATTTTCAAAGGGATGGAGAAACAGAGGAAGATCATGCCATGGTGCAACAGAAATTACTTATCAGAGTATGGGGCCCTAGTATTTCAAGCAAGACAAGGGTAAACAGGAGAAGGGTAAAAAATGCCAGTACAAAAAGAAATGGCAGGGACACCCGAAGGTGTAGCTTGCATGACCACCCAGGTCCCTCTCCTACTCCCCAAACCCTTGTCACATTCTGTCTGCATCCACAATTTACTGACATTCAGGACAGCAGGATGAGTAACCCAAGTTATAATGAATTGGCAAACCATCACAAGAGACAGTTTGGTACTACAGGTACTCTTTCAGGGTTACAGATTTATTTTCTTAAGAAAATTTAGTGTGTTGTATATTAGCCCTGTACCAAGAGACCAAGTGTATCTAGCCTTCTATATTCTGCAAAAACTGTCATTAGAGGTAACCACAACAGAGGATGCTGCTTTGAGGCTTTTCCTAGTCCCCAGAAAGGAGGGCCATTGGAGGCCCATCTTGGGCCTTTCAGGGCTGAATACCCAAAGTTCCAAAATTCAAAATAGTGACTGTAATCACTTTTGTGATTCCTTTTCTCTAAAGCTGTTGTGGTTAACCTGGACCTTAAGGATGCTTAACTCCAGATCCCAGTTTGCAGGATTGCAGTTACTTTCTCGTATTTGGGCAAAGAGCTCCCAGTATTAGTTGACATCCTTTCCCTTTGGCTGGTGCACCTACAGTGTTCATGAGTATCTTACTTCTATCATTTCTTATTGCAGAATGAGTGATATTCACATTGCCCCTACCTGGTTCCAGAGCTACTTAACTGACAGGTACCAAGCTGTGAAATGGGAAAATGCTCTCTCTCCATAGCTGCCTATAACTATAGGAGTCCCACAGGGTTCTATCTTAGGACCACTGCTATTCACAGTCTTCACAAATGACCTCCACACATCATGTATCTGCCATTCAGTATGCAGATGATACTACCATAATCTGTGCTGCACAAAATATTCCCACCCTCCTGCAAACAACTCTGTTAGCATTGTCTGACGTTGAAAACTACCTTACCAAAGCCCAACTTATTCTCAATCCAAAGAAAACTCATGATTATAACCAGTTCTAACAAAAACACGATAAGTCAATTCACTAACTACTCCACAAATGCTACTCCAATCCCTCCAGTGGCACAGGCTAAGCTACTGGGAATAACCATAGACTCCCACCTAAAATTTCAACTTAACTATTAAAAAAGTACATGCCAAACTGGGATCACTCTACTGTATCAAACAGTTTCTTACCAACAACACAAGATCAGCCATTGCTTGCTCCCAACTTCTGTCCACCCTACTCTATGCATCTCCCATTCTGACTAATCTCAACAAAACTGAACTAAGCAAAATGGAAGCCTGCTGTAACAGAATTGCCTGCTTTGCTGCAAATTGCTCATTTAGAAATCATCACTGTACTGTTTTGCGACAGCTCCACTGGCTTGAACTGCCCAACCTCCTAACCTACAATCAGCTCTGCCTCTGTCATTCTGTCTATTACCTCCTCAATAAGTGTCCTGCTCTCAAAAACCTAGCACAACATCACTCAGCTAAAAGGCCTCTTAGATCATCAAGCAAATTATTACTAGAAGTCACCATCAGCTACAGTAGCTTTGGAGACGCACTATATAGTAGTTCCTTTAAAAACCTCATTAGACAACATCTCAAGCAAAGTTGGCAGTGCCATGACTGCTCCCGGGCTAGTGAAAGCAGATAAGATACACATAATAAACCTAGAGTACTTGATAATAGTTTTTACTCTTACAAACACTGGCTAATGTACAATGTATGTACTGTACCTGTGTACTATGTATGTATTTTATGTTCCAAATTTCAGCTGTACACCACAAATCTATTAATTACCTTTATTTTTAAATTAATATTTTCTTGTTTGTTCTCTCCACTGTAACTGTTGATGTTCTTCGTGTTTCACTGTTGCAGTCATTACATTTGGGTAATCTGCTGGCAGGTTGCCCTCAGTCGGCCTGAATTCCAAAGTCTTGGACCTGCGTCGGTTGCTGTCTTCTCTTCCATGAAGTCAGGTCGTCAGGGGTATAAAACATGCAGCCGATGCCATTTTCTTTAGTCTTTCTTGCCGCGTGGTGCCCGAAGCAGAAGCATTTTGCAAGTGCCGGTCGGCCGACTATTGAAATATTCGAGTTTGAGTTTCAGAACCGCTAAGTACCCCATTGGGGAAACTTTTTTCTTGCTTTTTACCAATGTCAGAAAAAGTTAATAATTGTATTACTTGTGGGAAGCAAATACCTCATAAGGATTTCCATTTATATTGTATTCCTTGCCTAGGCCCTGATCACAACGTGCCTGGCTGTCAGTTTTGTGCTAGATTTAACCAACGCACTATTAAGCGTCGGTATGTTTTTGCATCCAAGTATTTTGGAAACAGATTTAACTACCCAGAAATGTTGTTGGATAGCAATCCGACTACCGGAGTACATATAAAACGCAAAGAAAAGGACAGAGAAAGGCAGTCGAGATCCAAAACTGACAACAAAGCTTCTCCTAAGCCAGTCGCTGGTACTCAGTGAGGTGCTTTTGCAGCCCCTGATACCCGTTACCTTCGAGTCGCAGGCCTCTACCGGCACCCATGTGGAGTCTGGCATGCCGCAAGATACTCAAGGTATTGGACCATCGGATGTATCTCCCTCGGATGGGTCCGGAGCCGCTGAGCAGGCACCGGCTTCTGAGGGTGTATTCAGACCTCAACATTTCTATATCAAACCGACGAAAGCTGCAAAACCTAAGGCAAAGAAACCTTCTAAAACTAAAAAACTGACGCCTGAGCCACGTGCACAGGCCGCTATGTCTAAAAAAACAAATGATGAAAATGGCTGAAGACCTTATTACCTTGATCAAGGGGTTCCCATCATCCCCTCCAGATAAGAGGCCTAGGCAAGACACTGATTATGAATCTTCAGATCAGGTTTCTATTTCTTCTGATTCCTCTTCTGATCAGGAATTATCTTTACCTCCCTATGAAGATTCTGATGCTGAGGAGTCTGTTCCTTCTGCATCTCCTCCTGAGGATTATTTATTTGGAGAAACCTTGCATACTTTGAGGGAGCATTTTCACTGGGAGAGTCAAGAGTTTTCAGAATCAAAAAAGAGGCTCAGGGATTTCCTTCTCCCTCAGCACAAGCCTTTAGCCATTCCCCCTGTTTTAGACATTGTGGATGATGTGTTTTTGGAGTCAAGCCTGACCCCTGACTCCTTGCTTCTGGCTCCCAGGAAGCCTGACCGGTATTACAGGGTCCCTGACTCTCATAAATTTTTATTTAGAAACCCTGCTGCTGATCCTGAAACTATTTCACGAGGTCCAAAGGGAGTTAAGGCCTCAACAGCAAAAAACCCTACCCCCTCCGACAGAGATTCAAGGGCACTGGACCGATGGGGAAAAAAGGTTTATACATCTGCAACCTTGGCAATCAGGGCCTTAAACTGTCAATTTCATATGCTTAACTACCAACATGTTTTGGGATTGCTGAAACAGAAAATTATGTTGATTTCAGAATGTGCACAGAATAAGGAATTGCAGGAATTATTGCATGCAGCTGAACAAGTTGGAAAGCATACTTTGCAATGTAGTTTTGATTCTTTAGAGACCTCCTGCAGGGCATCAGTTACTGGATCTGTGATTAGGAGGCATGCCTGGTTAAAGGAACAAAATTTGCCTGATCATGTTAAAGCAAAATTGTTAGATGCACCTTTACAGCAGGATTCTCTGTTTGGTATTAAGGCAGAAGAGGTTTTAAAGAAAATGGAAGACCAATATAAGTCTATGCAAACTGTTAAAGATTTCTTTCAAGTGCAGCCACCTAGATTCAGTAGACACTGGCCTACAAAAAATTGGTCCTTTCCTGTGTTAGACAGAGCTCAAAGGGGCAAATCCAGACGCCCTAAAGGTTCCAGGTACCAGGCTCAAGACTCCTACAGGTCAAAGCAATGGGGCGCATCTACCTCCAAATCTGGAGGAGATAAAGCGCAAACCTACAGAAAGCAATCCAAATGACTTCCCTCTACCTACACCAAGCAATTATCTTTTGGCAGCACCCATAGGGGGAAAATTAGCACGTTTTGCTCAAAGTTGGCAGTTAATAACCCAGGACAAGTGGGTACTAAACATCGTATCACAGGGATACAGATTCCATTTCCACACTCTGCCAATGACAAATGGTTGGCCAGATCTGCCAAAAAAACAATGGGCAGAGGCACAGAAACAGGTTACATCCCTCATGGATATGGGGGCCATTCAGACAGTACCAGAACAGGAAAAAAGACAAGGTTTTTACTCAAGGCTGTTCTTGGTACCCAGAAAGGACAAGGCCTGGTGGCCAATACTGGATTTATCGATTTTGAGCACATACCTGGACATTCCAAAATTCAAAATGCTCACCTTGCAACAGCTTCTGCCCATGCTGGGCAAGAATGCTTGGCTGGTGACTTTAGACCTAAAAGAGGCATACCTGCATGCCCCAATAAGACAGTCGTGCAGAAGATACCTCAGATTCAAGGCTGGCTTAATGCATTACCAATTCTCTGCACTGCCCTTTGGCTTATCTACTGCACCCAGGGTCTTTACAACGTGCCTGGCACCAGTAATTGCATTTTGCAGACAAAGAAGTATTAAAATATATCCTTACTTGGACGACTGTCTCATTTAAGCAGAGAACAAGGACACTCTTCTACAACACCTGGCATTTGTGAAAAGGCTTCTAACATGCCTAGGGTACACAATAAACGAAAAGAAATCACAACTGTTACCCTCTCAAAATATAACATTCCTGGGTGCAAGCTTGAATACAACTGCCCAGATGGCTTACCTCACACCAGACAAAACAAAGGCAACTGACTACTTACTTCAAACTGATGGCAACAAAAACCCAATCTTCTGCAAGACAAATTCTGCAGGCTCTGGGCTTCATGGCATCCTGCATCCTACTAATTCCATATGCAATACTGCATATGAGGAAACTTCAATGGTACCTAAAAAGTTTATGGAGTCAACATTCACACAGTCTGGAAACAATGATTCATCTCATCCCCTGCCTGCAACAGGAGTTTCTATGGTGGACAAAGGCCTGTCACCAAAACATGGATGGCCCTTCACTCTACCCCCCTGCCAGTCAAACCTTAACAGACGCATCGGATTATGCCTGGCGGGCCCACATGGCAGGAAGATGTGTTCACAGCATATGGGCACCAAATCAAATGCATTTACATATCCACCAGAAAGAGATACTAGCTGTTCAAAATACCCTAACAGCCTTCAAGGACTTACTTCATCCAGGACAACTACTGATAAAGGCGGACAACACCACAGTCATGTGGTATATAAACAAGCAAGGGTGCACACACTCATACCCCCTTTGCAGATTAGCCATGGCACTGTGGGACACAGCTTTGACCTACCAAATAAATCTTCAAGCTCAATTCCTGCCAGGAAAACAAAACACTCTGGCAGACGATTTAAGCAGAAACCTTCTGGATCCCCGTGAGTGGAAACTAAATCCACAAGTCTTTAGCATGATAGCAGAGAAATGGGGGAGCCCAGACATAGACCTATTTGCCTCTCCTCAAAATTATCAACTGAAAAGATTCTGTACAAGGACTTATCACAGACAAGCATGGAAAGTGGACGCCCTATCCTTTAGTTGGAAAAACCTGTCAGTTTACGCCTTTCCTCCTCTGCCTCTTCTACCCAAGGTCCTCATAAAAGTCAGACAAGAGAAGCCAAAGATGATATTAATTGCCCAAGACTGGCCCTGCCAATACTGGTACCCAATCCTAAGGAACTTGTCTCAATACCCAGCTTGGACCTTGCCTCAAAAACCACAACTACTGTTCCAACAAAGCAATCGGATCCTGCACAATCAACTACAGACTCTGAACCTGGAGCATGGCTAATCCTGTAATCATAGAGATGACACCTCTCAGTAAAGCTGTGATGGATGTCATTTTGGAAGCCAGAAGGCCTAGTACTAGAAAATCATATGCTGACAAATGGAAGAGATTTTGTGCTTGGAATCAAGTACAAGGAACTGATACAGCAGAACCGCATATTTCTCAGATATTGCAATACTTAACTGAGATGCTGGACAAAGGCCCATCTTTCTCATCAATCAAAATCCATGCCTCTGCCATTTCGGCTCATTACAATACAGAGCCACCAATCTTTTCTCATCCTTTACTAAAGCAGTATCTTAGAGGAGCCAAAAATTTAAGGCCTCCTAGAAGATCACCATTACCTGCATGGGACCTCAATTATGTGTTGGAAAAGCTCACCCTGCCTCCATTTGAACCAGCTGCTACCGCTGATATAAAGTTCTTATCATGGTAGACAGCTCTGCTACTAGCAATTACGTCAGCAAGAAGAGTTTCAGAGCTACAGGCCCTCATGGCTGTAGAGTCTTTTATCATATTTTACTCAGGCAGGGTTTCTCTGAGTACATATCCTACTTTTATGCCTAAGGTCGTTTCCAGTGTACCTCTTAACCAAACAATTCATCTGCCAACTTTTTATCCAAATCCGCAGAACAAAGGGGAGAGAATTCTGCATTCCTTGGATGTACACAGACAGCTAAGATTCTACTTGAGCAGGATTAAAGCTCTAAGAAAAACCGAGCAATTACTAGTGTCATATGCTGCAGGATCAGAAGGAAAGGCTATTTCAAAGCAGACAATTTCAAAGTGGATAAGCCATTGCATCTGTTTCTGCTGCTTACACCATGGCAAACCTGTGCCCAAGGGCATTAGGTCTCACTCCACCAGGGCTGCAGCTACTTCAGCAGCCTTTCTCAGAGGAGTACCAACCAAGGGCATTCTAGAAGCTGCTACTTGGAGTTCTGTTTACACCTTTACAAAGCATTACCATTTGCCTCTCTACTCTAAGCCCAGGGCAGGCTTTGCCACTGCAGTGTTGCAGGGTCTTATAGCCTCACCTAATGCTGTTTAGCTCCAACCTCCCAACCATAGCTTTGGGATTCTACCTAAATGTAATGACTGCAACAGTGAAACACGAAGAACATAGTACAGTTGTGTACACTTGCCATAAATGTAGATGTGCGACTTTATTCACTGTTGGCAGTCCAGGTTACCCTCCTGCCATCCCCCTGTCATTCTACAGTTTATCTTTCCTTCTCTATTTTCTACAACCTATGTGATGTATTTGCTTGTAGATGAAGGTGAAGTTTATATTGATGCATGTATATATTTATATATAATATTGCTACCTTTTTGGGGGCACCCGACATCGGGGGCAAGAAATACTAAAGAAAATGGCGTTGGCTGCATGTTTTATATCCCTGACGTCATGGAAGAGAAGACAGCAACTGACGCAGGACCCAAGACTTTGGAATTCAGGCCGAGTGAGGGCAACCTGCCAGTAGATTACCCAAATGTAATGACAGCAACAGTGAATACACTCGAACATCTACATTTATGGTAAGTGTACACAACTGTATTTTGACTCTAGTTTACATTTGGGAAGTAGAAGGGAAATGGTCCAGGAGCCCCTGGAGAATGGTCCTAGCAAAGCCTAGTCTAGACCTAGAGAAGGAATCTGGCTTGCAACAACTTGTAAACAATAAAGAGATATCAAGAAACTGATCAGTGTCCAGGTTAGGCATTTGCAGGGAGACTGAAGCAGAACGTGCCATGAAGGGTATATATGATTTCTAAGTGGCCAAAAATGTAGAGCTCTTCCAAGAGTGTTTAGCAGACAGTTGAGAAACAAAAAGAGGACCCGCAGGCATGCAGGCTGAAATGGCTGAGAAATGTACCTTCACATAAACATATGATTGCAGAGTTAAGAATACCAGTCCTGATTCTTTCTCTGGCACCAAAGTACCTTAACGACTGTCGGTACATCCTCAGTTAGCTAATGCTTAAAAACGCAACAGCACTAAACAATCCAGGCAGTGAGCTGCAGGGTCTTCATGTTGGGGTGCGTTAGAGAACCAAAAGAGAATTAATGGTTTTAGGGCCCCAATCTTTTTTGTAACATACTGCTGAAAGTTTACCAGGAAGACCTCGATTTTCTGGTTTATGATCCCTTGCTAAACCCTTACCTCACTTTTTGGTACGCTGTTCACTTTTACTTGCCTCCATCAATGGTATCATAGCGGTCATGATGCAGGCAAGTAAATGTAAAAAGAAAATGTTAGAAGGTTACAGGAGTGGGCAAGATGGTGAACTTAACAGTATTAGACTTTTGTTTCCTTCCACTTCCTCACCCACATACTTTGTCTAGTAGCTCCACTTCTAGTCCATGGTCATTCCATTTGTTCCTCTGGTTGGGATGAGCCAGATGCATTCCTTCTCTAGGCAGGGCAACTGACCTACAAGTCAGTTTATGCCCTGTCCAAGATGAGAGTTTAATCAGCTGAGCCTCCGAGATAGGAGTTGGGTGGGGGTGGGGAGAGGCAACAGCCAGGTCTGTATGTGTGTCTGTCTGTCTGTGTGTCTTGTCTGTGTGTGTGTGTACCTAACTCCTTTCACTGTAGCCTGCCCAGTCCTACTTGTTGGCTTCACCCCTCCTGGGATGGGAATGATCATCATTTTCTACCATTGTAGTCAGACAGCTGAACTGCTAATTGAACTCAAGTTGTCTAGGCTATAGTTAGGGCATTATCCCTTTCTGCAACCAGCATTGACCAATATGAAAGAGTTTTAAATTCATTTTGTGTAGGAAAAGAGTGCTGTTTCATTGCTTAGGTAGAATGCAGTGAAGTGTGGTGCAGTGTTGGACCACAGTTAGTGTTCTGTTTAGCAGTGATGGCATATGGACTGTTGGAGTGGCACAGGGTGCATTGCTACTGCTTTCATTTGAGGAAGCAGTGAAATGTAGGTATGTTATGTCAGCCACTGGCAAGCTAAGGGTAGTACTGTTTGTTTCACTCGTAGAGCAGAACTTGAGCACTACAGTAAGAGCAGCAGTGAACTGCATTGCGCTGTTCTGTCAGCCGCATTCACTAGAGGTAAAGGTACGAGTTTACTAATGAGAGTGGCATGCATAGCTTCCACAACCCATGTGTTTTCAATATAGTTTCAGTTTTGGAATGAATACTTTTTATGACAAGATATTTTGTGCACAACGACTTGCCCTTTTGGTCATACTGCATAAACCAGTTACTACTTGAAGGTCTTATGAGCTGCAGGCTTGACAGCCCCATTGGCAGAAAAAAAAATAATTTACCTTCACATCTGACTAAAAGGAAACTCTGCGTGAGCAGAAAGCGCTTAAGGATTTTGAACTTGAATCGTTTTGAAGATGTTGTGATGTGGCAGTACTTAATCGGGTTACGGTCTCACCTTAAGGGAAATGATTCATATTTAGATTGCTTTGACTATGTTTTAACAGTCTAATGCTTGCCCATATGTGCTTTTGTATTTTTAAACTAAGTTTAATATGCATAGTAAATTGGAAATCGAGTCAGTATCAAGAAGCAGATGCTGTTCTTATAGGTCACTGTTGTTGTAGTATTCATGATATATGGGAATTAGTTGTAGGAAGACTTATGCTGGCCTGCCTGATTACTTGAGCTATGCAGATGCTGCAGCTTGGCGTGGCTGTGCCTTCACAGAGGGATACCTGATTGCATCCCAGATAAAGTTATCAGTCTGCCTGAGCCATATTCAGTTCTGTTTTGTTACAGGCACGTTCATGTTTCAGTGAGAAAGCTCTTGTTTGCTTGACCCCTGAGCAGTGGTCTACAGTATCTTTAAAAGCTAGTCATCTTTGGAAAAATATTTCTGTTTCTTGTTTGTCAGACGTGTGACAATAAAATAAATAAATAATACAATAAATGCATTACTTGCATGAGAATATGGAATGTGATACACATCTAGTACGGCCGTCCCTGCTAGAATACAGCTAGGCAGCTGTCTGTAAGGATCGCCACTAGTAGAAAAATTTCTGTGCATAGGTTACAGCAGCAGCGGCTATGCTATTCAGCTGTATTGCTCTACAGCAAATTGCTGCTGCAGCCATTTGGTATTGGCGATGTAGCTCGCAGGGAAATGTCTTGCGAGCTACACGCCGGAACCCCAGCTAGGCCTTCTGGAGTGGCCCACACAGTGTCACCAAATAAATATAAGCACTCTCAAAGGTTAAGTACTTTCTACAAGGATCAGTCACAATAAAAGTTTTAAATATATTTAATAATAAACAATAAAAGAACAAGAAAATACTAAATATATATTCACAGTAAACCACAGAGTGCAGATCACAGGTAATATTGAAAAGAACATTGATGAACAGACTCGGACAAATAAAGAAAAGCAATATCTAAACTAAGCTTTACTATATTTTCCTGACTGAATCTAGGAGAATTACTGTTACCTAATAACTTACTTGATAGAACAAGGCGCAATTAAGTGCATGAGCAGTCTTTCTAGTCAAGTTCCCCAAAACAAGCTACTCCCTTCTCAGAGATTACTCCATGTAAAATATAATATCCAAGTTGGCTTGCAGAATGACCTCATCTGGTCTCCTGTCTCTAGGTTCTCCGAGTAAGCCCCTTTGAAGCTGAGACAGGACATCAGCATAGATGGCTACAATACACATCCTAAATGTTTATGGTAGTGCCTGGGGCTTCCCCTCTTTTTACTGAGATAATGAACAAAGGCGTCTTCCAGACCTAACGTCTCCGGTTGTATTCAGCACTGCTGTTTTAATGGTTTAACAGCTCATTTACATTTCCCTTATTTTTTTTAATATAAGAAAACAAATGCTTTCAGTAGCCTTCACTAGGCCTATCTCCTGTGTATTTACTTGCAGAAAATGAATGACAGTCACTGTTGCAAATTCTTTTTTTCATTTCTGACTTGGATGCTTGGTCTTGCATCATGGAAGAGCCAGGCCATAGAAGGATGTTCATAGAGCACTGGTGGTTGGGTCAGATGTGCAGGTATCCATCTGCAGCAAATTCTCATATGTCAGTAATACTGCAACAGTAATACTTCTTGAGCACCTACTGTAATAAAGTCACCATGTACTCTTTATATTCCCTTTTATAAATCTCTCTGGATTTACTCAAATCATAACCTCCCCCACCAGGACAGGAAAACCCAATAACAAGGAAAATACCCTAGACTGGACACTCGTCAATACCAATCTTCAGTCCTATAAATCAGGCACTTTGCCTGATGACCTCAGTGACCACTGTCTCACCTATGTAATCAAGCTCAAAGTAGACTGCTCCTACCAACCCACCTATAGAACATTAAGAAACAAGAATAATTTTATTCTCACCAAGTTTCAGTTAACTTAAGGCATGCAACTGGTCAGTACTAAAAAGTCTCCCCCTAGATGAAGCAGTGGCATACTTTAACACCAAATTCCTTGCTATTATTTACTCCCATGCTCCCAGCCGCTCTATTAGAACCAAACTTAACATTGGACCATGGATTTCTAAAGATACCAAAACCAAAATTTCACTCAGAAACAAAGCATGGGCCACCTACCAAAAAACAAAAGCCCCACTTGATCAACTAAGATTCAGACAGCTAAGGAATGACAGAAAAAAATCCATAACCTTAACTACTACTACCATCTACTGCAAAAACACCAAATCAAACCTCAAAAGTTCTGGGCAGGAATAAATAAACTACTCCACCCAGGCCAAACCACCACTCCACCCCCCTCAGCTTCCCAACAAAAATCCCCAGTAGACATTGCTAATAATCTCAACAGCTTCTTCGCAGAGTCTATCCAGCCTCTAGTCAGCCAACTCTCTGCCAATGGCTCTAATTCTAATGCAGCCACACCCAGTACCCAAACATACTTTACCTTCCAACCTTTTCCTACTCAACAATATTCATGCCCTACTTAAGAAACTAAGACCCCACCACCCTGGCTGCCGACCTCCTCCCAGCAAACGATCTGCAAAAAGCTGCTGATACCATAGCATTCCCTATCTCAATCTTGATAAACAGAGCTATATCTGAAGCTACTGTACCCACTATATGGAAAGTCACCCGTGTCATACCTCTCCATAAAGGAGGCAGTTCCACTGAACTGTCAAACTTTATACCCATAGCTATTGTGTGTCACCTCTAGCTAAAATTATGGAGAAGTGTGTACACATACAGCTCATGCTCTACCTCACACAGAACAAACTGTTGTCCAACTTTCAGCATGGCTTAAAGCCAGACCACAGTACTACTTCTGCCCTCCTCTCTTTCTCTAACGTCATTAATCACAACCGCAATAATAACAAACTATCCTCAGCACTCTTTCTAGATCTATCCAAGGCTTTTGACATGGTTAACTACAAAATGCTTATAAATACCTTGAAGGCCTTCTCGTTAAACAACCATGTACTCCCAATAGTTTCAATCCTACCTGTAGGGCAGGCAACAGGCAGTCTTATGGCAGGACAAGCTATCATCTCACCTACCCATCATATTAGGAGTCCCCCAGGGCTCGATACTAGGACCTCTTCTTTTCTCCATCTTTGTCAACGACCTTCATTCAGTCATCCCAGATGCTACCTGCATTCAATATGCGGATGACTCCACCTTGATTTGTTCTGACACCTCACCAACTACTTTAGTCACATTAACCCAAAATACCGTTAATACAGTGGAAAATGGCTCTCCGATCAACATCTAATCCTAAACCCCAACAAAACTAAGCTGCTCCTTTTCTCCCCCACATGCAGGACCCGCCTGCCATCCTTCAACATAACCACTAACAAAGGCACTATCATCTTCCCCAGAAGCCCAAACGAAACTACTGGGTGTCATAGTTGATAACATGAAGTTTGATGCGCATATCAATCAAACTATCAAAACCATTAATAAAATAAATTGGCTGTCTTTACAGAATCAAACCTTTCCTTACCCCACTTGCTAGAACTGCAATTGCCCATTCCCGTCTACTACCAACTCTTCTCTACGCCTCACCTCTATTCTCCAACTTAAACAAAACAGATCTTAATAAACTGTCATCCTGCTATAACCACACTGCCAGATTTGCTACTGGCACAGCCTACCAGACACACCACTGTCACAACCTAAATCACCTAGGATGGCTTGAACGGTCTAGTGTACTGCAGTTCATCCAGCTAATAGTGGCACATAAAGTCCTTTACCAACCAGAAAATACACCTGCACTAAAAAATATTATCAGCCCCTACACCAGCACCCGGCCACTGCGATTATCCACTAGACTCCTAGTTCAAACATGCCAATCCAACTACTCAGCTGAGAACTCTCTGTTTGCCAAGTCTGTTGGAAAAACATAGAACAGATTCCCAGCTGACTTGACCCTAGTTCCCTCACTAACTCGATTCAAAAACAAACTCAAGAAATACTTCAAAACTCATTGGTTATGTCCTTGCACTAACCCCGACTAGTGGCCTTTCTACTACTTAGGGGCCTTACTTTCAACTACTTCTAACATTTTTCTACCACACCATTTCAGGAAGGGTCAGTTGTATAACTGCTGCTCAATGCGTCTTAAACCTGAATGTAATGTTATGTATGCATAACTTTGAAAATGTCATATTTTGTAAAGCGTTTTATAATAAATTAGTACTATATGTGCTAAATGCTGGTATTGCTTATGACTGTAATATGCTTGAAACTAGCATTTACTAAACGTTCAATTTGTATTATCTTGGAGCTTTTCTCCCTGGGCCTCTGCTGAAAATGGACATATGTCTAGTCGGACTATCCCGGTCAACAAATGTAAAATAAATAAATAATATAGTCTAGACAAGCTTCTAATTTTCTTTTGACATTCACTGAGGAGCATCAGTTATTTCAAGTGGCATAATTAATAAATTTGTAAGGAGCAGTGAGCGGGGGAGGTAATAGAAAACATATTAGTGGCTTCTGTACCGTCTATACTCTTTGTGGGAATGTTGTTTTCTTTGTTTTCCTAATAAACTGTATTGCTGTATCTTTTCTTATACCATTGCTCCTTGCACACTTCGATTTTTGTGGTATAGTGTTGGTTGATTCATAAGTTATGCAGATAATGAGGAGTTTAGCATGTGTAGGTTTATGTGGCCGTCCACGTTGTTTACCTTCACTTCTGTTTCTAATCTCTTCAGATGGAAAGATGCGGGGATTTGCCTTTGTTCAGTTCAAAAATGTCTTATCTGCAGGAAATGCACTGAAGGAGATGAACATGAAGGAGATAAAAGGTGAGAAAATGTGATTTTCTTTTGTAAGAGGTCTAACAATAACATTCCTAAGACTGTTATTGGTAGTTTATGCAGTTATCTGTTTGCGGGTGTCTTTGTTACCGTCAGCTGTTTTCAGGTTTCTGTGTTGAAGTGCACATTTCTTCAGGTAAAGTTTTTGCATGTAGTCTTAGTTCAGAGTTTGAGCAGATTTTTTAGTTTCCTTGGCTTTGCAAGATTTTCAGTTTGTTCTTCAGATGCCAGTGTATGTATTTTATTGTATTACTTAAAAATGAAACAAAAATTTGTATTTGCTTTAATGCATTAATGATTTTTTCTGTAGTACAAAAATTTTGTACATAGTAACACACTTAGAAATGGGAAGCTAGACTATTGTTGAAGTTTCCTCATGGTGTACAGACAGCTTTTGTAGTGAGATCAGTGCCTCATCTTCATGGCTGGTATATTTTATTTATTTATTTTGTCAGGGGAAAAATACTGAACACATTGTAGGCACAAATAAAGTACTTGGCGTTTATCCAGAACTATAAGGAAACAGCCATATATACCAACAAAGTCATAAATCATCAATTGCAGATTAATTAATAAAGAAGAGTGGTGTTTTAGAACAAGCAGATATTTTTGAAGGTGGCTTGAAAATTAAACTGTAACTGCTGGTAGATAGGATTAGGTTATAAATATTGTTTTTGTATGACAGTAAGGAAATGGCACAGGGTAGACTCAATAAGATGAATAAAAACATATAAAGATACAATCAAATTTAGAAGTTAAGGAGTAAAGATAACACACTACCATTTTTCTAAATACTTTTCCAGTCATCATGCTTGTTCTTATATTTATTAAAAAACATTTATGCATTAAGGTATTTTTATGAAGAAGGGGAAACATTTTAAATTATCCGTTGTGAAAGGAGACCTATTTCATCAAATAGGTAATATTTACAGTAATGAAATTGTGAAACTTATTGGTTCTTATTGCCAGTGGAATGGGTAGAGAAGAGTGTCAGGAGTCATTTGTGACAGACTGGTACTGGTAAGAGTGAAAGGGATGGTCTACAAGAGGGTAGTGAGACCAGCTAATGTTGTATGGGTTAGAGATGGTGGCATTGACAAAAAGGCAGGAGTTAGAGCTGGAAGTGGCAGAGTTAAGGAAGAGTTGGGCAGTTTTCCATCTCTTTCAACTTGTTGGCTTAAAAGCCTGTGTTTGTGCTTGTTCCCCGCCTTTCCTGTAACTAGTCTAGTCCAGGTACAGATATGCTGTATCCAGGACTCTTTGTAAGCTTCTGAGCCCCTCAAGCCTTTCTGTGTTGGAGGGAAGCCTTCTAGCTTATCAGTGGGGTGGTAAGCATTAGGTAGCCTATCTACCACAAGAGGACTGGTTCCTGGCCCAGAAATTGTAGCTACTGACCATTTGGGCAGTTTTTTCCCATCTCTTTCAACTTTCTGGTTTAAAAGCCACCCTTGCGCTTGTTTCCCCTCCTTTCCTGTAACTAGCCTAGTTCCAGATACATAGTTGCTGTATCCAGGACTGTTAGTAAGCTTCTGAGCCCCACAAGACTTTCTGTGTTGGAGGGAAGCCTTCTAGCTTATCAGTGAGAGTGGTAAGCACTAGGTAGCCTATCTACCACAAGAGGAGTGGTTCTGGCCCAGGAATTGTAGTTTATTGATCATTTGGGAAGCTGTCCATCTCTTTCAACTTTCTGTTTTAAAAGACCACATCTGCGCTTGTTTCCCATCGTTCCTGTAATTAACCTAATGGAAAGCACTAGAAAGCCTTAAACTGATGCAAGCCTTCTAGCTTAAAAGAGAGTCTTTGGAGTGATTAAGTATCCGTTTTCTGTATTTTCTTGCTGTACTTAACTGTTTTCTGCCTAAACGCTGATTTTCCAGCGTTTATTATGATTTAAAAGTTTGTTTGTTTTTTTTTCACATATTGTTCTTATTTGACTGCCTGCACTTTTAAAAAAGTCGTTTTTTGTTTAAATAATTTGTTTAAGTATTGTAGGCTACACACTAAAGTACAATAGCCTTTTCTGATCACTTGTAGTCATTATAAGCTGTTTTAAGTGTACTTTTTATTGTTTTTGCCTTATCTTTTCAAAAAAAAAAAAACAAAAACATTCCTTGTTTCCCACCCTTCTAAGCTAGTATAGTCCAGTTTTCAAGCTAGTGCTGAATTCAGGGCTGTGTTACAAGTTTCTGAGTTGCCCATACCTTACTTGGATAGAGGGAAGTTTCTCTGTTCACCTGTGAGAGAGGGGAACTTTGAGCAGCCATCTGTCCCTGGAGGAGCGGTTCCAGTCCAGAAGTTAGCAGTGTAAAAAACGCATTTGCATGGTTTTGCAGGCCGGGCAGCACCGGTTAAATTATTCCCGGCTCCACTAAGCCTCCTCTTCAGTTTTTCCCTTGAAACTAGTCTCTCAGCCTAAGCACTCGATAAGCATCCAACAGTCCAGCACTTGCTCAGACCTAATAGCAAGCACTAATATACCCCAACACTTGATTGCCCAGCAGGGCAAGGCTCTTTATCCACCCCTCACCAACCAAG
Organism: Protopterus annectens; assembly: GCF_019279795.1. Taxonomy (NCBI): domain Eukaryota; kingdom Metazoa; phylum Chordata; order Ceratodontiformes; family Protopteridae; genus Protopterus; species Protopterus annectens. The sequence continues at coordinate 1,266,018,523 of NC_056745.1, forward strand.
CGACTAAGCAGCTCACCCTACTATTCAGGCATGACCAAAGGGCAACTTCAGGTGTACTCTCCAGTCCAGCTGGTGAACCTGGGTATCCTGAGGCAATGTTACAACTGCCTCATGTACACAGACAACCCTCTCCTCCTACCACAAAACTCTAACATATGCAAGAGATGCAATTATACAGCCAAACTGGAGGCTAAGGTCTCTCCACCCAAGACTGGAACAGACAGTCACGAGGAGAAGGTTAACACTTGCACCCATAGACCTACTAAAAATACACATAAATACATAAATAACATAAATCATACTCTGAATAATAAAAAAAAAAAAAAGCATCTCTGAGCTCCAAAGCAGACACACGAACAACCTGCTCCTCCCATCACAAACCAGAAGACACATACAACAAAAAAAATCAGTGTGCCGCGACCACAGCAGCCTCAATGCGAAATAACATACCGCACCTGTCACCCCTAGGCTTTCGAATACTGGCCAAGGCTCTTGCTGCCCCCATTTTCCCTTTTTTAGGCAAGGCTCAAAAGTCAGACCCACCTCCGTAAACAGCCCAAATAAAAAAAATGAGGGTTATACTATTCCACGCCAGGAGTTTAAATCTCAAAATGCATGCACTTGAAGTGCTCCTCAGTACGGAGAACGTAGACATCTGTGCAGTAACTGAAACTTGGCTCAAGGCTCTAGAGAGCACTCCAGCACCACCGGGCTACAACTCATACCACACATTTCGGCCAAAGAACACGGACCGAAACAAAAAAGGAGGGGGTGTATCCATATTCGTAAAGGATACCTACACCTCCAGGTTAGTGGCACAGCATGATACCTCTAAGATCACCCATGTGCAACTAACATCGGGAAAATCTGCAGTGCAAATTGTGTCCTGCTACAGAACACCCTCCATGACCCAGAACCACCACTCTGTCTTTCTGGAGACACTGGAAGACATGAAGGTCCTACTGAACACCCTGATATTGGGTGATTTCAATTACCCTACCATTAACTGGGAAAACTACTTGAGTACAAACTCCCAGGCTCAGCGCTTTTTGGAATTTATCAACTCAAACGCCCTGGATCAGCTGGTAAACTCCCCTACCAGAGGTGAAAACATATTAGACCTGGTCATCACCAACATGGGCAACAGGTGTTCCGCATCAGAGGTCAACCTGTCACTGGTTAGGTCAGACCATAAACTAATCACTCCGGATGTCCACACCCCACCACCTCCCCCAACAAAGGAAACCACAGTGAAAATCTTTTCTAAAGCAAACTTCACCTTACTTAAGACAGAGGTGGTAAGTTTCACAGCCCCCACGCTGAAGGATAATGCTGCCCAAGATGCAGAATCCTTTACAAATGCACTCTATGTGCACCTACAAGGATGCATGGATTGTGCCATCCCTAGCAAAAGCAAGACTCACTCGGACCCCTGCCATAAACAGGTTATACAATAAAAGGAGGAAACTAGTTCAGAAAAAAAGTAAATCCCAAGAAGGAAAGACATCCCTGATCAGTATCCGTAAGAAACTAAGGTCCCTCATAAAATCATCCAAGGCTAACTTCGAAAGAAAAATAGCCAAGGATTCAAAAGATAACCCCAAAGCCTTCTTTAGCTATGTCAAGAATCTAAGTGGCAACTCACAGATATGCTCTGAGCTAGTGCAAAATAGCACAAAAATATACTGAACCTACTGATATTGCCAACATCCTGGCAGATAGATTCAGTGCAAACTTCACCCCCCTCTCACCTCCAAAAGGGCCCACAACAGTACTGGAAAAGTGTAGTGTCCCAGAAATCACAGACAGGTAAAAACAGCCCTTTCAAAAGCCAAAAACATAGCGTCAGTGGGGCCAGATGGTGTCCCAGGATGCGTTTTGCACAAACTACAGAATGAACTAACCCTCCACTTAAACACACACTGTTCAACCTCAGCCTCTCCACAGGCTAACGTGCCCATAGAATGGTGCACAGCAATGGTTATTCCGCTTCACAAAGGAGGGGCCACAACTGACCCTGGTAACTATCGTTCCATAAGCCTGACTAGCATGGTCCGCAAGGCTATGGAGCGCATCATCATGAAACTCCTTAACAAAAGACATTGGGAAACTCCAAACACTTGACCCGACCCAGTTCGGCTTTGTTAAGGGCAGATCATGCCTACTAAACCTGGTTGACTTCTTTGAGACAGTCACCAAGGCCATAGACGAGGGAAAGGTGGTTCACACAGCCTACCTTGACCTCGCCAAGGCATTCGGCACCATTCTTCACTCAGGTATTATAGAAAAACTCACCAGCCTGAGCATAAACCCCTACGTCACAAGATGAGTTGCCAGCTGGTTTACAGACAGAACTCGCGCGGTAAAACTAGCAGGCTCCAGGTCTGACTCTAAACCAGTCACAAGTGGTGTCCTCCAAGGCTCGGTCCTGGGACCCCTTCTGTTTGGCATATACTTCTCAGAAGTGCAGGCAAACACAGGAGGATTATGGCTAACCAAGTTTGCCGATGACTGCAAACTGGGAGCCATAATTGACTCTCCGGCTGACACGGACATCCTCCAAAAAGGCCTTACTGAGATGGACACCTGGTGTCAAAGTCATGGCGTCAAGCTAAATGCCAAAAAATGCATAGTCATCCCATTTGGGAAAAACAAAACACCCACGAATTACCACATAGGTGGCAGCCCCCTTAATACAGAAGAGGTAATAAGAGATCTGGGGACCCAGGTAGATAGTAATCTCTCCTTTGACAATCATATTGCCAAAGTAGTTAGGAATCCTTCTATGTGGCCCATCTAATTACTAAAGGGTTTGCATCTAGAAATAAAGAGGTTATAGTGCCCCTCTACACGTTACTCATCAGACCCATCATAGAATACAATGCCCCATTTGGGATGTACCTGATAAGATACTTCAACAGTTGGAAAGACCACAAAAGTACCTCACCAAGAGGATTACTGGCCTCAAACATATGTCCTATGCAGACCGACTGAAAATACTCCGGCTGGACTCAGTGGAATATCGCTTACTCAGAGGTGATCTCTGCCTGACTTACAAAGCCATGTCCAACTCAGAATTGATGGACATGCTCCACCTAAAGAAATCCAAGTCACTGCGAGCCACGCGCTCTAGTGAGCTAAACCTCACCACAACAATAAATAGAACATGCTGGAGGGATAGATTCCTGTCACAGAGACTCCCCATGCTTTGGAACAAAATTCCTATCTACTAAGCAGAGCTCCTCACGAACACTCTTCAAGAGAAACTTTGACGAGTGCATGGGTAACAGAAAGTACACCCCTGGGATCATTTCATTGGCTCTGCTTGACAGAGGCTCAGTTAATTAATCAATGGGGTGGCGAAAGCCGACACACTCTAGGTAGGCTTATAAATGCCTTCGGGCAAATGGCCTAGTACCTACCTATGAACCTATAAAGATGTTAAGATTTGCACTGGGTGTGACAAGGATGGACAGGATTAGGAATCGGTAAATTAGAGGGTCATTTCAGGTGGACGGTTTGGATACAAAGTCAGAGAGGCAAGATTTTGTTGGTTTGGACATGTGCTGAGGAGGGATGATGGGTATATTGGGAAAAGGATGCTAAGGATGGAGCTGCCAGGTAAGAGGAAAAGAGGAAGGGTTAAGATAAGGTTTATGGACATGGTGAGAGAGGATATGCAGGCGGCTGGTGTGACAGAGCAATATGCAGAGGACAGGAGGAAGTGGAAACAGATGATCTGCTGTGGCGACCCCTAACCGGAACAGCCGAAAGAGAAGAAGATTGGTTCTTATTGCTGCCATGTAAATTAACATTTAATACAGCTTGTTGCCAAGTAAATTTATTCTATTTGAAATTATCCTTAGTAGCTCTAATACTAATTCGAGACTGTATGCTTTGAACAATTGGAGATTGCTAAAAGATGTATATATTGTCAGCTTTTAATCTGCTAGAAGCCGGAGAGGTTAGAAAAAAAAAACAGATGTCATAAACTGATTATATTTAAAACGTCTACCTGAAAAGTAGAGTTGCTACGGTTGATCTACAAATTGTTGCTTGTGGGGCTAAGATCATGGCCTTTCCAGTAGGAATAGTAGAAGGGACTGTCTTTATAAATCAAATTAAAAAAGAATTTACATTACATATCTAGTGGCATAGCAAACAGTACTTCGTAAGTTTCATAAAATGTCAGGATTTCATTTTTATTGTGCTTCATGTTGTTAAACATTGTGTGGAGTCCTCTGTCCCCGTGGTGCAGTGGAATAATGCCATTATAACCATTGTTCAGTTAGAGAGACATGTGCTTGGGGGACCAGGTGGGGAGGATGTGAGTGGGTGGCTCATACAAACTCATCCATCCTGGAGGAGAGAGGCATCATGGCTCACTGCATTGGTGACAGCTGTAGGGAGTGCAGGTGTATTGCTTGCAACAAGGATCCCTGCTTGTCCATGTGAGGTGCTTAGCTTTCAGGTTATGCATGCAAAGTAGCACACGTGCATCTCCTGAAAAGCAGCAGTCGTGGAGCATGCAGGCTAACAAGGTGGTGGGGAATAGGTAGTCTGCAAGATTTGCAAACCAGCTTACTGACAAAGCACCCAGCTGTCACCTTCACATGGGAATGAATGGGCCAGAAGACTGTTGCCTATTTTAGAAGACCCTTGCCTTGATGGAGGAGCAAATGGGTCATTTGTATGTAGGAAGGGTGAAACACCGGTCTGATCCTGTCTGCTGGAAGGAAATAAAAAATAGGAGGAGTGTTGATATTTATATTAGTCACCTGTCCTAATGGCATGTCATGGTAATGGCTGATAAGGATAAAGTTAGTTTGCTGCTTTAAAGCATTTGGGGTATGGCTACTAATGACAGTCAACTTGTTCCTCCCATTGCAACATTTGGATTGAGAATGATAGGTTGAGCAGAACTAAATTCCTTCAGTAAACTTTGGAAATGTTTTCTAATACTTAATAATTTATTAAACCTTGGCTTGGAAAGCTGATTCAGTGGAAGGAAAGGCATAGCATAAGCATTATGTTATGAAAGATGGATGCATTTATTCCATGGTTTGTGCTGTGTAGGTAACCAGATATCAGAGTCATGGTTGTGCTATAAGTAACCAAATATTAGAATCATTTGGCAAAATAAGCAACTAAACACCTAGGATTTCTGTAGATAAGAATGAACCAGTAAAAGTTTGGAAATTTAAACTGGCCCATATCCCCTAGGAATGTATAATTTGTGGTAAGATATATTGATAGAGTAACAAAACAATGTATAGAGATTGTACTATGCTGCAACAAATATAGCACTGCCAGAGAACTGAAGATTAACTAAATTGCAAGTACATCTTCATCAAAACTGTGATTGTTTCCAAATAAGCAAAATGTGTTAAGTGTAAAAAAAAAAATTAAATATTTGTGGAGTTTGTAATTACTTCCTTTGGAAGAGCATCAGGACTATAAAAACAAACTGAGTTTTCTCAAATGTGTGCACATCTGCTGTACTTGCAGCTTTAAAAAAAGTGCATTACCTTAATTAGACACTAGATAGTTGAACCCCACTCTCTTCCCTCAGGAGAATTTAAGTGAAATTGAAAAAAAAAAAAAAAGAAATACTGGCTGAAACTGGGGGGGGGGGTATTTATGTAATTATACGTAAAAGATCTACTTCCACTGTGTACTTTTTCAGAGGAAGATGGGAAAACTTTTCCCCAGCTTGTATCTTAGCAGTTTCATCAAGCACATATCTCATACATGTTTTGGAAAGTGGGTCTTCAAGGGGATGTACTCCAGCTACGTCAGAGCCCCCAGATAGTATCACTGCTGGGACAGGATGGATGCTTTTTATCACATCACTGTGTGGTGTGTGCAGGGTATTCCTTTAGTTTTCTCATAATGGGCACCACTTTCAGGAAGAATGTACTTGTTTTCTTTCTTTAATGTATGCAGAATAATTTCTGTGCTGCTAGTCATTATGTTAGCTGTTTTGCAGGGAATACATTGTAACTAGATGATTGAATTCTAATGGTGTCCTTTCTTTGGGTGCTTTGTGGTTGCAGACTGTGAGATGACTCCATAAAGTAGAAGTTCTCTTTGAGCCTTTCTCAGCAGATTGCTTTTATTGGGACAGAGTTGGATATTGTTGGGTGTCAGGTATTTCTTCACAGAAAGACCCAAGCCACAGCTTTGACAGCCTAGATGAAGACAGAGTGGTGAGTTATGCTCCAGACTCTCTTGCAATTTTTGGACGTTATGGCTGCCATGACTAAAATGCCATTTGCATGTCTGAGGATGTGGATTGTACAGTTGAGAGTAAGATGTTCTTCGCTTTCGCATGACCGACGCCTAGTTTTCTTGGTTCAGTAGCCCCGGCGCACAGAAAAGTTTACTGGTATTTCTTGTGAAACTTTTACCCAATAGGGATTACTGTACTGGGAAACAGATGCTTGTAGTAGCCTTGTCGCATTTGTGGCGGTCTTGCTTCTTGTGTATTACCACGCTAGCGCTTAATGCGTTAAAATTTAGAAATACCCGTCACCAGGAAGAGGCGGCGTTGCAGTGCAGTTTGCGCCAGGATGCTCCGGCGGAAGAGTAAAATGCCGGGTTATGGTTCAGCCAAAAACCCGTTCAAGATGAAGTTAGCAGTCGGACGAGCGGTTCTTTAAACTCCGTGGAGCCAGAGATTTTTCCAGTCTTTTCCTTGGAGCGGCCAGGTCCCCTTTTACTTAGAGTTCTATTGAGGGGCAGGGGTAGGCCTATGGCTAGCTTTCCTTTCTGCCTAATGCTCAGCTGCTTTCAGAACTTTCCTTGGTGACTTCTCTGAGAGGTAGGCCTAGTTCAGCTTCAGTGGGGGAGGTAGGCCTAGTTCAGGTTCAGTGGGGCAGAGCTCTGGCGTTTTGAAAATTCTATTAGAAACATAGCTAGTTCAGCTCAGAGGATGCCATTTGCTGGAGAGGGGCCCCTCAGTGGACCCGGAGTAGGCCTAGGGTGGAACGGTGATATATATGAAACGGAGTCTTCTCCTTTCAGAGACTTCAGCGGAAGACTTGCAGACCTGATTCACTTATTCTGGATTTCAATGGAGATGATTCTCCTCCTAGTGCTTTCCTCCTTCAGAGATCTCATTTTCAATCACAGGAGCATGAGGGGGCATTTTAAATGGGAAGTGGATGATTGGGATTGATTCTTTTCAGCCACTTTTTTTTTCATTTGCCCCAGCCTTAAGCAGATGGCCAGTTTAGCCTGTGTTGAATGTGGTTTGAAGTGGTTGAATGTTGCCCCCCTGCTTCCCTGTTAGCTTTGCCTCCAGTCCTGAGGTAAGCCTGCCTGATAAGCTCATAAGTATTTGTTGCCCGGGGCTCCCCCAGAACCCCCTTTAGGAGTCCTGCAGGGGACTAAAGCTGTTTCTCAAGGGCCTATGTTTAAAGCCTGTGACTGAAAATCCTGTTCCCAGCTTTGAAGAGGAAGGGGAAAGATAGTGTACCACTCTTCCAATATACTTGATCCAGAGCTGCCATGCTTGGATAATTGAAAAAAAGAAATATACAACTCTATCAAAATTATCATGATTCCTTAAGGTGGAGGCTACGAAGGTAATTGGCGGAGAATTGAGTGAGTTGCTTATTCATGTGTTTAATGACAGTCTGAACAAGTGGTTTGTGCATTGTGCAATGTGGCTCGAGCCTCTGTACAGGCAGCTACCAGTTCTGTTCTTAGTTCTGTTTGGTGGAGGCACTGTGATGCTGAGGAGGAGCATGTTAAGAGAAGGATTTGACCTTTCTGTTTGGATGTGTGTGGTTGTCTGATGAAAGCTTTAGGAAGAAAATGGAGGGATGGTTTTAAAGAAATGGAAGTGACAGAATTTTTGTAAGATTTTTTGTAGGGTGCAGCCTCCAAAATTTAGTAGAAAAAGTAGAAACTATCCTGCTTAAGGGCCTGCTTAAGGGGGTAGGTCTAGTTAGGTAGGGGGGTCTCTGATAGGTGGTGAGGCAGGAGCCTAGGTTCAGGCCCTTCTCAGAGGAGTTCACCTGCTCCAGACTTCTGGTGAGGAGGCAAAGGTCCTTCACCTACCGTTCACCTGACAGCTGACCTGCCTTTGTGGCAGGGCAAGTCCTAGAAGAACAGACCCAATGACCTGCCTTCAGCTATCAAATTTCAATCGGAAGAGGGATTTGGGATGGGAAGACCATCTTTTCAAAGAATATCACATTCACACTTTTGAATTTTATTTTCCACTATGCCCATTCCTCACAGATCCACGAGCGTTCCTCCTCCCAAGCTCGTTTCAAAAAGATGCAAGTTTCTCCATTCCCTCCAGAAAAAGGAAATTAAGCCAGTCCCTGTATCAGAAAGGGGCCCTAGGTACCAAGGGAAGCCTGTTCGGGTATCCTCCATTTTATTCTGGGACCGAATTTTACCAACATCTCTCCAACACCAATAAGTCATTGTTGATTTATCTCCCTTAACTACCACCCCTGTGCAAGATGTGCTGGATGAAGGAAACTTTAGATCTCTTGAAGCTTCTCAAGGAAGCTTACCTTCATGTACAAGGAAAAATAAGTTGGGAAGTATCTACTTACGGTTCGAACTGGAAGTTCTCATTATTATCCTTAATACCCCCTGGCTTATCTTCTACGCCCAGAGTCTTCATTGCCCTTTTGGCTTATCTTTCACGCCCAGACTTCTTAAATGAAAGCTTGCACGACTGCCCTTGCTTTTCAGGCTGAAAGAAGTTCGAATCAAGAAAGGAATCTAAATATAAGCTATAGTGTTATGTTAAAATGGAAGTATTTCTACAACGAAATAAAGTCAGTGAAGTAGTCTCTAGATGCCTAGGTATTCTGTGTACTTAAACAAAGTGTGAGACTGAGTCCTCAAACTTCTTAACCTTCTGGGTGTGAGACTGAATACAGCAACCCAGATGGCCTTTACAGTATCAAGCCCGTGCAAAACTGCAGGTTTCAAGCATTAGGGTTCATGGCATCTTTATTTCTGCGGCTTGCCAATCTGCTAATGCTCCTGGTTGCGGAAAATGCAGTGGTAGCTGGAATGCTGTCTGGACTGTACTGTGGACAGCACAATGTCAATTTGTATATAAAAACATTTTCTCAAATTTTTGTTGTGGGCTCGTCATCCAGGACAAACAGGGAAATGAAGGGACCCGGTGTGGCTGAGTCAGAAGACCAGATTTTAGCGACATTTATGACGGCAGGGGCTTAAAGCCCATCTAGAGTGGAAAGTGGATACAAGACAATACAGGGGAGACACAACATCAAGGATCTACAGGTCAACATGAAGGGCAGTCCACAGCAGTTTCAATGGCTCTTGCATTCATTGCTTCCAGGGCAGGTGTTGATTCACACAGGAACAACACACAATCAACAACAGGGGGGTCAACAATTCTTAACATTCACATTTACTGGCTCTCAAAGCAGGGGCAAGCAATGATTTTAAGAGAGCACTGCGCCGTGCAGGTATACAACTCTTTTCTGTAGTTTCTCTCAGAAGCAGGTTTAACTCACAGAGTTATGACAAAAGCATCATGGATCATGACTGGAATGATCTTCTTGGATCTTGGACATCAGATTGGGAAGCGGGACAGTCAGGTATTACTTAGATTCTGGAGCCCTGCTTCCCTGCCAAAACATCAGCCACCACAGTATTGCTGATCAGCACCAACATGCTTGGAAAAGTGACAGCTTGAAAAGTTTGAAAAACCTTCATGTGTATGCCTTTCCCTCTTTCTTTCTCCAAAGCCTACCACCTTGAAGTAAACAAGACAGGCTGAGGATGATGATTCCAGGATGATTGATCTCTTGATTTTGATTGCCCTCCACCTACTCTGTTACCTGGTGGCCTCTCATTGGCCTTAGCTTTCCATCTCCTTATCTCATCTTCCTCCTTTATCTCAGTCTGTCCATCATCTGCTCCATGTCATCTCCATTCTCTCCTTCACCTGGCATATTCTCTGTTCAAATCAAAACACCAGGAGTCTTTCCTCAACTTATGAGTTTACTAATTATGGTAGCTAGAAGACCTAGAACGAAGAAAAAGGTGAAGGAAAAAAAAAAAAAAATTTATTTTTATTTGTAACAGCAAGAACCTGAGATTGATTGACTAATTTGAGTGTGGCTCTTCATTATCTTACTGAGTTATTGGATTTGTCAAGTTTCTTTCCTTTTCTTCCATTACATTTCATCAGCATTTCAGCTCACTATGATTGTGATTGTTTTGTTCATCCTTTTTTTGTTCAGTTTGTTTCTTTGAAGGCAGAAGGGCATATAGACTAAGACCGTAGAGCTCCTACTCCTGTGGGATCTCAATTTTGTGTTAGGAAAAACTTACTCTTCTACAACCTTTGAGCCTGCGACTGCTGAATTAAATACTTGTCATGGAGACTGCTTTTCTTGCTGCAATTAGGGTGTCTGAGTTGGTGTCTGAGCTTTTGCAGGCCCTTAGTAGAGCCTTTTGATTTCCCATAAGGATATCATATCATTGTAATCCTACGTTTACTAATCTAAGGTGGTTTGGTTGTGGTTTTGACTTAAACCAAACTATTCCCACTTTTATTTACTCTACTTTTTATGCAGACCCCAAAATAAAGGGGAAAAGGTTTCACTAGATGTTCAATTGCTATTATTATTTAAGCAAAATTTAAGATAAGATTTTAGGCAGTCTGTTTGTTTGTTTTGTTTGTTTTGAGTTCAGTTCACAGGCTGCAAAAAAACATAAACTATTAGGTGGATTGCTTTTGCATTTGCATTTTGTTATTCCCATCATGGAAAAGAAATTCCAGCTGGACTAGGCAGCATTCACTTCAGGGTCATGGGCAGCATTCAGAATTTTGGAAGCAGCTACTTTTGAGTTCAGGCTTACTTTCTCTAAGCAGTATCACCTTCCTACATTTACTCTAAGTCTGGGCTGGTTTTGCCATACAGCTGTCTTGCAGGCATTATTTAGGCATTTTGGCGCCTCTTTGTGATGTGCCAGCCTCCCTTTCCTCTGCTTTGGGATTCTGCTATTAGTAAAGACTGCAGCAATGGAAAGCGAAGAAAGTACAGTTTTTTTTGTACCTACTGTAGATGTTAGATGTTCGAGATTGCTGCTTGCAATCAATTACCTCCCTCCTTCCCTCTGTGTTTAGGTGGCTGCAGTGAGTTTACATATATTTATTTTATTATATTGTATATATATATTTGTGCATGTTTTGCGTATTTTTATTCCCTCTCTTTTTAGGGTCTTCTGACATCTGGGAAAAAAAGACTGAGATATGGCGTCGGTCCATGCGCGTTATGACCTGACGTACTGGCGTCAGTCCAAAATGACCCGGCGTCAACTCTCTCTACTGGTAGAGGGCCGACTGGGACGCGGACTATACCCAATAGTAAGGACTGCAGCAATGGAATCCTCGAACATCTACATTTATGGTAGGTACAAAACTGTACTTTATTTTAGTCACCATTCCTTCTCATACTTTGTGTCAGCCACTTATCTTTTGGGGCTGAAGAGTGAATGAGTCTATATTAGAAGCACAAAAAGGCTTCTTAGCAAATACGGAAACAGCGACACATATTCATCGAATCGCATTTAAGCGATTCGATGAATATGTCATAGGGCAAGGAGATAGTTGGCCAACTTCACGGAGTTGTCCTTTCCTTCCCTATAGTGCAATCTCAGAGTTGGTATATTTAGTTAGGGGGGTGTGGGGCACCTGTTTATGGTGTTAAATTATTTGTTTTTAGCGAACGGCCGCGTAAGTTTTTTCCCTAGGGAAAAATTCGATTACGTGGCCGTTCGCTATTGTCAGGTTTTGTGCTTTGTCGACTTTTATGTAGTTGCACATATGCACTTTCAGAGTTATAATATAGACCCGAGTAAATTCTTGTGCTAGTATCACACAGGATCATTGTTGCAGTATTCCTTATAAGAGGGGTATCCTCCCAAGGGTAGCCGTACTTCTGGCTAGCATAACAAAGTCTGGACACATACATGCATTATACATGCATCATAGATTCAGATGATCTAAACCCGAAGGCAGGAAGTACATAAAGGCTGTATGAATATTAAAGCCTCAGAACTGCTTTGATGTCAGCCCAGATTCAATACTCAGTCTTTGGCCTGTTGGCAGTATGTCTCAGAACTGATTACCTAGCCATTTGGGCAAATAAGTTCCCCATTGGGGACCCTTATTTGTTCTTTAGTTTACTGTACTTTAAGTACATGTCTTCCAGAAAAGAGAAATATGATTATGGGAGACAGATTCCCCGTTAAGGACCATCATGAAAAGTGTTTCTGTTGCTTGGGAGCAGGGCATTACCATAGGGTGTGTTCAGTTTGCCAGTCTGTAGTGCCTAAGACATTACATAGCCACTTTTGCCCTCTGTATTGATTTACTTAGAAAACCAATGTCTTAAGCTTCTAGCCCAAGGCACAATTTCAGCTGAGTCCAGCCTCCCTTAAAAAAAAAAAAAAAAAAGAAAGCCATCCAAGAAATTTAAATTGGAGACTTAAGCTGTACAGCCCCAGTTAAACATCATAGCTGTGTCTGATGATACCTTGGACCTTCTGGTTCCAACAACAGCTTCTGATATGACTCCTTTGAAGGTAAATATGGTCAGACTTAATCACATGTTCACCATGGCTCCTGCAACGTCTGTTGCTGAGAAGAAGGGGAACCATGATTGGTTATTTCAGACAGGCCGTTAGGGTATTCCTCGGATCCTTGAATGAGGAAGTACCTGGTATCCTAATGGAGGTACATTGGAGGTTTGATTTGCCAACATTTGTGTGGGAAGATATCCCTCACTAAAAGGAAGCGACAGACTAAGCAGGTTTTTGCTGTGGTAAGAGACCCTCAAAGGGTATGGCAGGAATTCACACTGGGACTTTCTAAAGTGCTTATGTCTGTGAATTCCCCTCAAGAGTTATCAGGTGCCAGCTGCTGTTTGGGACCCCATTTTCCTCTACTCCTTTAAAGAGGCATAGGAATCTTTCTTCTGAAGATGAGGATTTGGTGTCTGATGAAGATTCTCTTGCCTGTTCCTTTCAGATTCATTCTCCCTTAGCTGTGGTTTCTGACTAGGATTCTCTTTCCTCTGATTCCCCTGTAGAAGAACTTGGGAGATTTTAGTCAAAATGATGCAACACTTCCAATGGGAGGGTTCTAAAATGTCTGATGGGTCAGCAGAGGTACAGTGATTTGCTTCATATGGAGACTCCCAAGCCTTCTGATATTTCCCCAGTGTAGGAAGCACTGCTGGATACTTTTGTGCCAGACTCTCAGCATCCAGATTCTCAGCCTCCTGCTGCTAAAAGAACTGATAAGGTTATACAAGGTTCGTGATAATTAGAAATCCCCTTATAGGAATCCTTATTCTGATCCTTCTGATACTTCTCTTTCTGCAGACAAACCTACTTAACTGCTTTCTTTCCCTAAAGTCTTTCCTGTTGATAAAGATAGTAGAGCCAGTGACAAATTTGGCAATAAAGTATATACTTCAGCTACTTTAGCTTTTGGAGCCATTAACTGTCAGACTTGCATGATGAAGTATGTATGGTCTTTTGTTTCTAAACTTGAGGAGGTTTTAAGTGCTTTGTCTGATTTTGACAATAATTCCTTGGTCTTATCTTTGCTTCACAAATAGACAGGCACTGTGTCAAGTGCAGCTGTCCTGCTGCTTATGCTTTTTCCAAGGGGGCTGCGTCTGTCAGGCTATTGGATTCCCCTTTGGACACTCAGAAGTCTATTTGGCGCTCTGTTTGTAGATCTATTTAAAGTTTTACAGGACAAGAGTAAGGTAATGCATGATCTGAAACAAATGTCCTTTTCCCTGTCCCAAAGTATTTTAGGAATTATCCTTTTTAAAGTGAGTCCTTTTGTTAGAAAGCAACAAAGACTACCTCAAAAGGGAAAGCAGCTCCGTAAAGGTAAATTTCCTGAGGAACTAGTATAGAATTTTAAAAGTCAAAAGCCCTCCTTTCCTGACAAACTTGCTTCCCTGTGATTAATCTTCTTTCCCTTTCCCTTGGCCAGACTGTCCCTGTCCTTTCCAGTTTAGCAACAGATCACCACTGGCAGTTCTCTCCATTATCAAAAATGGTTACGGAATTCCATGGAGGTGTCTTTCCCCTTTTGCAGGCATTTCTTAAACTTCTCCAAACCATTTATCTCAGTTTCCTTTGGCCCTTCAGGATCTGTTGGATCAGGGCACTCTTCAGCCAGTTCCTTCATCTCAAGGTGGGGCAGAGGTTTCTATTCTCTAATGTTCATGTTGCTCAGGAAAGAGGGTTCCTGGAGACCAATCTTCAATTTTTCCTTTCTCACCTTCCTACTGGAGCCTGATTTCTAGAAGAAAAAAAACTTCAGATTTTGTTTCCCATGCTTTTCCCGTAAGCCTTTATGGTCACTGTGGATTTGAAAGATGCCTGTCTTCACATTCCTCTCCATCCTGTTTTCAAGAAGTTTTTGAGTTTCTCTGCATTTTCCTCTCATTTTCAGTTCTCTGCTTTACCCTTTCATCTTTCTCTGGTCCTAAGGGTATTTACCAAATGCCTAGCTCTTGTCCATTGTGTTTTCCAAGACTTTATAGCATCAGATATTTCCTTATCTTGACAACCTTTTGAATCAGGTTTCTTCTCCACTTCTTCTTCTTTTTCTTCTAAAGGACCTAGAGTTCTCATGCATAATTTTCACAGTTTTAGGTTCACATTAAGACCTAAAAACGTCAGTTCTGATCCCCTCACAAGATCAGATTTTCTTGAGTTGGAGAAATCACATGGTCTCTGACAGCCTTCCTTCCTATGGCTAGGGTTCACTCTCTGAATTCTTTCAGAGCCTTCTTAAGTTTTTCATGACGTGCAAGAGAGGGTTTAAGAGCCCCAAGGTTCATGATATCTACTATTCCTATGCTTCCATCTGCCAGACTCCATATGCGAAAGTTGATGTGGTATACCAAGGCAGTTTGGTTTCAACATTGTTATCCATTAAACTTCCATATTTCTCTTTTGCCTTGCCAAAGGAAAGAGCTGTATACAGATGCCCCAGACTTGGCTGGGGGTGCTTGTTCCAGCAGTTCAGGATTTGGGGGGGGGGGTTGGTCTCCACAAGAGGTTACCAAATACAATATCAAGGAGATGAGGGCCTTGTTTCTGTCTCTTCAATTCATGTGTTATATTTTGGGTCCAGGTCCTCTTGAGTGTTTACAGACAACAGCACGGTCATTGGGTACAAGGGGGAGACAAAGTCTTATTGTCTTTGCAGTCACAGCCTAATAGTTTGAGACTTTGCTAACAGACACAGATATGCTGACTGAGATCACTGTTGCAGTATTCCAAACATATGGGTTTTCAGTGCTGATGTCCAGCCGAAGTACCAATGCTTAACCTTCCCTGGATTGTACGTCCAACATATAACCTCAGATGTTATGTGGTCCTATCTTGCCTACATTCATTACTGATGGGTTCGGAGCCGACAATCTGCTCCAACTCGGCCAACTATTTTCAAGCACGAAGTCTCTAATTGTCTGGGCTAACTGGTATCCCAGGATGCAACTCTCCCAAACCCCCAGATCTCGTTTGCCGCTTGTCAGGACGTGGTCTCGAGCTTGGCTGTGGCTAAGTACTCTTTTTTGACTAAAAATTCTTTGCAGAATAGTACTTTTCCTGTGAAACAAAAGCTATTTTCATAGCTACATTGTGTTGTGTCTGTGGTTTGGCCCTGTGGCAGTTTGTGGAAAGTATGAATAGTTTTCTTTGTGTTTGGTGGGCTAGGCCCGTTTAAGTTAGAGGGACCTAGCCCTCTCCTTCTTTGTCTTGGCAGTGTTTTCCTCATCTTCTTAGGAGCGTTTAACTTAGAGTTCCTCAGTGTACCTTCCTATCCTATTGTGTTGTGTGTATTATTTCTGCTGGCAATGTCTAAAGAACAAAAAGAGCATAAACCCTCTGGGTTTAAGAAATGCTCAAAGTGTGGTTACAAAATGTCCATCACAGATGGGCATGCCATCTGCGTTTATTGCCTTGGCGCTAAACATTTACAGGAGTCCTGCAGTGTCTGCCATTCTTTTAGTTCTAGGGTACTGCAGGAACGAAAAAATAAACTAATCTTGAAGGGCCTGGTCAAGCCCTCTTTTGAAGAAGATTTAGAATCTACTTCCACTACTGGCAAATCCAAATCCTCTAAGTCTAAGAAATGATCTCCTGCTCCGTCTAGTTCCTCGGAGCCGCCGGAGAAGTTCTTGAAAGTGGTTACTACTTCCTCGGCTCCATTATCTTCGGAGCCACAGGAGAAGAGTTCTGTGTTGGATCCAGCTTCCTCGGCTCCATGGGCTTTGGGGCCGCAGGAAGTCTCTGTAGTGCTGGAGTCCACCTCGGCTCCGATCATTTTGGAACCGATTCGGAGCCGGTCACCCAGCGTTACTCATGAATCAATAGGCAGGAGATCCTCATCTCCTTCAGTTGCCTCCAAATCCTCACGATTGTCTGATTTGGACGTAGATAGGGTGGTTCAGAGGCTCCTCCAGTCGCCGGTGTTAGCTAAATTATTTTTTCGGCTCCGACCCAGTAGGCTCCGGAAACCATTCCTTTACCGGTACCAATGATTCCTCCTCTGAGCATTGTGTCATCGGAGCCGGAGTGTTCGGCACCGAGTGATGTCATTTCGCCGGCTCTGATACACCTGATGGGTCCATTGGAGCAGTCGTCGGCTGTAACCATTTCGATTCTTTCATCTGGTTTCGGCACTCGGGTTTCTTCGGTCGGGCCCAAGGGGGGCACATCGGGACTTGTGTCAGCTCCAAGTCTCCCTCTCGGCGCTTCGGCTCGGGGGATCCCGACTCCGGTCATAACCTCGGAGGTAGGTCAGTCCTCTGATTCGGGGGGACCTGCGTTTGAGGCCATGAGGACAGCACTGGCCAGATCGTCAGGGACATCACTTGGATCGACCACTCTGTCCCCATACACTCCGGCGAGAGCCTCTAACGCCCCCCCTATCAGTGGACAGTGGAGCTCGAAGGCCTGAGGACACCACCATGAGCGGTCTCCAACTTTCTGAGGGCCCCTCAGAGTCTGTGCCTGAGGAGCCTCCCAGGATGAAGTTGTGCAAGAGGAAGCACATAGACTCCCAAGACGAGTCTATCACCTCGGATACCAACCTCGACGATGCAGAGGGGTCCCCTAAGTTGTCCTCCGATGACTTCTCCTTCTCCGATATCCTGGAGATTTTGAGGCAGAGAGGCGACTGGTCTTCCAAGCTCCCCTCTGAGGATGAGTCTGTATTCCTCAAGGCCTTTGGAGCTCAACCTACCGCCTCCTGGGTGTCTCCACCCTTTGACGAATTATTAGACCTTATCTGTCGAAGGGTGTGGGAACATCCTGACTCCGTGGAACCTGTGCCCAGCCTCCATAACAAGTTCTTGTCTGCTCCCCCCGGGAAAGAGTTTTTGACAAAAGGGTCCCTGTAGATGCCATGGTGGTGGCATCAGCCACTCAGCAGGAAGTTGCCGAGGCTTCTTCCTTCGTCCATCCTCCTAACAAGGAGTCCAGGAGTATGGATCGCTATGGGAAGCGCACCCTGTCTTCAGCGACCTTTACGCTATGGTCCCTGAATTATCTTTGTCATTTTACGCTGCTCCTGTGGGATCTCCTTAAAGAGTTGGGAGATACCTTGACGGGTAACATGCCTGAGGCGCTAGCACAGACTGTTGACGCCCAGTTGTCTACCCTTGGTTCCATAGCTAACTCGTCCATGAGGCTCATATCCTGTGCAGCCGAAGGGGAGAGCAGGGCAGCTAGCTCAGGCCTTGCTCTGAGGAGACAAGCCTGGATGCGCCTATGTCACTTCGCGGAGGCCTTCAAGTCTTCCTTCACAGACACCCCCTTTGATGGGTCCTCTCTTTTTGGAGCAAAAGTGAAAGAGACTCTCACTAGATGTGAACAGGAGGGTAAGACTTTATCTGCCGTAGGGGCCCATTTTTCTCTTCCCTCTAGGCCTTATCCCAAGGCTCAGAGAGGAGGGAAGATGTGGTTCAAAAAATCACAAAAGTCTTTCCCAGTCACTCAAGGTGAGTCCCCCTCCAGAGTCAGAGGTGGGGGAAATTATTCTGGAAGACGCCGTCCTAGGGGCAGAGGAGGCCCCCGCAATCTGGGAGACCGCGACTCCTTTCACAGATCTTCCTATCAGCATCCCTGAAGGGTTGCCCAGCTGTACTGCTCCGGAGCCAGTCGCGGGTCATTTTTTGAAGCATCTTCAAGCCTGGGAGAGCATAACTCAGGATCGATGGGTGCTTTGAATAATCACCGGAGGATGTCCTTCATGGATGCATCTGCAGTCATAACAAATGGGTTGTCCTGTCATCAGGCAGCCCTTCGGTCGGCCGGATTCCAAAGTCTGGGTCCGGCTTCGGCTGATGTCGCACTTCACCCGACGTCATCTCTGCTGGTCTTCGGGTATAAAGGCATCAGCCGACGCCATTTTCTTCAGTCTTTCTTGCTGCGTACCAAGCAGAAGCTGTTCGCAAGTGCCGGTCGGTCAGATCCAGAGATTCCTACTACCGAATACTACTTCGAAGACTTCTAAAAAGCTAAGTACCCCGTTGGGGACCTTTTCTTGCCTCAGCCGATGTCAGAAAAAGTAAATAATTGTTTAACTTGTGGGAAACAAATACCTCATAAAGATTTCCACTCTTACTGCCTACCTTGTTTAGGCCCAGACCACGACATAGCTGCCTGTTTAGCCTGTGCTTCCTTCAACCGACGAACGCTTAGGCGTCGGTCGGAGTTTGCTGAACAGTTTTTCGGCTCAGATTTTGCGTACATTATGCCGTCGGATCATCCGACTACCCAAATAATTAAAAAACGCAAAGAAAAAGACCGACACTCGCGGTCCGCGGTTTCGGCCGAAACCACGGATAAGCAAACCGCGAGTGTCTCGGTTTTGGCCGAAACCGAGAAAACCGGTCAATCCTCAGCCGAATCCATGACTACTACCGAGGCTCCTGCTACTTTAGCTGAATCGGCCTCTGAAATTTTGCCTACTACTGTGGCTTCTAGTGATTTATCTGACACCATCCCTTTGGATATTTCTTCCCCAGCACGTGGTGCTGCTAGGCCTCCTGCAGCCATGTCTATCAAGGCCTTTGCCAGGGCCAAGGCAGCCAAAACTGTTAAAACAGTTCCTGCTAAGGCCCCCTCACACAGACACGCTTCTAGCTCTCAAATGCTTACTCTGGCAGAGGATTTGATTTCCTTAATTAGGGGATCCCAATCACACCCAGACAGGGCCTCTCAGCCTCCAGAAAAGAGACCTAGAACAGAGCCACCCCAGCAGGAGTGCTCTGATGATTCTTCGGAGGACTCAGACACTACAGACCAGCCAGAGGCTCCTTTGTCCACTTATGAAGACTCCGATGTTGATGATTCCATTCCATCTGTCTCTCCACCAGAGGAATTCTCTTTTGGGGAAACCTTACATGCCATGAGAGAGCAATTCCAATGGCAAGGCCAAGATTTCTCAGACTCAAGAAAAGGCTTAGAACCTTTCTGCACCTACCACAACACAGGCCCTTAGCTATACCTCCAGTTTTGCCTGTTGTGGATGATGCATTTAATGATGTTTGCACTGCACCTGATTCTTTACCCCCAGCCCCTGCCAAACCAGACAGATTTTACAGGGTACCTAACACTCATCACCACCTTTTCAAGGCCCCACTTGCAGACCCTGAGACTATATCCCAGGGGCCTAAGGCAGTAGCTTCTACCTCTACTAAAAACCCTCTCCCTTCTGAAAGGGAAGCCAGGTCATTAGACAGATGGGGCAAAAAAGTTTACACCTCTGCCACTCTCTCAGCTAGAGCTTTAAACTGTCAGTTTCACATGATCCAATACCAAGAGTTTATGCTTGATCAGTTGACTAAGAAACTTTCCTCTGAAGAATCCTTAGATAAGAAATATGTTTTAGAAATGGTGAATAACATACAGCAGGTTAGTAACCATTCCTTGAAATGTGGCTATGATGCACTGGAGGCTTCATTTAGATCAGCCATGACTGGCACAGTGATAAGAAGGCATGCATGGTTGAAAGAACTGGTCCTGCCGGATTATGTAAAAGCAAAGCTGTTAGATGCTCCTATGGATAAGGACAGTCTATTTGGTACCTCTGCTCAACAGGTAATGAAGAAAATGGAAGAGAAGGCAAAATCTGTACAAACAGTTAAGGATTTCTTACAGGTTCAGCCCCCTCGGTTTAGCAGAAACTGGCCTGCCAAAAATTGGTCCTTTCCAGACTCCTCAAAGACCCAAAGAGGCAGGTATAGACGCTCTAGAGGCAGAAACCAATCCAGAGGAAGTGCCTACAGAGGACGACAGTGGCAAGGTAATAACCAGCGAGGCACTGACACAACCACTGCCACTGCAACAGGACAATCACAGTGACTTGGCTCTGACACCGCCTACCAGAGAGCAAATAGCAGCACCTTTAGGCGGAAAGTTAGCCTTATTTTCACAAAATTGGCACTATATCACAAAAGACAAGTGGATTTTAAAAACCATAGACCAAGGCTACAGGTTCCACTTCCACACCTTACCAGTAAACAGAGGAATGCCAAACTTACCTCCAACTCAAAAAGCAGAAGCCCTAAACCAGGTAACTCAGCTAACCAACATGAGAGCTGTGGAGAGAGTACCAGTAAATCAACAGGGCAAAGGATTTTACTCCAGACTCTTTCTAGTCCCAAGAAAAGAAAAAACTTGGAGACCCATTCTCGATCTGTCCGTCTTAAACACATACATCATCGTTCCAAAATTCAAAATGCTGACCTTACAGCAACTTCTTCCCATGCTGGGCAAGGAGTGTTGGCTGGTGACTCTAGATCTCAAGGAGGCATACCTGCACGTCCCCATCCGACCAATTTGCAGAAGATACCTCAGATTCCTTGCAGGATCAGAGCATTATCAATTCTCAGCATTGCCCTTTGGCTTATCTACTGCGCCCAGAGTATTCACAAAATGCCTGGCATCAGTAATTGCTCATTGCAGGCTACAGGGAATCTAAATCTATCCATACCTGGACGACTGCCTGCTACAAGCGGACAACAAAGACAAGCTGACAACAGATTTACAAAGGGTCATTTGCTTGCTACAAGCCCTGGGATACACAGTCAATTTTAAAAAGTCAAGGCTGATCCCATCCCAGACAAGAACATTCTTGGGTGCAGAATTGGACACAGTAAAACAAATGACATTCCTGACTGCAGAAAAACAAGAACAACTTCCTCTTTACTTCTTGGCATTAACAAAGCAGAACAAACTAACAGCAAGAAAAGTACTGCAGGCCTTGGGATTCATGGCATCATGCATAATCCTGATTCCTCATGCCAGACTGCATATGAGAAAGCTACAGTGGTACCTAAAAAACTTATGGTCTCAACACAGACACAGCCTAGAAACTGAAATACCACTAATCCCATGCCTAAAACAAGAATTCCTATGGTGGGCCCAAGCATGCCAGGCAAACCTAGGCTTGCCCTTCCACAAAGGTCAAACGAACCAGACCATCACAACGGACGCCTCAGACCTAGGCTGGGGGGCACACATGTTGGACAAATGCATACAAGGATTGTGGACTCCAGACCAGCTGCACCTGCACATAAACCAAAAAGAAATGCTGGCAGTACAACTAGCAATCCAGAAATTCAAGCCTTTCCTCAAAGAAGGCCATTTATTGATAAGGACAGACAACACCACAGTCATGTGGTACATCAACAAGCAAGGGGGCACTCATTCTTACCCCCTATGCAGAAAGACTCTGGACCTTTGGAACATGGCTCTGAGCTACAACATCCAGTTACAGGCAACCTTTGTGCCAGGAAAAGAAAATTCACTAGCAGATATGTTAAGCAGAACCACCTCGGATGCTCACGAATGGATGCTGCACCCGGACATCTTCAAGGCCATCACAAGAAAATGGGGAATGCCACAAATAGACCTGTTCGCATCCCCACTCAACCACCAGCTCAGGAAATTCTGCACAAGGACGTGTCACCCTCTTGCATGGAAGGTGGACTCCCTTTCCTTCAGTTGGAAAGGCCTGACAGCTTATGCCTTCCCACCTCTTCCTTTGATGCACAAGGTACTGCTGAAAATCAAAGAGGAACAACCAAGGATAATTCTGATAGCTCCGAATTGGCCAAGACAACACTGGTATCCCTTGCTGAGGAGCATTTCTCAGGGGAGAAATGTGGTCAATACCTCTGATGCCTTTGATGTTAACTCAGAACAACTACAACATCCTGCATCCAAACCTAAAAACCTTACAACTGACTGCCTGGAACATCACTTAAGAGCAACTAACCCAGACTTATCCCAAAGGGTTAAAGACATTATACTTGAAGCCCGCAGACCTTCAACAAGAAGGAACTATGCAGGAAAATGGAAAAGGTTTGCCGCTTGGAATGCTGAAAGAGGAAAAGATGTGTCAAACATAGACATTGCTAACATCCTGGAGTACTTGGCAGAGCTTCTACACACAGGTCTGTCCTATTCCTCCATCAAGATACATGCATCAGCTATTTCTGCAGAATACAGCTTTGACCCACCTGTCTTCTTGCACCCTCTACTCAGGCAATTCCTCAGAGGAATCAAGAATGTAAAACCTCCTAGGAAACCACCACTACCAGCATGGGTCTTAAATTTTGTACTAGAAAAATTGACACTCCCACCATTTGAACCAGCAGGAACAGCGGATCTTCAACACCTATCATGGAAAACTGCATTCCTTCTGGCAATTACTTCAGCAAGAAGGGTTTCAGAACTCCAGGCCTTAATGGCAGTACAACCCTTCCTGATCTTCCATCAAGATAGAGTCTCCATGAGAACTAATCCTACATTTATGCCAAAGGTGGTATCCAGAGTGTCCTTAAACCAGGCAATCCACCTACCTACCTTCTTTCCCAACCCACAGAACAGGGGAAAGGCTACTGCATACTTTGGATGTACATAGACAGTTACGCTACTACCTGGACAGAACCAAAGGTAACAGAAAAACTGACCAGCTGTTAGTGGTCTATGCACCAGGAAGGGAAGGAAAAGCAATTTCCAAACAAACAATCTCCAAATGGATAGGAAATTGCATAAGATTCTGTTACTCCTACCATGGAAAACCAATGCCACAGAACATAAGACCTCATTCAACAAGAGCTACAGCCACTACCACAGCGTTCTTACGAGGAGTGGCAACCAAGGACATTATTGAGGCGGCTACTTGGACCTCCGTGCATACATTTGCCAAGCATTACAATTTACCTCTATATTCTAGATCCCAAGCAGGGTTTGCCACTGCTGTACTGCAAGGGATCCTAACTACACCATAATTTTTTTTCTTTTTCTTCCTCCACCCCTAGTTTAGCTATGGTATTCTACCCATTTGTTATGACTGCAGATGCATCCATGAAGGACATAGTACAGTTTTGTACCTACCATAAATGTAGATGTCCGAACTGGATAGCATCTGCAGTCAGGATTACCCACCCTCCTTCCCCTCTGTGGTACCCCTAGGGTATTTACACTCCTAATAGCTAGCTGGGGGGGAGTCTCTTATGGTGTATTTGTTTGTATATATGTACATACATGCTTATTTTTTGTATTTGCCTTCTACCTTGTCTGCATACATTGGCATTTATCCAAATTTTAGCCTTCCAAGAGGGCAACTGGCATCTGGGGCAAGAAACACTGAGGAAAATGGCGTTGGCTGATGCCTTTATACCCGAAGACCAGCAGAGATGACGTCGGGTGAAGTGCGACATCAGCCGAAGCCGGACCCAGACTTTCGAATCCGGCCGAACGAAGGGCTGCCTGACGACAGGACAACCCATTTGTTATGACTGCAGATGCTATCCAGTTCGGACATCTACATTTATGGTAGGTACAAAACTGTACTTTATACCATCCCCTTTATTTCACTTCCTCCCTCAATCAAAAGAATCCTGGACGTTCCACCCAGTCAAAGAGATCAAGTAGCATTAGAAATATCAAAGCTACTAAGAAAAGGAGTCATCCAACCAGTCCCCCCAGACCAGATCGGATCAGGAACTTACTCAAGACTATTTTTGGTGCCAAAGAAAACAGGGGACCTGAGGCCCATCTTGGATCTCAGCCGATTAAATCACTACGTCTTGAAATCCAAATTCCGAATGGTCACTCTTCAATCCATCTTCCCATTGTTGGAAGAGGGAGTCTGGATGTGCTCCATCAACCTCAAGGATGCCTATCATCACATCAAGATAAACAAGACATCCAGGATCCATTTACGCTTCCGGCTGGGAGCCAGTCACTTCCAGTTTTGAGCCCTGCCGTTTGGTCTCACCACAGCCCCCAGGGTGTTCACCAAATGCTTGGCAGTGGTGACAACTCACCTGAGATGTCTAGGATTCCAGGTGTTTCCTTACCTGGACGATTGGCTCCTTACCACCCCCACCAGGCATCTCCTCATCCAAGCCAGGGAGGCTACCTTAAATCTCTGTCAGAAGTTGGACATTACAGTAAACTGGGGAAAATCTGCCTTGCTGCCCTCACAGCATGTTGTCTTTGTAGGCGCAGAATTAAATTTGGTTCTAATGAGGGCCTTTCTACCTCAGGAAAGATTAACGGTGTTGCAATCTCAGGTCCAGGCTCTCTTGCCCCACAAGAAGGTCCCAGCCAGGTTAGTTCTTCAGTTACTGGGTTCCATGGCGGCGACCATCATGCTAATACCCTTAGCCAGGCTTCACATGCGAGTCCTTCAGTGACTCCTTTCAGCCCAGTGGTCCTATCAAAAATTACCCCTCTCTCACCCAATTCGTCTCACAGAACATTGCAAGCAGGATCTCCATTGGTGGCTATGTCATTCCAACCTGAACAAGGGCATGAATCTATTTCCCCTTTCTCCGGCTGCCACAGTGACCACGGACGCCTCCCAGATAGGGTGGAGGGGACATTATCTGGGCAGAACGGTCCAAGGCACTTAGCAGGATTGCAAGGTACACCTACACATCAATGTCCTAGAGATGAGAGCAGTGCTGTTAGCGTTGCAAGCACTTTAGAGCTTTCTTCCAAGGGGAACTATTGCTGTTCACTCGGACAGCATGTCAGTTGTTTGGTACCTGAACAGACAAGGGGGAACCAAGTCATATCCACTCTGCAGAGAGGCCATGAGAGTGTGGGATTGGGCAGTGTCTTCCCAACAGTTCCTAGTGGCAACGCACATTCTGGGAAAATCCAACGTGATAGCAGACAGGCTAAGCAGAGCTATTCTGCTGCCTTACGAGTGGTCCCTGAACAGCCGAGTTGCGACTCGGATCTTCAGCAGGTGGGGTCAGCCTTGCTGCGATCTCTTTGCCAGTCCCCTCAACACCAAATGCAACAACTAATTCACTCTGGTCCCCCCACAGGGGGAATCACCCAGGGGCGCTCTAGTCTATGATTGGCCTCCCGTTCTGCTCTTTACCTTTCCTCCGTCTCCTCTGTTACCAAGAGTGATTCAGAAAGCCATTCGTTTGGGAAGCAAGATGATTCTTATTGCTCCACATTGGTCTCGCCAAGTTTGGTTCCCCTTCCTTCAGTGGTATGCAGTGGACGGTCCTTGGATTCTGGATCCATTACCAGACCTTTTGATTCGTATGTCAGGACAGTTACACCCCCCCTACAATCCCTCAGGTTGACAGCCTGGCTGCTCCACTTCCATCAATAATTAGACTGCATTCCTTATCACCTGAGGTGGTCCATATCCTTTCTTCATCACATAAGTCTTCCACCAGAAATATTTACTATAGCAAGTGGAAGAGGTTCTCCGTCTGGGCTCAGTCACAAGGCCTAGATCCATTCACAGCCCCAGTATCAGCGGTCCTAGACTTTTTATCTTTGCTTTTCCGACAAGGCTCTGCTCCTTCCACCATTAAGGTACAGCTGGCGGCCATTTCTAACTTCCACGTATTCCATGAGCCTGCTCTTATGAGTCATAGACTTTGCAAAGCATTTCTTAAAGGGGCCTGGTTATTACATCCTCCTGTGTCAACACCCGTTATGCCATGGGATTTAAATCTAGTATTGCAAGCCATCACTTCTCCCCCCTTTGAGCCGGCTGCCACTTGCGAATTAAAATTTTTATCCTGGAAAACGGCCTTTTTGGTAGCCATTACGTCGGCTAAAAGAGTATCTGAACTCCAAGCTTTGTTCATTAGGCCCCCGTATTTAATATTCCGTAAGGACAGGGTTTCATTGAGACTTAACCCATCCTTTCTCTCCAAGGTGTCATCCACCCAATCCATTGCGTTACCTGTGTTTTTTCCCAACTTCTCCAACAAGGCGGAGTACAAATTTCATCAATTGGATGTCCATAGACTAAGATTTTATTTACACAGGACTAAACAGTCAAGGAAATCAGATCAATTGTTTGTCTCCTTTTCGGAGAATAGGATGGGTTTCTCTGTCTCCAAGTGCACAATTTCCAGGTGGGTTAAGGATTGCATTACCTTTGCTTACTCTTCAGCAGGCAGAAGTTTACCATTCTCAGTCGAGGCTCATTCAACTCGGCGGTTTCGACTTCAGTAGCTTATCATGCCAGGCTTTCCTTAGACGACATCTGTGCTGTGGCCACATGGGCCTCTCATCATACCTTTGTCTCCCATTACAAATTGGACGTGGCATTTAGAGGCCGGGCTTCCTTTGGTTCCACGGTTCTCAGGAATGTTTTCCTTTGAGCCTCCTAGATTAGGGGAGCTAGGGACGCTGTCCCATCAGTAATGAATGTAGGCGAGATATGACCACATAACATCAGTTAGTTATGTACTCACCATAACGATCGATGTATGTGGTCCATCTCACCTACATTCTTACATACCCTCCCACCTGCCCCCTGCCTATGGATTTGGAGGATAATTTTTTCGAGACCCTTCAGAATTGGTTTATTTTTCCCTTCTGGGGGACGATAATCCTCTTGTTAGGGTTTGTGAGTGTGTGGAGTGATTGCCACTTATGCAAACAAGATCTGGGGGTTTGGGAGAGTTGCATACTGGGATACCAGTTAGCCCAGCCAATTAGAGACTTCGTGCCTGAAAATAGTTGGCCGAGTCAGAGCCGATTGTCGGCTCCGAACCCATCAGTAATGAATGTAGGCGAGATGGACCACATACATCTATTGTTATGGTGAGTACATAACTAACTGTTCGCAAGCCTAGGGGTATATAGGCAGACATAAGAGTGTAGATCCTCAGACTGTCTCACTTCCAGCCTGACATTCATTGGACTGATGTTCATGTGGTATTTTGAACTGTAGCTACTGGAAAAAACAGATAAGTGCCCCACTGGGGAGACTTCCTTCCCGTTGGGGAACCTTCTTTTGCTTATATAAATTGTTTTGCCATATCTATGTTGGATGTCCGCTAAGAGGAGGGTAAGTGTGTGTGGTGAGCAAATTCCCTATGCAGACCTCCTGCATATACCCAGTGTCTACTCTGCTTTGACTTGAAACACTACTACAAGGCCTGCTCCATTTGCCAATCCTTTGTACCCAAGACTGCTATCCTATTTGTTTTTGCTCAACACATTCTTAGAGACCCAGTGTCTGTAGCACTTAGCCCACTCTAAGATGATGGATTCTACCTCTCCAGACATATTTATTTGTGTTTGTTTTCTGGGCTAGAGCACTGATCTCCATGGGCCCTTTTCAGACACAGCCTGGGAACAGTCTCTGGTTGTGACTTGTTCATTCACACAGTTAGGCATTAGAAGCTGAGGGAAGCAAACCTTGCACTGCTAGACCACAGGAAACAGCTCATTAACAGCTCCCTGTAAGCCAACTGCCAGACATGGACTCACTCACAAGAAAAAAATTAAGAGGCCCTAGGACTGACACTTGTCTGTTTAGTCTGATACCCATGTACCCACTGAGGTTACTGAACATGCAGTATTCTGAGTGTACCCCCGACACCCTCTACCTTGACCCTGCCAGAGGCTGAACTAAAATTACCTCTTTTACTGAGAAGGGGAAACTATGACTTAATACTTCAGAGGGACCTGAAGGCATCCTGCTAATTTTAGTCAGGGAAGAGATTTTCTTAGAACTTTGAGGTACATCAATGGTCTGAGCTGCCCTGCGTGGTTCAAGCAGATGTCTCACAAAAGAAAAAGTGACAAAAGACAAAAAGCATGACCCTTCACCTCTTTCTAGAGAGGAGTGGATGGACTTTAAAGCCTGCTCAAGGGCATTATTGCCCTGAAATGTCCTTATTTGCTTGTCAGCCTCCTCCTTTTCCTTAGAAAATTACTGTTTATTCATCTTCCAGTGAAGAGAATGTGCCTCTGACTCTGACCATTTTCTGGCTTACTCCTCTCAGATCCACTGCTCTAGTCAAGTCCATCCAGATGATTAATACTCCCATCTCTCATGCCTCCCTTGTGGAAGAGGCTTCTTTTGGGGAGACTGTTTTAAACATGATAAAACAGAGTCTGAGTCTAGACACATTTCAGAGGTCCAGAAAAGTTAGTACAGCCTCTTGGAAGTGGACACTTCCGTCACTTCATCTGTTCCTCCATCCTGAAGGCCTTTTTCAATGCCTTTCAGTCTACTTCTGCAGGTCTTGATCCGCAGCCCCCTGCTCCCAAAAAGCCAGAGAGGATCTACCGAATTCTAGATGAACCTAAATTCCTGTACAGAAACCTTGTGGCTGACCCATGTGCACTGTCTCTCTTTTTCTCTTTTGACAGACCTTCTAAATTGCTCCCCAGTGCCAATGCCTTCTCTTCAGATAAGAATAATAGAGCCATGGATAGGTGGAGAGAGAAGGTCTATATTTCTTCTGCTCTCACTTTCAGCGCTACTAACTACCAGACCCAGAAGCTCAAATATCTGTTGTCCATCCTGATCACTTTGAAAAAGGTAGTGGTGGATTCTCAGGGCTCAGATTCCAAGCAACAAATTCTGTCTCTGGTTTATCAGGCCATTAAGATGGCCAGACAGTAAACTATGATGCTGTAGAGACCTCTTCCAGAGCAGCTGCTAGTGGTACTGTCATCCGCAAGTATGCATGGTTTTGTAGTCAACCTATTCCAGAGGATTTCAAAGCCCAGCTCATTGATTCATCCTTGGACAAGGATCTTGTTCAGTCCACAGTCAGCCAAATTATTTACCAAGGCATGTGGAACTATTCAGAGACCTTATTGCACATAAACGTTCTAGAGACGAGGGCAGTGCTGTTGTCGTTGCAAGCACTTCAGAGCCTTCTGCCTGTAGGAACGATTGCAGTCCAGTCAGACAGTATGTCTGTGGTTTGGTATATCAACAAGCAGGGGGGAACCAGGTCTTACCCACTCTGTCGAGAAGCCATGAGTGTGGGAATGGGCGATCTCCACCAACCGCTTTCTCATTGCAATGCACATTTCGGGACAGACCAACATCCTAGCAGACAGACTGAGTCGCACCATCCTTTCGCCTTACGAGTGGTCCCTCAATCCCCAAGTAGCGAGTCAAATTTTTGCTGTCTGGGGGCAGCCCTGTTACAATCTTTTTGCATCTCCCTCAAACACGAAATGCAACAATTACTTTGCTCTCATTCCCCCTCCCGGGGAAGCCCCGAGGGATGCTTTGGTGCATGCTTGGCCACCCGGTCTTCTCTATGCCTACCCTCCTCTTCCACTGATGCTGAAACTTCTTCAGAAAGCCAGTCGGTTGGGGAGCAGAATGATCCAAATTGCCCCATTCTGGCCTCGCCAAACTTGGTTCCCTTACCTCTGGTCTCATCAAGTGACTCCGCCCTGGATTCTAGATCCCCTCCCGGATCTGATTTCCCACCCACAGGGTCTCCCAATCCCTGACCTGGTCATCCTCAAGCTTACGGCTTGGCTGCTCCAGTTCCACTCCTAGTGAGGACTCCGGGTATTTCATCCCCGGTTAAAGCTATCCTAGTAGCAGCGCACAAGCCCTCTACTAGAAAGGTTTATAGTAGTAAATGGAAGCGTTTTTCTATCTGGGCAGAACGCCATAATTTGGATCCCTTCACAGCCCCCTTACCGGCGGTGCTGGATTTTCTTTCAGGCCTCTTTAATGAGGGAGCTAGCTGTTCCACGGTGAAAGTGCAATTAGCAGCTATCTCTCATTAATCACGTAGGCAACGATATGGGACCTTTGATTACTTCAAAATTGTGCAAGACATTCCTAAAGGGCACTTTCCTACTTAGACCTCCCATAAAGGAAGCTGTACCTCCATGGGATATGACTTTGGTTTTGCAGGCCTTGACGGCTACTCCCTTCGAACCCGCGGCATCGGTAGACCTTAAATATCTGTCGTGGAAAACAGCCTTTTTGGTGGCTATTACTTCAGCTAGGAGAGTATCTGAATTACAGGCTCTTTCTGTCAAACCTTCATACTTAGCCTTTCACAAGGATAGGGTTTACCTTAGGACCAATCCCTCCTTCCTTCCGAAGGTGGTTTCTGTGACGAATATCAATCAGTCTATCAATCTGCCGGTCTTCTTTCCTAACTACCAGAACAAAGGAGAGTACAAACTGCATTCCTTGGACATGCATAGACTACTCTGGTTTTATATTCATGGGACATCTGGTCGCAGACTATCCGACCAGTTGTTCGTCTCCTTTGCTAAATTTAATCTGGGTAATCCAGTCTCAAAAGTTACTTTGTCGAAATGGATTTCGCAGTGCATCATTGCGTCTTATCAGAATTCCGGCAGACCCGCACCTCAAGGAGTTAATGCCCACTCAACTCAGTCTATGGCTACATCTGCTGCCTTCAAATCCAGAGTTTCCTTGGATGATATCTGTTCAGCAGCCACTTGGGCTTCACCTCATACCTTCATAAATCATTATAAGCTGGACATTATCTCCAGAGGGAGAACTTCTTTTGGCTCCTCAGTGCTCCAGAATATCCTTCCATGAAGGCCGCCCAAGGTTTAGGTAGCTGGGGACTCTGTCCCACAAGTTGCAGACCAAATGAAGTTAACTACTTCAGATTAAGAAGTTATGTACTCACCATAACGTTCCATCTGAGTAGGTAAACTTCATTTGTCTGCAACCATTCCCCGGACCTTCACAGATGTTTAGGACATGTTGTTATTACCCTTTTGGAAAGGTAATGGAACTGCCTTCTATATTAGTTACGGGCAAACTTGATCTGAGGTCAATCAGGGATGGCAGGGGATTATGGGTAAGGGGAGGAGCTAGGAGCTCGGATCTAAGCTTTGTAAAGTTGCCGGCTCGGATCCGAGATCAGATCCGTATCCCACAGGTTGCAGACAAATGAAGTTTACCTACTCAGATGGAACGTTATGGTAAGTACATAACTTCTTAATCTCCCACCTGTACACCCCTTCATCTTCTCCTAGTCCACAGTCACTCTTTCGCAGGACTTGGACATTTGGGTGGGTAGTGCTGTCTTCAGGCATTGGACTGACTACCACAGTCTAGAAAGACCTGAAGATGATGCCAACTGATGCCTGTCTTACACCCTGATGTCCGGACATTGGTTGGCTAAGGATGACTCAAAGACTTTAGGAATTGTGCCGGTTATGGGATTTTGCATGCCAGGATCACCCAAGAATTAGTAATAAAAAACTGATCTGTAATGTATACAGTTATGGCAAGTGTAACACCACTGCACTTTTTCTTAACAATTATCATTAACTGCTGCATTACATAAATTGCTGGTCATAACTTCCCTTAAACCTCACTCCTTCCTCTTGTTCCTGAACATCATGCTGCATGATTTGTTCCTGCAAATTCCATGTGCTTCTATGTAATTTGCTTCTTCCCTATTCTAATAATCTAACATGCAAGGCTTATCTCCTTTGCAATATTCACTACTTCACTTTACAGCTGGTATAGATTTTGATTTCCATTATATTTATCATAGTGAATGTTACAGTACTAAGTTTTGGGACTCCTGCCATGCAGACATCCGTGGCCAGGTCGGATACCAGAGTCTGTCACCATCCCCTAGCCAGCAGACACTCTTGTCATCCCATGTTAGCTTGTCAGTGGTTGTCAGCCAGCACCAGCTTCATTTCTTTTTGCTGTGTCAGTCCAGTGCACAAGTGAGTGTGAGTGTGAGTGTGAGTGCATGTCCATTGTTTGGCTTATAACCAGAGGATTCATCTAAGTACCCCATTTGGTAATTTCTTTTATTTCTAGTTGAATTTAGCTGTGCAATGTTTAGAGGTTAATTATTGTGTATAATGTGGGAAATGGATCCCTCACAAAGGCTTTCAGTGTTTTGTTCTATCTGTGGCCTCAGCATGATGAGCCTAACTGCCCATTTTGTGCTAAGTTAAGCAAAGGATCAAATCCCTCAGTCAGTACTTGGAGTTGTGTAGTATCTGGCCTTTGCATGACATTTGCCTGTGGATTTCCAGATCACCATCCCAAAGACGTGCAAGGAGAAGGATGTTCAGGAGGTCGATGATGTGTCATTATCCATCTTCCCGCCTTAGCTGAAAATCACCAGTGCAGGTGAGGAGCCTTTGCAGCCTTCTGGTCTGGTGCCTTTTAGGACAATGTCCTCTAGCGTGTTCCCACCGAAGGGCCCGGTTCAAGTCCTTATGAGCTGACAACAAACTGACATCTGCTGAGTCCAAAGCCACTAAACAGGACATGGTTTCCATCACCAGTGTTTTGGTGAAAGCGGTTGAGAGTGGAATTTCCTTGCTTATTTAAAATGGAATGCATAGGAAACCAGACTGAGGTCTTGGCTGCCAGCCCCCGACATGAGGCCTTGTTATTTGCACCCAAACCGAAGTGACAGCTACAGTGGATATAAAAAGTTTACACACCCCTGTTAAAATGCCAGGTTTTTGTGATGTAATAAAATGAGACCACACTAAATCATTTCAAAACTTTTCCCACCTTTAATGTGACCTGTAAACCTGTACAATTCAATTGAAAAACAAATGTGTTAGGGGAAAAAAATATAAAAAATAAACATACAATAAGCTGGTTGCATAAGTGTGCACACCCTTAAACTAATACTTTGTTGAAGCACCTTTTGATTTAATTACAGCATTCAGTCTTCTTGGGTAGGAGTCTCTCAGCATGGCACATATTGACTTGGCAATATTTGCCCACTCTTCATTGCAAAAGCGCTCCAAATCTGTCAGATTGCAAGGGTATCTCTTGTGCACAGCCCTCTTCAGGTCACCCCCACAGATTTTCTATTGGATTAGGTCTGGGCTGTGGCTGGGCCATTCCAAAACTTTAATTGTCTTCTGGTGAAGCCATTCTTCTGTTGATTTGGATGTGTCATGTTGAAAGGTGAAATTCCTCTTCATCTTTCTAGCAGACACCTCTAGGTTTTGGGCCAGAAGTGACTGGTATTTGGAACTGTTCATAATTCCCTTCACCTTGGCTAAAGCCCCAGTTCCAGCTGAAGAAAAACAACCTCAAAGCACGATACTGCCAACACCATGCTTAACCGTGGGGATGGTGTTCTTTTGGTGATACGAAGTGTTGTTTTTGTGCCAAATGTACCTTTTGGAATTGTAGCCAAAAAGTTCAACCTTGGTCTCATCAGACCATAACACATTTTTGCCACATGCTTTTGGGAGACTTGATGTATTGTTTTGCAAATTTTAGCCGGGCCTGGATGTTTTTCTGTGTAAGAAAAGGCTTCCGTCTTGCAACCTTACCCCATAGCCCAGGCATATGGAGAATACAGGAGATTGTTGTCACACGTAATACACAAGCAATACTTGCTAGAAATTCTGGCAGCTCCTTCAGTGTTGCTCTAGGTCTCTTGGCAGCCTCCCTGACCAGTTTTCATCTTGTCTTTTCATCAATTTTGGAGGGACGTCCAGTTCTTTGCAACGTCACTGTTGTCCCATATTTTTCTCCACTTTTTGATGACGGTCTTCACAGTGTTCCATGATATATCTAATGCTGTGGAAATTTTTTTGTACCCTTCTCCTAACTGATACCTTTCAACAAAGAGATCCCTTTGATGCTTTGTAAGCTCTCTTCGAACCATGGCTTTTCCTGTAGAAGGCAACCGAGTAAATGTCAGGAAAATCCTACTAGGACAGCTGAACTTTATTTGGGGTTAATCAGAGTCTCTTTAATTGATGGCAGGTGTGTACCCAAGAAGACTGAATGATACAATTAAATCAAAAGGTGCTTCAGCAAAGTATTAGTTTAAGGGTGTGCACACTTACGCAATCAGCTTATTGTAAGTTTTTTATTTTTTATATTTTTCCCCCTAACAGATTTGTTTGTTTTTCAATTGAATTGTACAGGTTATAGGTCATATTAAAGGTGGGAAAAGTTTTGAAATTATTTATTGTGGTATCATTTTTTATATCACAAAAACCTGGCATTTTAACTGGGGTGTGTAAATGTTTTATATCCACTGTAGGTCTGTCCAGCTGACACTGTTGCATCCCCTGTCACATTTCCCCAGGTCCCTCCACAAAACTTAATCAGGCTGGCCAAAGACTTCATGGATTTCATGAAGCCTAGACAGCCCACCATAGAAAAGGAACCTGTACCAGGAAATTCCCTTGGGAAAAGGAAAAATAACTCTTCTACTGAGGAAGGCATTGATTCCTTAGTTAGAATATGAGAATGAACTTTTGCCAATGTAGAATGCCTTCCTTCACAGCTCTGTTTGGATTCTGATGCCCAGTGCACCATGTCATCAGCTTCACCTTCTTAAAACTTATCTTTTGGGGATTTCCCTCCATAAAATAAAGGAATCCATTAACTCTGTATCTAGGGAATTTTTCCAAGCTAAAGCCAGTTGTAGAAGGCTGTCGAGCTTGCCTGCTCTTAGACCCTTGGCTATCCCTTCAGACCACAGAGTCTTAAATGATGTGTTTGCTGATGAATCACTGCAGCCTGATTCCATACACCCTTCCCCTAGGAAGCCTTGAGCACCTGTATAGAGTGGTTGAATCCAACAAGTATCTGTTATCTCTGGAGTCTACCAAGAGAGCATCTGGGTCTACTCAACTACCCTGGCCATCAGAGCTCTAAACTGACAATTCCATATGCTCAAAATACATTGAGTCTGTACAGGAACAATATAAAATTAAAGCAAAGGAGATGCAGGGCAAGAGCCTTCAGAAGGAGATCCAAGAATTATGCAGTGTAGGCCGCCAGGTATCCAATCCTTCACTAAAATGTGGTTGTGATGAATTCGATGCATCATGCAGGGCAGCTGTGATGATATCCATCACAAGGAGACATGCCTAACTGAAGGGACAGCCCATGTCAGACCATATCAAATGAGACCTGAGTTTCCCCAGCTTTGAAGGTGTTTGAGAGACTGTACCGAAAGGGTTAAAAAATGAACTCTGTAAAGAAATTTTACTTTTCCACTACTCCTAGATAGCCAAACAAATTGAAGCACTTACCCAAAAAATAGAACAAAACTTCTGTGATGGAAAAGGCCTAGGTATCCGAGAACGTTGTAAACCGACCAGCACTGTAGACCTGGGATGTTAAACAATCTAGACTGTGGTAGGGAGTAGCTGTAACTATATTCAGTAGCTGCCTCCCTTAGTTGAAAATTCAACACAAATGTGAACTACAAATTATAAGAAAGAGCTACTCCCTGCAGTTTTGAAAAACCGCAACCTTCCTAGGCTTCCCTCCTCTCCAAAACACCAAAGAAGTCTGATTCCACCCATCATAGAGCCACTCTTGTACCAGGGCTCCATTCAACCAATTCTTCCTGGAAAAACGGCATAGGGTTATACTTGTGCCTCTTCTTAATGCCAAGAAAAAGGGGACCTGGAGACTCGTACCTGACCTTTCAACGCACAACAATTTCTGGTATCATCCAGATTCAAAATGTTAACACTACAATATTCCTGGTCCATATTTTCCAGGGGCTTGGATAGTGATTTTGGAGCTGAATAATGCCTATACATTCCTGTTCAACAGAAACACAGAAAATTCCTACATTTTCAGGCAGGGGGACCCCCACTACCAGTTTTGTGCATTACCATTTTGGCTTGTCTACTGCACTCAGAGTTTTAACCAAACAGCTGCCACAAGCAATTGGCTGTTGACAAACCAATGGAATTCACCTCTTCCCATTTCAGGATGATTGCTTGATTCACTCAGCACCTCCAGCGGAATGTCGGTCAGCCATGCAAATTACCACAGATTGCTTTCAGAAGGTGGCCCTGACCTTGAATGTCCAGAAGTCACCCAAAGGACAGAATTATGTTACTAAAAGAATACCTCCTGCATCTGCACAGGAGTTTCTGGGGATGCTGAAATACATGGCCTCATGTATCCTAATGGTTTCACTGGCAAAACTGCATGAGGGAACTGAAGTGGTTGATAAAGAACTGCTGGTTCCAACACCAAGAATCCTTGGAAACAACATTAATATTCTACCATGCCTGATGAAAGAGATTCTGTAGTTTGAAGAGAGCATCAATGCAAATCCAGGAGCCCCTTTTCAATTCCTAGAAGCACACCAGACCCCAACTACAGGCAGCTCAGACTTTGTGTGGAGCATACATCCAGATTTCAGAGCTCAAGGGACTTGGGATAGGCACATGACAGCCCAGTACATCAACACAGAGGAAGTGACGGCAGTAATTCTGGCCCTAAAAGCATTAAAAAAAAGGTTTCAGGAACAATAATGAAGCTGACAGACAATATTACAGTGATGTTGGTATGCCAGCGGTCATGGGACCACTCTTTCCCACCTCCTCTGCAGATCAGCCACTTACCATAGTTCCTTTGCTAAACAGCTATGATTGACTACTGTAGTAGCGTACACATGGGTCAGGACAACCTGCTGACACATTGTCTGAACAAGCTGTCTCCTGTAACATGACAAATGGATACTGAAATAAGAAGTATTTTTGGACCTGAAATGGAAGTGGGGGTGATCCAGGGATAGACCTTTTTGCTTCCTCAGAAAACAAGAAGATCAGAAACTTCTGTTCAAGGCACCCCCCCCCCCCCAAGAAGGGCATGGAGAACTGACACCTTCTCCTTCAAGTGGACAAACTGCTTTCTTTATGCCTTCCCCTCAAGTACCCCTCATCCCCAGTGTATTGCAAATGGTGAGAATGGGCAAACCAGTGATGACATTGATTGCTCCTTACTGGCACATGCAACGCTGATTCTCCTTCATCCCTCACTCTAAACAAAGGGAGAATCACTACACTGACCCCACTCTAAGGACCTCCTAACACAGGGCTAAAGGTCCATCATCCATTCTGACAGATGACTGGCTATTGCTCTGATCCAGGCATTCCTTTTTCAGAGGATATGCTAGCAGTTTTGAGGGAGGCTAGAAATTACCAGCAAATCCTATGTAGCAAAATGGAAAAGGTTTTCTATTTCTTGAAAACAGAGGTATTTTACCTGCATAAGCAAGGCAAGAACAGGTACAAGAGTACTTCTCCCACCTGTATAAAGAAGGGCTATCTTACTCTAGTGTAAATGTGCGTGCATCAGCATGCTTCATGACCCTGCCTGCTTATGCTGCTCATCATATGATGTAGTTTCTGAAAGGAAGCTTGCACCTTAGGCCCTCACCAAGTGCAAGCCTGCACCCTCCTGGGATCTAAACTGTGCTAGAAAAACTAATAGTATCACCATTTGCACCAGCAGCTTCAAACCCCTTCAAATTCTTCCTTACCTGGAAAACTATGCTACCGCTGGCACTCTCCTCAGCCAGGCATATATCCGAACTGCAAGCCTTTGTGTGTAAAGAACCTTTTCTAATTTTCCAAAAGGACATAGTAACCTTGAGAACTAACCCTTCATTTCCACTAAAGGTGATATTGGGAAGCCTCTTTGAAACGAGCTAGACACCTTCCTGTTGTCTTTCCCAACCCCCAAAACAAATGGAAGAGGATTCTTCATTTTTTCGATGTAAAGAGACACCTAATTCCACAGTGTACTTGTAACCCAACGCTGACTAATAAACCAAAAAGTCACAACTTGATGTAGTACCAGAAGCCCGCTTATACACAGGTCTGTGGATAAATGAACCACACCACTACCATAGTTGCCATCCGAAACATACCAAAAAGAATATTTTCAAAGGACAAGAAGTTTGGGCAGCTAGGATGTGTTCCAATTTTGTACATTTTAAAGTGGAACTAGGTTATTTGATCCAAATATTTTCAGAAAGAGGTTACCCCCAAGACCTTCTTTTTAGAATTATTGAAGAGATGCTAAATCGATAGGGGACTAAATTCAAGTCCTTAAGGACAGGTGGAAATATACCACACAAAGAGTCTAAAGATGAGAATACAGTACATAGGCGTAGTGTGGTGGTCCCATAAGGGGATTGTATTAGAAATATTAAGGATATTATTAGCAAAAATTGGGTCATTTTAAAAGTAACTCTGAATTGTTTGACATTTTAGGGTCAGCATCTAACTTTGTGTATAAAACAGGAAGAAATTTAAAAGTTGTTTGAGTATATACAAGCAAATTGCTGTCACTTAGAGGTACCACCAAATGCAGGTCATGTAAACAATGTAGTTCTATTATGGAAGGAAAATGGTTTCACCCTTCACAACTTAGCTGTGAATATTATGTTTAAGGAAGGTAATTGTAATATAGGGAGGTGTCAAGGATGCAAATTTTTTAGATAGGCAAAACTGAGATGCAACTAAAGAAATGGATATATGAGCACCTGTGTGCCATGTCCAGGGGTAACATCAATAATGCATTATACAAGCATTCTCAGAATTGTCAAGGGTTTACAAGGTTCAAATTTGGTATTGTAGATATCGTATCAAGAAACCCAAAGGGTGGATGGTGGGAGTTAGATTTAGAAAGGAGAGAGTTATTTTGGCAACTGAAACTTAATGCCATAGTTTCACCAGGACTTAATGAGAATTTATCTATACTCCCCATCCTTAAACTAAGAGCACAACAACTGTAGGCTATTGAGGCCCTAAAAAGAACATGACATGTTCGTCCAAGAGAAGGCATTTTATAAAAGATAGGCTGAGTAATAGAATTTCATGGTGACGTTCCAATTTACTGAAGTTTAAAATTCATCATATACTATTTCATTAAGCTAACTATTCTACTTCTTGTACATTCACTTTTAAGATGTGATTCAAACTTGGCCTGGTAGAGGAATCTGAATCCGCCGCATTGGATATAGCGGTTACCTCTACAGAAGCCGCACAATCCTGCATGGAGGACACATCCATAGAGGTTTTTCCAATATCTGTCTCTGATGCTGGGGAGGAACCAGCGATTGTAGTAGGCCTGTCGGATCCCTCCGGTCCTATAAAGACTCAAGATTCCAGCCCCCCCCCTTCAGACACCAGCTAGGCCCCTTAAAAAGAAAGAAAAAAAGCACCTTTCTTCTCCTTCTGAAAGTATACCTGACTGGCAGCCTTCAGTCAAAGCCTGTTTAATGCCTTTATGTCCTTACGTCCAGCTTCTGCAGGGACATCGAACTTTCCTCCTCCACTTTTGAGCCCTAGGCCTCAAACTTCAGACCCTACCATGAGGCAAGAGGAAGACATTTGTGATTCTTTCTCAGAAGAATCTCTTTCTTACACCTACCACATCTCTTCTCCCTTGGGGTATGGTTCCCCAGAGGAAGAATCTGTCGATCCTGACTCCCCAGTTGAGGATTTGACCTTTGGGGAAACCATCTCTACAATGAAAGATCATTTCAAGTGGGAACCCTCTGAGATGACTGAGGTACAAAAAAGATATTAGGACCTCACTCAGATGAATTCCCCAAGTCAGTCTGCTGTTCCTCCTGTCTTGCCTGCCTTCTCCTCAACATCCTTAAATCCAAACTCTCAACTGCCTGCTCCATGCAGACCTGACAGACTTTATAAAGTAACTGACACTGCCAAGTACCTCCTAAAGTGCCCACCTGCAGACCCTGCCACTATCTCCATCTCTACAGACAAGGTTTCTAAGCTCTTACCCACTACCACCATACTTCCGTCTGACAAAGACAACAAGACCATGGAACGGCTGGGTAAGAAAATTTACACCTCTGCTACCTTGTCCTTTAGGGCTACAAATTATCAGACACATATGGCCAAGTACATTTTATCCCTCCTGGAAAAAGCCTCCAAAGAATTGGCTGATACACCAGACTTTGCTAACAAAGCATCACTGTCTTGTCTTCTGGCCCTCACTTCCCAGGTTACCAGGCACTCCATAAAGTGTAGTTATGATGCTGCTGAAGCCACAGCTAGATCAGCGGCAGCATCATCTGCCTTAAGGAGGTATTCCTGGCTTTGCCTACAGCCCCTTCCTGATGACTTTAGGGCAAAGCTTATTGATGCACCCCAGGACAATTCAGCCTTGTTTGGTGCAAAAGTGGCTAACCTTTTTAAGTCACTACAGCAAATAGGAAAAGAAATGCAGGATTTGAAACACCAGCTTGTTTCTCCCATACCAAAATTTCAAAGAAACTACCCAGCTAAAACTCAGTTCATAAGGAAGCAGTCTCGCCCTGCAGCTCCTTCCAGAACTAGAAAACATACCAGGAAGCCCTCCCCACCAGCTAGGGCTTCACCTTCTTTTAGCCAGAGACCACCCTTTCAAGATAGGGCAGGTAGCATTTTGCCTACCTTGCCCCCACCATCACCTCCCACTCTACCTCTGTCACTTCGTCTTTCTCACTGCCACCCTGTGTGGACTCGCATCACATCAGACAAATGGGTCCTGTCAATCCTTCAAAACGGTTACTTCATGACCTGGCTCACCCCCCCCCCCCCCCCGAGTGGAAGGGCATCCCAAAGCCCCCAACGCAATAGTTACACCTCCTGCAACCTGTGTTGCAAGCACTGCTGGCCCAGGGCACCATCGAGTCTGTACCCCAGACGCAAAAGGAAGAGGTTTCTACTCCAGGATTTTCATGTTTCCCAGAAAAAATGGACTATGGAGACCTATTCTAGACCTCTCCTGTCTCAACCTATTCCTGAAGGTCCCTACCTTCAGGATGTTGACTTTACCTTCCCTCTTCCCCATCCTACTCCCCCAGGAGTTCATGGCCACCTTAGATATAAAGGATTCTTATCTACACATCCCCATAATGCCCACATTCTGGAAATACCTCAGGTTCTTGGAGAGCCCTTATCACTTTCATTTCTCTACCATGCCCTTTGGGCTTTCCATTGCTCTCAGGGTTTTCACCAAAAGATTGGCTCTAGTGACTGCTTACTGCAGGACAAAGGGAATCAATCCAAGTATTCTCTTACATAGATGACCTGCTAATCCAGGCAGGCAACAAGGAGACCCTCTTGCATAAACACACACCTGGCAGTTTCCTCCTACAGTCGCTGGGATTCCAGATAAATTTCCCAAAATCCCACCTGGAACCTCCACAAGACAGTGTTTTACTGGGTGCAGAATTCACACAGACCTTATGAAAGCCTACCCCCCCCCCCCAAGGATACAAACCCTGACAGAACAGCTCCTTCTCGTCCTTCAGTCTACAGAATTAACAGCAAGGCAGTACCTCAGACTCCTGAGCTACATGGCAGCCACCATCCCCATGTTACTATTAGCAAGACTGCATATGAGAAAATTACAGTAGTATCTTTGGTCAGTCTGGACCCAACACTCCCATCCTCTCGAGTACAGGGTTCCCATTTTTCCATGCCTCAAGAAGGAAATCCACTGGTGGCTGGCACAAGTGAGCCACAATCCAGGTCTCCCTCTCCAACTACGTCTACCCACGCATGCCATGCACACAGATGCCTCAGACTTGGGCTGGGGAGCAACTCTGGGCCATCTAAGGGTGCAGGGCCTGTGGCCAAAGCCTCACAAACTAGAACACATCAACATTCGATAGATGAGGGCAATTCTTCTGGCTCTTTGGGCCTTCTTACCTTACCTCCAGCAAGGTCCAGTGAAGATTTTCACAGACACCACCACAGTTCTTTGGTATCTCAACAGATTGGGAGAAACCAAGTCATACTTACTTTGCAGACTAGCCCTTTTAGTGTGGGAACTAGCCACCCCACAGGGAGTGACCCTGCAGGCAGTCTCCATCCCCTCTCTCCACAACTCCCAGGTAGACTGTCTGAGCAGAACCATCACAAACAACCACAGATGGATGCTTCACAGGGATATCTTCATGGATCTGGTCCACCAGTGGAGTAAACCTCAAATAGACCTCTTTGTCTCCTCCATCAACAGGCAACTTTCTGGCTTTTGCACCAGGATACCACACCCACAGGCACTGGCAACAGATGCCTTCTCAATCTCCTGGAAGGAGAAATATATGCATTCCCCCCTTCCCACTCATTCAGATGGTCCTGCTAAAAATCCAGCAGGACGGACCAAAAATCTTGTTGGTGACTCCTTACTGCCCAAGACAGCACTGGTTCCCCCTACGTCTACAATTGTCCAAGGGCAATCACCACAAGTTACGCCCCAGAGTGGACCTTCTTACACAGCACAAGGGATCCCAGATACACCCACAGTGTCAGTTACTGCACCTCACCCTGTGGTAGATAGGATTCTGATCCCCTTCAGACACCTTTACAATGAGGATATCCTCAATGTCCTGCAGGAGGTCAGGAAACCAAATACAAGAAAATCCTACCTTTCAAAATAGAAAAGGTTTCTATATGGTGTCATAAGACGGTTGGACTCGCTTGCAAGTGCGACCCATCTAGTCCTGTCTTACCTGTGTGAGCTACTGCAGACAGGCTTGGGTTATTCTTCCGTTAAAGCTCACTTGTCTGCAATTTCAGCATACCTCCCTCTGGATTCCCCCTCTGGCTTCCAAACTTCCAGCTAATCTTTTCTTCAAAGGGGTACTTCACCTCAGACCCCCTAGGAAACCATCTTCCCCACCATGGGATCTTAACTATGTTTTGGAAAAGCTTACGCTTCCTCCATTTGATCCAGCAGACAAAGCCCCCTTAAAACATTGTACTTGGAAAACTGTATTACTAGTAGACTTGACCTCAGCCAGAAGAGTATCAACAAGCCCTTATAGCTAGTCCTCCTTTCCTAGTTTTCCTGCAGTGACAGGGTTACTCTTAGAATTAACCCTTCCTTCATGTCCAAGGTGATGAATGACCTGCCCCTCAATCAGGCCACTTGCCTGCCTTCTTCCCTAACCCACAGGGGGACAGTGAGAGTGTACTTCACTCCCTGAATGTTCACAGACAACTCTGGTATTAACTGCATACAATCAAGTCCATCAGACAGGCTGACCAACTTTGTCTCCCTTCACCTTAGGGCCTTGGGGAAGGCAGTGACCAAACAGACCATTTCTGTCTGGATTTCCAAGGCCATCACCTTCTGCTTACCAATACCATGGAAAATCTCTGCAAGGTACTGTTAAAGCACACTCCACCAGGGCTATGGCCTCCTCAAGAGCCTTCTTCAAGGGTCTGGATACCTCTATCATTCGAAGCAGCTACTTTGTCATCAGTACACACCTTTAACAAGCATTATAAACTAGACCACATTTCTAGACTTAGACTGGGGTTTGCCAACCAGGGCTATCCTTTACGGATTCCAGGAGACAGCCACTAGACCACCTCCCCATTCACAGAGAGCGTTGGCATTGACACATATGTGGAATACTGCAACATGGGAATAGGACATAGAAAAGTTGTGTAAAATCTTACCATAACCATAGATGTCCTTCTCTTCCGTGTTGCAGTATTCATTCCCACCCTCCTTTCCTTCCTGTTAGGTTGCATTTCTTTTTCTGGGTGGCATAGGACTGGCATTGCCCTTCTAGGACAGGCTTCGACTGGGGCTTTCAGTTCTGAGGACTGGTGTGTGCGTGTCACTTTTATGGCCACGTTCCTTGAACCACATCAGACGTCCCACGCACCATTTAGGGACTGAAAACTTTTGCATACTGGCCAGACGTACGTGAAGCAAGAGGAGTAAATCCATATGTGGAATACTGCAACATGGAAGGGAAGGGCATCTATGGTTATGGTAAGATTTTACATGACTTTTCTTTATCATGGAAAACAAATTCCCGGCAGAGTCTGAGCTCATTCCAGACAGCATTCCTGAAGGGGGCACTGACACTGTCCATTCTAGAAGCAGCTGCTTTGTCTTCTGCAGATACCTTTACCAAACACTACCACCTTGATACAGTGTCCCAAGCCCAAGATGGAACTTCCTCTGCTATCATGCTGAGCTTGGTATCCCCAACTTGGACTGCTCTCTAGCCACCCCAGCAACTTAGCTTTGAGAGCCCTCCCCAGACTCACTACTGCAACATTTATTATGATGAACATAGTACAGTTGTGTAGATAACTTACCATAATTGTAGATGTTTGAGTAGGTCAGTGTTGTAGTACCCTTTCCCTCCGTTCTTCCTTCCTGTAAGGTT
Source organism: Protopterus annectens (assembly GCF_019279795.1). Lineage (NCBI taxonomy): Eukaryota > Metazoa > Chordata > Ceratodontiformes > Protopteridae > Protopterus > Protopterus annectens. The sequence goes on from NC_056745.1 coordinate 1,266,062,826, forward strand.
GGGGTGGGGTTACCTTACCTGTCACTTCCCCTTACACCCTGATTCCTCCTACAGAGTGTCAGAAAGGTAGGTTGTGCTCTAGAGGAACATCAGACTCTGGTACCTCAGACAAAGACCTGAAGATGGCGCTAGCTCATGACCTTTTATGCCACCAGCATCCTGATGTTGGATGACAAGAGCATCCACTGCCTGGGGGATGATGAAGGACTTTGGTATTTGGGCCAGCCACAGACTTCTGCTTGGCAGGAATTTCCAAGGCTAAGTACTGCAACATTGATCTACTTGAACATCTACAATCATGGTAAGTTATCTGCACTAGTCTACTTTCTAGCATTTACTTTTTTTGCAGCCAGTTACATTAAACTTAGTAGGGTCTTACTATATCTAGGAAATTCAGATCCTATGGCTATCCTTAAGCAAATCATTTCTTCAGTTCAAACAATGTGCACCCCTAACATTTCTGACAAAGTACTCTGTAGGTAATTTTTAAAGTCTGCCAACTCATTCCACTCTTTTTTATCTAATTCTTTATCTTCAGAAAAGAAATAAATTTCATCGTCTTCTGTTTGCCTTCAGACTTAAGTGTCTAGTAGTGCATGCGTCCATCCCATTACAAACAAGATGTCTCCCTCAGTTAAGGTGACAGCTAAACTAACTTTCTGGGCTGTCTTCACATTTGGTGGATCCTTTGATTCTAGTAGACCTCACACTGGAGTTCTTTAAGGTCATGGAGCCTGTCAGAAAGTTTTCCACTCATGAGTTGTATTGTTCATCTAAGGGGGAGAAACCTCATCTACCTCATGTGGTCAGCTTTTAGGTGACTCTCACCTACTTTAGACATCTGCATGATTTGATTCCTTGTTATTCATGATCAGAATGCATGTTTCCACCTTTTGGCATACCATAATCTTGCAGGGAGTAAAACATTCATCCAGCCCAGGTTCTGAGGAATTTCCATAAGGACGTTCTGCATTTCATCTACACATGATGAAACCTGCCTTCCTATTTGAGCATATTCTTTGATTTAAGGCTCTTCTCTCCCATGTTTGAACAGTCTAGCTCAGTGTATCTGAAAAAGCTGAAGGTGCTGTTTCCAGTGGCCATTAACATCTACTCAATAATCTTGAAGCTACTTAGCACGGTTTGTTGGGAACAATATCCAGTCTTTTACAGTGATTCACTGACTCATAAGACTAACCCAGATTTCTTCCCAGAAGTGGCTTCAGAATTTATCTTTAACTAATTTATCTGGCTAATTGCATTTCTTCAAGAAGAGCAAAATAGGCCTTCATACTTTTTTCATTTGTTTGGGAAGGGTGCATGTGTTCAGAGAAACAAATCAAATTTTCATGTAGTTTTGCGAGTAAGAAACATGTGAGTAAGGATTAGCAAACACCATCCAAATGCTACCGCATCTTATTTTTTTCCCCTAATCAGGCAGTGATCCTCACATTGGCCCTTGAGGACAGTGACCACTTCAAGGAGTATGGGTGCTTGAATTGCCTCTTTAAAAATATATCTATTGGAGACATTTAACCAACAACCACATTGTTAGTTTACACCCTTGCCAAAAATTTGTGCCTGGGCAGTAATTCAATGGTTTCCTGAGTGTGAATTGCTTTGGCTTGTTTGCATTTCAGGACTCTCCCGTTCTGAGGGGTTTGTTGGTGAGACTTCTTATTTTTTGGAACTGTTAATTGTATTATTTTCTGTTATATTTGCATGGTAACACGAGGGGGTTTGTCTTGAGTCAGTATTTTAAAAGCACCAACCCACCTCTTCACTTCCATCTCTTCCTTTACTTTTCCTCTAGATATCCCATGCTGTGTAGGTTGACTTTGTGGATTCTTTCTTCACTACTCATTATGGTAGTTCATTTTTGGGTCTACAGCACTCTCTGTGAAGGGATACTATGACAGGTCAAGGAAGCAGTTGATCTTTGCAGTCTGCTGCTTGTGCTCCTGTTGTCTTCTGTAGTTTCTGTTTAGAAAGGCTCTTCCTCATCTCAGAACCTATTTGAAGGCACACTGCCAAGGTGTTAGTTCATGTAGTTTATTTTATAATGAAAGTTTTACGTTTAAAATAACTCCTGAGATGACAGAGGTGAGTTTTATAAGATGTTCTTCATCTCACATTGCTGCAGTCCTGACACTTGGGGTAGTCCGCTGTCCCAGTCGGCCCGAATACCAATATTTTTTGTCAGAGAAAGACCATAACTGTATTTCTTGTTACCTTGCAGATACCTCGCCAGGATACCATACCCTTACTTTACTATACTTGTGCTTAACCTTGTTAGCACGACGCGTTGGCTGTTATTCTAGATGCTACTAGGCTATAAGAAAGTGGAGTGTAGAAGGTTAGTGTTTGGGAAGGTGTGGAGTAAATGCCGCCGTCCGCTCCATTCCGCACGCCAGGCCAAAAAAGCACGGACAAACAAAGCCAAAGCTGGAGGCGAAACTCCCGGCAGTCGGGGTGGGATTCTTAGAGCCATCCTGGTTTGGCCCAGTTTTGGAATCACCGGGAGAGACTTTATTACTGCAAGATGTGACCTCAGGGGAGGTAAGGGCCAGAGGGAAGGCGGAAGGAAGGCTCAGGTAGCTGTTCTTTCTTCCCTTCCTAAGATTAGGCCCTCCCTGCTGTTTCCAAGGAGAGGGGGCAGGGGGCAGGCCAGGTTTTGTTCAGGTGTTACTCCCTAGTACTTCAGGGTCTGTACTTTTTTTTTTTCTGTTGATCACTCTGTGAGTACAGCTGTGTGCAGCAGTATTCCTGATCTCCCCTTACTTGATCTAGTGAGAATTGCATGCTCTGTATTCCCTGGCCAAGTGTACATCATAATACTAAGAAACTACATTTTTGATCTGGATAACAAAATCTGACTCTACTTTGCCAACTGTTTTGGCTCCTGTCCCCTAAGTTATGCCCTGACTGAAGTTGGGGGACTTTGTCTGCACAAGCCTGTCATTATGTATTGCCAGTTTCAGGGCAAAAAAGAATTTGGAGAAGGGGAGAAAAACCCTTTCATATTATGCCTGGGTTTTGTGGTCCTGAATCACAAAGTATTTATTTTCCTTATTTTAACATACACCCCTCTGGTCATATTCTTTTCTCTCCATCCCACACATCCCAGTGGTGGCTTTCCTTTTGAGCAGCCTAAACTCTTTCTTATTGCATGGACTCATGGCAAGTGATACTTAAGATGTGCCATTACCAAACCCTAGTGGAGCAGGATTATTGCCTGTTTTCTTCTGAAGTTTATCTCCCTTTGGATATCTATATTACTTGCCACTGTCATTGCCTTCTCACTCCATTCCTTTGACACCATCTATCTTTAAATAACAGCCCTAGTGCCTTTTTCTTCTTTATTGCTATCAGTTCCACTCCCTCTGGCTGGTGCAGTCCAAGTACAGTGCTTTGCATTTGTCTGCTGCAGTGAACCTTATTGTACTTTTTTACCCTCTTGTATGGCTTTTCCAAACAGATACATGGACCCTCTGTTCTCCACTACTGCATTTCTCTTTGTGTCATCATTGAAGATGTTAATCCTATTCTCTTTTTCTTCAGATTTGTCTGGTACAAAAGTACTGACCCTGCAGTACTCCACGTGTCACCTTTCTTGCTTCTGAGATTGTCCTTGCGTTTTTTATGAATTCCGGTCGTCGGTTGTTCCGACGGCATGATATAATTAAACCTTCGGCGAAAGTAATGGCGAGCAAAATCAAACCGGCGTTTAATAGTGCGTTTGTTAAATCTAGCACAAAACCGGCAATTAGTGACGTCGTGGTCTGGGCCTAGGCATGGAATACAGTAAGAATGAAAATCCTTATGAGGTATTTGCTTCCCACAAGAATTACAATTATTAACTTTTACTGACATCTGTCTGAGGCAAGAAAAAGTTTCCCCAATGGGATACTTAGCTTTATTGAAAACTTCAGATCTGAAAATCGAAATTGATATCTCAGGAGTTTGGCTGACTGGCACTTGCAAACTGCTTTTGCTTCGGGCACCGCGTGGCAAGAAAGACTGAAGAAAAAGGCATCGACTGCTTCTTATATACCCCTGACGCACTGACGTCAGGGAGGAGGCGACAGCAACCGACGCCGGACCAAGACTTTGCAACTCTGGCCGACTGCGGGACCGCCTGACGGCAGGATAACCCAAGTGTAATGACTGCAGCAGTGAAGGCAATCGATCATCTACATTTATGGTAGGTACAAAACTGTACTTTATAGATAAAACTTTATAAACTGTTGTAAATCTATTGGTTTTCCTCCATGAAAGCATTTAGCCTTTTTGTTTGGAAATTTCCATGAGTTTCCTTGCCTTTGCTGTTTGACTAGCAAGCCTGTAGCTAACCTGATTTGTCCTGTTCTGCTTCCCTGAATGAGGATTCTGCAACTGATGTCTTGAAGTGTTCAGGCGGTTTTGTATTAACTGCTGGTCTGTTAAAGTAATCTGAATGCATTTACACTAGGCTTCAACTCTTGACTACTCACTTGCCCTTTCATGTAATGTTATTCTTCCTCCTATTCTCATGTCTAGAAGTTGATATACTCCTTATTGGAGCTCTGTAGTCCACATCCATCCCTTCCTCCCTTCTTGGTCATTCTCAGACGGATTTTATTCAATCAGTTTCATGCCCTGCACCCATTAGCTACTGGCCCATCCATATTTCTCTTGTAACGTCAAAGTCCACTCTCCCTTCCTGCATCGCTGCTTGTAAGTCTGGCATCTTCCTACCAAGACATCTTGCACTGTTTAGTAGCACTGTCTGTACTTTTTGTCACTCTTGCTTTTTTCTTTGGTATGTTCTGCAACCATTTTTCATCTACTAGTAGACTATCTACCCTGCTATGCTGCTGCTTTGCCTTCTATTCTATATTAGTTTAAAAGTATGACATTTAAACTCTGCTTTTCTGAGCTGGTTCGGTGCACCACTGCCTCTTCTCTGGTTAGAGAGAGCTTGTTCTCTGTATAGAAATTGCCTTTCTGCCATGTCTCCCTTTTCTTCACACCACTCTAAATCCTTTCTCACTTGTCCAGTGCTACATTCAGCTTTTATGCTCCGTAATTCCTTCCTTCTCCAGTGTGCTGACTGCTGACATAGAGTAATGAATCTGAGAATGCTGCATTCAGTGCCCTATGCTGACATCTCTTTTCCACTCCTCAGCCCTGTTTTTTGCCATCTCAACTGTTTCATCTGACAAGTTGTTGTTGTTGTTGTTTGACCTGCAGTCTGCGTTTATCACTGCTCTTTAGTGAGCACCTTTTTGTACATCTTGTGCACTCTAAGACCTGAGATACAATCCCATATTTTCTTTATCTACAGTGCCAGTATTGCTGTTTTTTTTAGTGACCGAACCTGTAACTAATTAAACAGTTTTCTTTGTTCCTACACTGGCTGATGTCGCCATCCGTTCCTGTAACGTGTGACTGCCTTTCTTTTGTGCAGACTTTCTAACTCCAGTTCCACTACTCTAGCTAGCCCTCTGTGTTGTTTGTACAAGCTGCCTCACTCTCTCTGCTCCTTTTCCTGTCCCTTTTTTGTACTATTCCTACAAGCCTTCTCCAGGGTGTTTTGCTCCTTCCATCTCACTGAGTGCTTCTGTTGCTCTCCTTTCAGTGTTGGCTCCTGCATGATTACCTGTGACTCCGTACCCCTTTCTTCACTTCTCACTGATGTCTGCTCCTGATCTTCTGTCTTGACTTCCTTTTCCTTGCCCTCATGTTTGTAGCTGCCTCTCCTGCTTTCTGCCTTTACCTTAGTCTGTGCCATCCAACCTGTCAGTACTCTTCTAAAAGCCTTTTCCCATGTCTGCTGTCCTCTTTCTTTCCTTCATTTTTCCCCAGTTATATCTTGTCTTTTTTTGTGTCCTGTCATGTCCCACTGCAAATTCTTGGCCAACTTTCCAGTCCAGTGCCAGATCTAGCTTATTTGTTAATTGCTGAAGCTACCACATTCTCTTCCAGATACCACATCCTGTGCCACTCCAAAGTTCCCCCAGCTGCCAACCCATCCCACATCCTGAAAACTCTGACTTTTGCTCTTCTTATCCAGTCTTTATTAGTCCTTTCAAGCTGGTGTTGGGAGCCATTCACCTTTATAATTGTTTGTGTTTTTATGTATGTATGTGTAGGTTCATAGGTATGTACTAGGCTAGCTGCCCTTGCTGGACATTTTAAGCCAATTTAATTTCCCTTTTATGCTCAAATTAACCTATCCTGTTTGGTTAGAAATTGACCTTACCCATCCCATGGTTGATAATTCTATAAACCTAGCTTACAATTAACTCCTCATAACTGCAAACCACCTATAGACTCTAATGCTGAAATCCTAATCTCCAAACTTCTTAACAATTCCAAATCCATCTATGTCATTTGTATATATCTACCTCCAGGGAATGACATAGCTACCATGGAAAATATACTCTGCTGGCTTTCCCAAAACCTACCCCAAGAAACCATTATTCTAGGTGATACAGATATTGACTGGACCTGCTTCTGCGGCAGCCTCCTCTCAAACCATGTTCACCTTTATGGATATTCCCAAACCATCACCTCCCCTACCAGGATAAATAAATCTAACAGGAAATCAACCTTATTAGACTGGATCCTCATAACCATCATCCTCACAACTATGACTCAGGAACCTTCCCTGATGACTTAAGTGACCACACTCTTACCTATATTACGAGACATAGAATCAATTTACCCTCCACAACATCAATTAAAAACATAAGGTGTAAAAAGAACTTTAACCCAGAACTTCTCCAGTTGGAACTAAGAGCATGCAACTGGTCACCCCTAAAAAATCTACCTCTAGAGGAAGCTGTAAGTTACTTTAACTCCAACTTCCTTGCCATCCTTAACCATCATGCCCCAACCAGACTAGTTAGAACTAAATCCAGACACGCTCCTTGGCTTACTAGGGAAACCAAACATAGAATCAATGTAAGAAACAAACATTGGGCAAATTGGAGAAAAACAAATAACCCTATAGACCAACAAACATTTAGACAACTAAGAAATGAAACTAAGAAAGCTATAATAACTGACAAAAAAACTACTACCTCCAATCCCAACAAGCCCATACAAATAAACCACAGAAGTTTTGGCCTAGTATTAACCAACTACTCCACCCAGGACAATCCACTATTCCAAATCCTCTAAACTCAGAACACAAAACACCAATAATCATAGCCAATGACTTCAACAACTTTTTTACAGATGCTATACAAACATTAGCCAGTCAACTATCTCCTAACAACTTCACTCTACCTTCCAAACAACCAACCTTACCCCCCTACTTTTCTTTTACAATTTGTCCCAACATCATATAGTCTAACCCTTCTACAGAAACTAAAACCCTGCTCCCCCTCAGCAGACCAACTACCTGCTGAATTCTTACAACAATCAGCCAATGCTATTGCCTATCCAATTTCTATCCTAATCAATAGTACTATTACTGAAAGTTTTATTCCCAGTTTATGGAAAATATCCCATATAATCCCTTTCCACAAAGGAGGACAATCCACAGACCTCTCCAACTACCAATCCATTGCCCTTCTCTCACCTCTGGCAAAGATCATGGAAAATGCATCCACAAACAATTACTTGATCATCTAATGCATAATAACCTATTAGCCAATTGTCAACATGGTTTTAGACCCTCACATAGCACTACAACTGCCCTTCTTTCCTTCACAGACTGTATTAACAATAACCACAACCTTAACAAACTGTCTTCTGCCCTTTTGTCTAAAGCATTTGACATGGTAAATCACCAAATTCTCATCACAATACTAAAATCCCTGTCACTAGATACATCCTCTATTAAGTGGTTCCAGTCCTACCTGGATAAAAGACAACAGGCCATACTATGGCACAAGTCTCTATCTATTCATCTCCCTGTCAACCTAAGAGTCCCCCAGGGTTCCATCCTTGGACCTCTACTTTTTTCCATATTCATCAATGATCTTCACCTTGCCACCCCCCCAAGGTACATGCATACAATATGCAGATGACTCTACACTGATTTGCTCAGCCCCCTCCTCTTCTGAACTACTCTATCTGACCCAACAAGTGTTCAATACAGTTGAGCAATGTTTCACACATAGATGCCTTCTCCTAAACCCCAAAAAGACTAAACTCCTCCTCTTCTCTCCTACCAAGAAATCCCCTCCACTGGATTTCTCAATAAACTCTATCAATAATACCATTATATCTCAAGACCCATCCACAAAACTATTAGGAGTCACCATTGACAATAATCTGAACTTTGACATCCATATTAACAATACTATAAAAACAGTCAATAAAAAGCTAGGCTCTCTCTATAGGATAAAATCCTTTCTCCTACCTTCAGCTCGAACCACAATAGCACACACTCATCTAATCTCTTTTCTACTCTATGCGTCACCCATTTTTACTAACCTTTCAAAAAATAATCTCAACAAATTGGAAATGTCCTACAATAATATAGCTAGATTTGCAACTGGTAATCCTTTTAGAACCCATCACTGCCTTAATTTAAAACAGCTAGGTTAGCTTGAACTTCAAAATCTAATTATATTCCATCAGCTAACTATAGCCCATAACACTCTTTACAAACCTTCAAAAACACCTATTTTCTCGACAGTAATCACCCCCTATAAAAACCTAGCATCCTTAAGGTCTTCTCAGAAACTTCTAGTACATACCAATAAAACATATAACAAAGCTGGTGACTCCCTTTTCTCTAATATAGTTGGGAAAGCCTGGAACCTCCTTCCAAACGAACTCTCTCCATACATTCCTCATTATCCTCTTTCAAAAACAAATTGAAAGTATTCCTGAAAACACACTGGTTATGTCAATGCTCTAAACCTGACTAGTTAAAGTGTCTCTATATACTCTACTCTGTCTAACCCATCTACTCATTAAGCAACTCTATTTTCCTTTTTAAACTATGTTGCATATTTCTCTTGACTACTCTGATTGTATTTACATCCCTTTATTTATTTTTGTATCATGCACTGTACATTTTACTGTGGTAACCTGTTTATGCATACTGTTAATACTTTATATTTGCTCATGTATCCTTATACTTTATTGTATTAATTTTATTGTCCTAACTTGGAGCTTAACTCCTCAGGCCTCTACTGAAAATGGACATGTATCCAGTTAGACTAGCCCGGTTAACGAATGTAAAATAAATAAATAAAAATAAATATTATCCCTAATGAGAATAACTGGGATCATACCATAAATAATTTGAGCAGACCTATGCATGGGATAAATCATTTAAAAGCTGCCTCTGTACATTAGTAGTACAGGGGGCAGTCCTGGTGTAAATTTTCTGTTTTTCATCTGTAGATCCAAGTTGCTCTTGAATGAGGACAGGGATAAATTTTGTTTTATGTGGCTGGGTAGTCTATTCCAGACCAGTGTATCCTGTTTGAGATATACCTCTCTCTCCAAACCATGTTGTTGATGGTGCAGAAGAGGTTTAGATCCCTAGACTGAATATTTCTAATGGCATTTGACTTGCCGATGTACACTGAATCCATCAGTACTGGGTCTGTGGACACCTTGTATGCCAGACAAATTCACCTAATAGCAGTCTGTAGGATACTGAGTATAGTGACAGAGCTTTGAGTCAGTCCACGTAGGACATGTCGTTTAGGCATTGTATCCTTGTATCCTTTTAGTAAGGTATCTTTGTGGATATTCCAGTTGTTATATGTGGACAGATACATGCCAAAGGGGGGGGGGGGCATAATACTCAACTTACTTAATGAGGCTGAGTAAATGGGGACAATGGCATCCCTAAAGCTAGACACAACCCCATTGTTTAAAAGCCGTTCAGTATAGAATATGTATGAATATAAAATGACTTATTTTGTTAATTTTTTACTGCTTCCTCGGGCAGTGCCTTAATATAGTAACAACATTTTTATTGGTTGTCAGTAAGAACTCTAGGAATGCCCTTGTATACTTGAGAATGTTTTTGCTGTGTCACTGTAGTAGTTTTTATGCAACAAAATTAATTGGCTTTTTGTCAGTTCTGAGTATGCGGGTGATGATTGTTAAAATTTTGTTTAAGGTTTGAATTCTTGTGCAAGTTAAATTACTGTGCTTCGTATTAAACTTCTGCCTATTTTTCATCTGTTGCTGTGGACTGGAAGGGAATGAGCTGTGGCATGTTATGTCCCACTGTAGAGAGTCATTCGCTGTTAAATTTAATAGGTATGCCAGTATTCAGAGATGATTTTTCAGTAGGCCCCTGTGCAGTGGCTATTAACCTTCTTCCACTACCTGGGAGTTGAGGCCTCCAGCCACCTTGTGGGTGGATGTACCAATAAGTCTGGCAAGTTTATATTAGTACACCATTGTTTTTCTATTTCTTACTGATGTTTCTGCAGTTCATTAGATCAGTGTGCCTAAACTGGGAAACATTGTAGTGCTAGTGTGGGATGAAATGATATGTGCAAGTTGGAAACTTGCACATACCAAGGCACAGAAGGTTAATCTACAAATGTGTGCCAAAAGAGGGTCCTCAGAAAAGGACATTTCCAATGTAGAGTGCCCTTTTTAAGATTAAATGATATAGCAAATATTAAGGTGTCAGGGTTTTGTGCCGTTGTTAATTTTTTTTTTAACTTTTGGAACAGCATTTAGTAAGACACTGTAGCTGATGGTCAGTTTTCCTCTTCTTTTGTTTCAGGTCGACCAGTTGCAGTGGATTGGGCTGTAGCCAAGGATAAATACAAAGCTGCACAGGGATCTTCTAGCTCAGGTGATTGTTGCATTTTTTTTTCTAGCCATACTGGACTCAAAATCCTTCAGCTGTGCACCTTGGCTTTATGAAACATGTTTACATGAGCAGAATACTTGAGTTACAGTAATTTACTTGTAGTAGCTTTTTCATTGTTAGTGGGCAAACTGAAACCTTCACTTACTAATATGATTATTTTTTATTTTACTTATTTTTAACTAAGTGTTTTTGGCCTTCCCAGAGGTCCTGTTAATATCAGTGTGCCTTCCAGAATCCCGATGTTAAGTTGTCAATCTCGCCTTCATTCTTGCTTGATGGGTTCGGAGCCGATCCTCGGCTCCGACTCGGCACTTTGCTAAGCTTGAGAGTCACTTTTACCAGCTCGAGGCAGCCCCATATCCCATGATGCAAGGCGGTAAGTACCCAGATCTCATTTGCCGCTTCGCTGATGAGGTGCTCCTTTTGCCAACTCCTGGTAAGTGTTTTATATAAAACTATCTTAGCCCCTTTTTCACTTTAAACTTTATATTTAACATTTTTAGTTTATATTAAGCCCTTTTCTGACTAAAATTTCCCTCACTCCTTAATTTTTTTAGTCAGGCCTTCTCCCCTCCCATCCCCCTCCTTGTCAGGGTGTGTGTGTGTGTGTGTGTGTGTGTGTGTGTGTGTGTGTGTGTGTGTGTGTGTGTGTGTGTGTGTGTGTGTGAGAGGTTAGTTCTCAATATTTTTTTGGGATAACTCTTCTTATTGGGACTGTGTTGTGTGTGTTTTCTGCAACTATGTCCAAAGAAAGGGTCTCAGGCTTTAAGAAGTGTGACTCGTGCTGTCAGAAGATGTCTCTGACAGACGGTCACACTTCTTGCTTATACTGCCTGGTACCTCTCCACCTGCAGGACTCCTGTGCGATTTGTCATTCTTTTAGCCAGAGAGTCCTGCAGGAGAGGAGAAATAAATTGATTTTAAGGGGTCTTCTTAAACCGGAGGGCTCTCCGGCTAAGTTGGCTCCGAGCAAGACTTCTAAGTCTTCCAAGGCCCAGGCTTCTGTGTCTAAGCCTGCGGCCTCGGTTCCGACTCTTTCTGAGTCGAGATCGGCTCCGGCTGGAGCCGATCCTGGTTTGCATAAACCTTCCGATACTGGTTCAGTCACATCGGTGTCGGCTCCGACTGGCTCCGACCACCATGTGGCTCAGGCTTCGGTGTCGGTGCCGACCGGATCCGACACCGTTACTTTTATGTCTGTATCGGCTCCGGCCGGAGCCGATGCATCGAGACCTTCTGTTGGTGCCGAAAAGTCCTCGGCTCCGACTGCATCTTTGGTTTCATCGGCTCCGATGGTTCCTTCGAGGAAGAGGTCCAGGTCCCCTTCCTTGGAACCGATACTCTCGACTCCGGCCTCACCTCTCCTCTCGGAACGGAGCCATCGGAGCCGATCATCTAGGTCATCCAGGCTTTCTGACCATGATTTAGAGAGGGTGGTCAGTAGATTATTGAAATCACAGGCACTGGCCCAGATGCTACATAGTCCGTCTCAACAGACGACTATTAGTCCACACCCTCTTGTAGTTCCTCCTTCGACTCTACCTCAGAGTTTGGAGCTGGAGTCTTCGGGAATAGTTTCTGCTATGGCTGAGGGGCGGATACCCCCCCCCTTCTGCTCCCTCAGCATCTACTCATCTCCTTTTCGAGACCTTCCTTAGAGGGATTCAGTGGTCGGGCTTCCCTGGTCTCCTCCGAGGGGGTGAGTGGCATCGGACCCTTGTCCGACCCCGCTCTTCCCCTTGGAGCCTCGGCCTTGGTGAGCTCGGCTCCGACATCTGCCTCGGAGCCTTCCCTTTCGGTGGGCCCTGGAGTTCCGGTTTCTTCGGAACGGGTTCTCTCGGACCTCCCTGGGAGGGGGGCCTTCGAGGTGATGAAGAGTGTGCTGGCCACTGGACTCAGCCAGCAGTCTGTTCCCTTAGCTCCTCCCTCTACGGTGCCTGTCGATATTTCTGCCATCTCTCTTGCTCCCGGACCCAGAGATCCTCTGCCTCAGGTTTCCCCACTGGGAAGAACCCCCTCTTCCGAGTATTCTCCTGATCAGTCAGGGGATCCTCCGCGCAAGAGGATTTGTAAGAGGAAACACATAGACTCCCCTGAGTCTATCACTTCAGATACCGACTTAGATGAGTCGGAGGGATCCCCAAGATCCCCCTCTGAGGATGTCTCCTTTTCTCAGACATCCTAGAACTCCTAAAACAGAGGGGAAACTGGCCCTCCAATAATCCCTCTGAGGATGAGTCGGTATACCTAAAGGCGTTTGGATCTCGGCCCTCCACCTCCTGGGTGTCTCCGCCTTTCGACCCCCTCATGGAGGTTATTGCTCGAAAGGCTTGGGCTGCTCCTGACTCTGTAGAGCCAGTTCCTAGGAGGCCGTCAAAATTTATTACTGCCCCTTCGGATAAGCAATTCCTTATGAAAGGTGTCCCTGCTGATGCCATGGTGGTGGCGGCTGCCACGAAGAAGGAACTTGCAGATCCTTCCGTACCTGTCCATCCTCCTAATAAGGACTCTAGGACCATGGATAGGTATGGTAAGCAGATGTTCTCTTCAGCGACCTTTGCTATGCGTTCGCTGAACTACTTATGTCACTTCACCAGACTCCAAAGGAACATCCTTAAGGAGCTAGGTGAAGTAGTACAGGATCCCACAGCTGCAGGGGCTCAAGAAAAAATTGCTTCGCAGCTAGGAATCCTTAATTCTATTGCTAACTCCTCCATGCGACTGATATCATATGCAGCAGATGGAGCGAGTAGGGCCATGAGTACAGGTTTGGCTCTTAGACGCCAAGCCTGGATGCGGCTCTGTAATTTTGCAGATCCCTTTAAGGCGTCCTTCACAAACTCTCCCTTTGATGGGTCAGCTTTGTTTGGCCCTCAAGTGAAGGATACATTGACCAGGTGTGAGCAGGACGGCAAGACTCTTTCTGCCGTGGGTCCGTTTTCCACTCCTTCTAGACCTTACCCTAAAGCACAGAAGGGTGGCAAAATGTGGTTCCGCAAATCCCAAGGAGTCACGCCGGATACACGTGGTCAGTTTACCCCTAGAGGCAGAGGGGGTAACAATAACAGACGCCGCTCTAGAGGCAGAGGGGGTCCACAAAACCAGGGAAGCAGAGAGCCTCTCTCTGACAAGCCCTTTCAGCATCCCTGAGATGTTGCCCGACTGTCCATCCTTGGAGGCAGTCGGGGGAAGACTATCGCTGTACCCAGAAGCCTGGCGTTCCCTCACTCAAGACAGATGGGTACAGTTGATCATATCCGAGGGTTACAAAATTCCTTTCGAGGAAAATCCTTTCTCTCACTCAAATTCCCTTCCAGATGTACCACCCGGTCTAAGGGAAATTGCAGAGTTAGAAGTATTAAAACTTCTACAAAAAAGAGCCATTCAGCCAGTTACAACAGACCATTCAGAGCCCGGAATCTACTCAAGGTTCTTTTTGGTCCCGAAAAAGATGGGAGACTGGAGACCAATATTGGATCTCAGCAGACTCAACAAGTCTGTGAGAAAGACAAGATTTCGAATGGTCATACTTCAGTCAATTCTGCCCTTCCTAGAGAAGGACAACTGGATGTGCTCAGTAGATCTTCAGGATGCGTACTATCACATAAAAATTCACAGACGCTCCAGAAGGTTTCTCCGCTTTCGGCTTGGGTCCAGTCATTTCCAATTCAGAGCCCTGCCCTTTGGTCTCACTACAGCCCCCAGAGTGTTCACCAAATGTATGGCAGTGGTCACGGCTCACCTGAGACGTCAAGGATTCCAGGTGTTTCCGTATCTCGACGACTGGCTCCTTTCAGCCACCACCAGGCATCAACTTCTTCAAGCCAGGGATTACACAATAAATCTTTGCACTCAATTGGGAATTTCGATCAACTACGAAAAATCCTCCTTATTGCCCTGCCAGTCTATTACTTTCATAGGCAAACTTAAACACTGTTCGGATGTCAGCAACCCTCACAGACCAAAGAATCTCAGATATACAAAGTCACGTGAGGATCATCAGCCAGCAAGAAAGTACAAGCCAGAATGGTTCTAAAGGTGTTGGGCCTCATGGCTGCGGCCATTACCCTTCTTCCCCTGGCCCGCTTCTATATGCGCCTGCTTCAGTGGATGTTGTTCACTCAGTGGTCTTACCAACAACTTCCGATGCGTCACCAAATACTGGTGACACAAATTTGCAGGAATCATCTTTCATGGTGGATTACTTCTCCCCAGATTCACCAAGGCAGACCCTTTGTACCCCCAGCCCCGGTAGCCACTGTCACTACGGATGCCTCCCTGATCGGGGGGGGGGTCATTATCAGGGCAGGATGGTTCATGGGACGTGGCAACCGTTTGAATACCACCTGCACATAAATGTCCTAGAGATGAGAGCAGTGCTTTTAACGTTGCAAGCCCTCAACGACTTTCTTCCCTTGGGAACAATTGCAGTTCACACAGACAAACATGTCTGTAGTATGGTATATCAACAAACAGGGCGGAACCAAGTCCTACCCCTTGTGTCGAGAAGCTCTCAGACTTTGGCAATGGGCGATCTCCTCTCATCGGTTTCTGGTTGCAACGCATATCCCTGGGAAAACCAACATTTTAGCGGACAGATTGAGCAGAGCTATTCTCATGCCTCACGAGTGGTCTCTCAAACAATCTATAGTGGAGGAGATTTTTCTAGAATGGGGCCGCCCATGTTGCGATCTTTTTGCTACTCCCCAAAACAGCAAATGCCCAGACTTCTTCTCTCTCTTCCCACTGCCAGGCCATCCCCCCAGAGACGCTCTAACCCAGGATTGGCCCCAGGGACTTCTTTATGCCTTTCCTCCTTTTCCGCTGATTCCACAAGTACTCCAGAAAGCCACCGTTTTGAGAGCCAAAATGATTCTCATTGCACCTATTGGCCTCGACAGATTTGGTTTCCGTTCCTCCATCGTCACCTTTTGGTGCAGCCGTGGCATCTGGACCCAGTGCCAGACCTTCTGATTCACCAATCGGGTCAGCTGCACCGGTCTATCCCTTCTCTCAACCTCACAGCATGGTTGCTCCACTTCCTTCCTTAGCCAGGCTTCCTATGATCTCTAATCCTGTTAGAGACATCATAGTAGCTTCCCTAAAATCCTCTACTAGGAGGATTTATACTAGCAAATGGAAACGCTTTTCTTGTTGGGCAAAAGCTAAAAATATTGATCCCTTTACTGCTCCAGTACAAGCAGTTTTGGATTTCTTAGTCAAAATCTTTCACGCGGGCTCCTCTTCTTCCACGGTCAAAGTTCAGTTGGCTGCTATCTCGAATTTTCATGTCGGGTTCGCAGATCACAACATTATGTCCCACAGGCTTTGTAGAGCCGCCTTAAAAGGAATTTTTCTCCTGAAACCTCCAATCAGGAGTCCTCCTCCTCAATGGGACCTAAATTTAGTGCTGACATCCTTGATTCTTCCTCCCTTCGAGCCAGCTGTTTCATGTTCCCTGAAATTTCTTTCATGGAAAACTTTATTCCTGGTTGCTATTACATCGGCTAGGAGGGTATCTGAACTTCATGCTCTCTCTGTTCGCCCCCCCTATTTAGTCTTCCACAAAGACAGAGTATCATTGAGAACTAATCCGACCTTTTTGCCTAAGGTCGCCTCAAAGAGTAATTTGAATCAGGCTATTGATCTTCCTGTATTTTTCCCAAACTACTCAAACAGATCGGAACAAAAGTTACATTATCTTGATGTTCACCGCCAACTCAGATATTATTTGGACAGAACAAAACAATTCAGGAAATCCGATCAGCTCTTTGTTTCTTATGCTGATAACAAAAAGGCCTTCCTGTCTCAAAGTGACCTTATCTAGATGGCTTTCTTCTGTCATCTCTGAAATTTATCAGCACAGGGGAAACAGCTGTGCTCGAAACCTAAAGCGCATTCAACCAGAAGCTTAGCCACTTCCACAGCTTTTCAAGCTAGACTTCCATTAGACACTATTTGTGCAGCAGCCACTTGGGCCACTCCTCATACCTTTGTTTCTCATTACAAATTGGATTTGGCCTCCAGGGACAGAGCCAGTTTTGGCTCTACAGTTCTCAAGAGTCTGTTCCATTGAGCCACCCAGGATAGAGGTGCTAGGGACGTGGTCCCATCAAGCAAGAATGAAGGCGAGATTGACAACTTAACATTGAGAAGTTATGTACCTACCATAACGTTCCATGTTAGTTGTCTTCTCTCGCCTTCTTTCTTGCGACCCTCCCTCCTTCCCCCTGGCCTGGACAGACCTTTTCTCTCTACATGGAAGAATGCTTCTTAAGACCATACAGTACTGGTCCTCCAAAACCATCCTTCAGGCTTTTCTCTCCTTCTTTCTTCCTTTTGGGAAGTTTTTTATGCTAGGTGTTATTGCCTATAGACAACAAACGAGATCTGGGTACTTACCGCCTTGCATCATGGGATATGAGGCTGCCTCGAGCTGGTAAAAGTGACTCTCGAGCTTAGCAAAGTGCCGAGTCGGAGCCGAGGATCGGCTCCGAACCCATCAAGCAAGAAAGAAGGCGAGAGAAGACAACTAACATGGAACGTTATGGTAGGTACATAACTTCTCATTTTATCCCACTGATCCAGAGTTCCAGGTTATTGCCAGATCAGGGGCCACCTTCAAGAGGAGTGGACATCCTTGCAGTGACGATGTAATTGGCTCCAGGTCTGGGAACTGTGTTGTCGCTCAGCTGCAGCATCATCTATGGCACTTCACTGAGGATTTTTATATGTGCTAGTTTCCCTATCCCTCCCATGGATAGGCAAGAGTTAGAAAATCTGATGCTGGGCCTGTACTATACTGGGGCAGAGTGTATGCTTCCAAAAGGACATTGCCCAGCAACAGTGCAGTCACGGATTACCAGATATCCTTCTGTTTCACTTCTGCAGTATTCATTACATTGGGAAACCTCTGCCAAGGGAGGCCCGACATCCAGCCAGTATATCCAAAGCGTTTGGTTGCTTTAAGGTATGCCATACAGCACACATATGCTGCTCAAGTAGCATAGGGCATAAAGGTGACGTCCGGACATACCATCCTCAGAACTTCTTTGCTGCCAGTCTGAACGTCTTCTCTTGATTGTAAGTCTGAATGCCCACTCCATTTCTGGTTCTCCAAGCCATTGCAGATAAGTGCCCTGATGGGATTCTAATTGTATTTATCTTTCTTTTATTTTGTTGCTTGTGGGGTTTCATGTCATCCAAGTAGGGTAAATGCCAGTGTGAAAGACAGAATCTCCATAAAGACTGCCACAAACAGTGTCTGTTTTGCCTTGGTGCCTCGCGCAACCATACATCCTTTTCTGTCTGCCTTTGTACCTAAAACCCTTCATAGTAGACTCTCTTCTTTGGTGCTTTATCTTGAAAAATCTTAAACTTCTTGCGAAGTATATGATGGAGTGATGGAGGGATCTTCCCACTCCTAGGGACATCCGTCAGTGAAGAAAGCTAAGAAGCCTAGGCTGGAATCTTCTGCTGTTCTGCCTCCACTGACATCTCTCTGAGGCGAGTGAATGCTCGGAGGTTTGCCTGGCTTTATCATTGGATTCCTCTGCCGCGACTGGGTTGGAGGTCGGTGGGGATCTGACTTTAAGCACATCTGAGGAGGCATTGCAGATGTCTGCTTCAAACATTCAGGGGGAACCATGACTGATTATCTCAGAGGGGCCTAGGGGTGTTCCTCAAATGTTAGTCAGAGAAGACGTCCCTCCTACTATCATTGAATGCTGTCCTGAGTCGGAGCATTCCAGATTTTATAAGGCAGATGTCCCATTAAATAAAAAGACTAAACATATTACTTCTGCTCTTAAGGTTCCACAGACTGAATGGAAGTCCTTCAGTCTGGGCTTGTTTAGTGCTTTGATGGCATTAAAACTTCCTCAGGGAGTTTCCGTTCCAGCCCCCCCCCCCCTGTATCTGTACTCCCCTTAAAAGACCCAGGGGAACAGGATTCCTTTGAGGAGGAATCCCTTGCTTACTCTTCTCAGATTCCCTCTCCTTTGGATTATGGATCAGAGGAAGAAGACTCTACCCATCCTGATACTCCCTTTGAAGAGATGCCTTTTGGGGCCACAATTTCCAGGATGATGGAGTTCTTTAAATGGGATTGTGCTGAGGTTTCTGTAGGTGTAACTGGCCAAAAATCTGGATGCTGATTAACATAACATTTACATACATAATTATGTAACCCCACCCAGTCCAATGGGATCATAGGGTACCAACATTAAAACACAAACTGAAGAACAGACAAAATATTAAACACAAAATATAACCAGAATAATAGTGTTTTATCTATATTGACATTTGAACTTGTATAAAACTAAAATGCAATTTTGTTTTATAAAAATAAATTTAATTGCTACATTAATATTAATAAAATATAACCAGAACAATACTGTTTCATCTATATTAACATTTGAACTTGTATAAAACCTAAAGCACATTCTACACAGCTATGTTCCCAGTCAGTCATTGCAATCCAGTGACCAAAAACTCCTCTCTGTCTGCAAACCTAGCAAGTCTACTGGGCATTGTCTGTACTTGTACAAGGTTGCTAAGGCCTGGAACTCCTTACTTGTGTCCATCAGGTCAATCCCCTCCCTCCCATTTTTCGAAATTGCTCTGAAAGACTTCCTAGCTAAAATCTGGTTTTATTCTTGCTCAAAACCAGGATAAACTGGTTCCCTATTAGAAGACCAAAGACGCATTCTTTCGAATGCATCTTGGTTGAACTCAAAAGCGTGAAACAGCAAAATATTGGAGCGGCAAGTGAATTCTTTCCCTGGGAAAGAATTTGCTTGGCCGTTTTGTTACTTTCCCGTTTTCGGCACTGTAGTGCGGTCTTTGAGTTGGTATATTTAAGTAGGGGGGGTGGGGAGTGAAGCCCCCCACGTAATGTAATGTTTAACGTGTTTTTTTTTTTGTGGTTGTTGTTGGAACAGTGATTTTTTTCCCTAGGAAAAAAATTGTTGTTCTGACTGTTCGAAATTGTAAGCTTTCACTTGCATAGGGTCGATTAATCACCGTTCGCTTTTTTAAGTGCTCGGTGATCTAATATAGACCCGATAAACTATTTCCCTAAATGTGAACAAGTACCTTTTCATACATTATACCTCATTTCTCCCCTCTTCACTTACTTCCTTACTGCTATCTAATTCTCTTCCCTGACTCTGTCTCTAAATGTAGCATGTCTATTTCTCCCTCACTTCATATTGCAATACCTGTTTGTATTAGACTAACTTACCTTTAATTTCTCTACAAACTGTCTAAAAATTTCTGTAAATATAAAATGTTTTTCATGTAAGTTGTATTGATTCGTAATGTTTTATATTATGTTTAATTTGCTATTATTATTTAAACTGCCGATGTTTTTGTTTTATTTTTGAAGATTGTAAAATTATCTTTGTTTTGTAATAATCTGGAGCTTTTCTTCCTGCCCCCTCCCCCCCTGAAAATAAGCTTCTACCCAGTCAGACTTACTTGGTAATTAAATGTCAGTAAATAGACGACAGACATGATAGGCATGATGCGCTCGCACACACTAAGAACTATATTACAGCTCTGTTACATGCCATAAAAGAGAACAATTCCTGGCACTATATTCACTTACAGTGATTGGCATCAGATTTGGGATCTAAAAGAAACAAGCAATAAGAACAAAAATCATGACATATTACAGACTTGGCAGTGGCTGGCATCAGATTTTGGATCTGGAGAAAAGAAACTGATAAATCCCACAGCTGCTGCTGCAGCTAGGAACATGACAAAACTGATCTTTCAAATCAGTTTTAAGTTAAATAATGCCCTACGATGACTTCTACATGCAGGAAAAAAGAAAGGAGTGCAAAAAATAAGATGGTCTGACAGGTAATGGTTATTTAAATAAAAGTATATATCAATACCAGATATGATGAGCAGATTCTGTTATAACACGAGACTGCCTGAAAGATGGTATTTCATAAATTAGGCAGAATGGTTCAAAAAAATATTTCAGTCATAACCAGTTGCATCGCCATATGCCTGACCTTTATGAATGCTTGTAAAGAAAGCTGGTAATAAAACGGTTTATTACCTGGTAGCTAATGCCCTCCCGCCCTTTCATGGAAGTCTTCAGACAAAAACAAAGCCAACTAGCTATGAAAGATTTGTAAGTAAAGCATTCTTGACATCTCAACTCACCCGCTTTGGTAGGTGTCACTTACAGCCCCGAACTTTGTGACCCTCATGTACTGCTGGCTGTATAAATCTGCATGCATTTCACTGGAATGCTTTATAAACATTAGTCACAGTATTACTGATTACAAATTTAGTCTTGTGTGTGTACCAGGTTACTGTTTCTATGTCCACAGTTCATAACAGATGCATGGATCCTTGATCCTTGTCTTTTGGCTTGGCTGTAATAGCTCCTCCTTGGTGGTTATTGCAGTAGTGATAGACTCAGTCCAGCAGTGGTGTGTGTAAAACCAGTAAATCCTGTTTTGCATTTCCTTCTGGATTTAAGAGCAGAGGTTTCAACATGCCCTAGGGGTTAGAACTGAATATGTCTGCAGCTTCTCCAAGTGGATGCCCCTAGATGTTGAGTACAGTTATGCTTGCATCATCCTTGGTGGTGAGAACAATCTTCCAGCCTGGTATGAACTGCCCAATAATCTCACCTTTATATTTTGGACGTGATGCTGCCTTGATCTTTTCTAACATTTGGGAACTGGCTGCTCTTTGCATGCAGTAATTAAGCTGATGCTTTACTTTATGCCAGGAGTGAATGCATCTGTGGCTTGCCTTGTCTAAGAACTTTCAGCCTGTGTTTTACATTTCATTTGGAAACTCATATCTTGGCACTGATCCCTGGCTATGTGAATGTGTGATGTGTAGGTACTGTACAAACCCTTCAGACAGGGTGAGATGTCATTAGAAACAAGAGACCAACCTTTTGGTGGGGGGGGGGGTGCATTAAGGGACTACTATAGGAAAAAAAAAAATTTACACATTTTTTTAACTTTTTCTTTAAGTTTCGCTCATTGCAAATCTGTATGTACCAAATAGAAGTAGTCACTGCTAATTTTTTCTGTTTGTAACCCTGAATGCCCTCATGGAGGCAGACATCCTGATTGAGAGTTTGTTTTCTTCCAAAGAAAAATCTTCCCCATAATGCACTGTGAGTGCACTGTTTCTGAAATTACAGTGCCCATAGCTGGACTGTTACATGACAGTTCCATTCACTTAGAATGGAAGAACAGAGAAGAGCAGCTAAATGTGAGAGGCCACAGTAAAAGTAACATTTACTGTCATGCAGTGCCGCTCACAAATGTGTTTCCTATGTATGTGTTACACATTCTGTGAAAAAAGCATCCATAACTACCATCTCATTGAGATAACAGACTTTTTTTTAGACATTCAACTTTGATATTGCTTCACTCCTCCCATATTCCAACCCTCAGCAACAGTATCACATTTCCTAAGCAGGCTCAGCTAATGGGTCAGCTTTGCATGACAATATGCATCAAACAGATTTGCATGTAGTTTGTCTGGTGTGCCAGTGTTATTAACTGTGGACATAGAAACAGTAACCTGTGACTGATGTTTATAAAGCATGTCCAGTGAAATGCATGCAGATTTATACAGCCAGCAGTACATGAGGGTCATAAAGTGCGGGGTTGTAAGTGACACCTACCAAAGCGGGTGAGTCGGGATGTCAATTAAGAATGCTTTACTTACAAATCTTTCATAGCTAGTCTTTACTCCTATCATCTTAATAGCACTTTCACAGGTCTGTCAGAAGTAAGAGTTTTACCAGCTTATCATCCCATGAAAAAGGTGTCAAAATGATTTAAACTCTGTCAGAGGGCTGTACACAACTTATATTATGCAATTAGAATGTCTGTCATAATTGACTGGTTGCAGTCCTCATTGCTTTACCAGAAGACCAATAGTACAGGGGCAAAAATAAGAGTGAAAATAATGGACAGTATGTAAAACCAGGTACAACTGAAAGCTACCAGGTACAATAGCCTCAATTCCATGAAAAAATGAATTTTTATTAACTGTCATCACAAAAAATGAAATTAATTTGCCATAGAAAAAAGTTGGAAAATCTTCAAGATGGCTGCAGTCTTCTTGCTTGCTTACCATCCTCCTCAACTGACGTTCTGTAAAACGCAGAGAATGAGAGAGAGAGAGAGAGAGAGAGACAGTAGCTTAAGGAAAAACCCATGTAAGTGCACACACTTGCACATAAATGTGCAGGTCCAAACATACACACATAGGCCTGGACTATTTTTAACTGCTATAATTTACTGAAAAATAAAATAAAACAAAGAATTGTGTATCTGTGTACATTTCAAAAAGGATAAGTATGCATCTAGAACTAAGAAAGGGCAAAGTATGGGTTCTAAGATGGCTGCACACTGAGTTTCTACCACTCCTTGTATGAAAATAGAAACTCAGCAGAGAAGGCCAGTAGACTTGTGTTTATGGGTGAAGTTCAGTAACTGGTTAGTAAGTATCCTGCCTGTATACCTGGAATAAAGAAATACAGAAGACCTGGAAAAAAAAGCTACAAAAAGTGAGGAAGAAACATTGACTAGAGAGAGTTCTGCAGCTGTTCAGCAAAAAGTAATGCAGCCTTCAGATATGATGTCCAGTAGCCTACAGGATGATATAAGGCAACTACATACAAATCTGGATAAAATAAACAAAACCCCAATGGAGTATATTAACACAACAGAAGGCTGGAACAAATGGAAGAAATTTTAAGCAGATATTCAGATGAGATGATAAAGCTGCAAAAATCAGTGGTCGAAATGAAGAAAAGGCTGGCTGAATATGAGACTGCTCAGGAAGAGATGTTTCAAAGAATAATAGAATTAGCGGTCAGAGCATGTAGGAAATACTTGAGATTTTCAAATATACCAGAGCTGGACAGAACAGACTACATTAAATTTATGAAAACACAAATAAGCAACTGGGCTAGTATTCTATGGCGGGACGGGCACATCATGTGTATGCTCCAAATCTAGCTATAAGGAAGCAACCTAGACCTTTAATAGTAAGGATGCAATCCCACCAGCAGAAAGAGTTGATTTTGTCAAAACCGTGGCAGAAGGACAAAATACTAAAAGTAGGAGACAGCAGAGTGTTTGTGGAGAATGATTACTTTTCTTTTGCCTGGTGTACAATGAATAAATCCATTCCTCTATTCAGAGAATGTTGAGACACAGGTGTGAGATTTAAACTGCTGTATCCAGCTGTCTTCAAGGTATTCTTACCTGGAGGACAAAGTCAATTTTTGATAAAGTGCATGCTAAAGAGGAAGTACAAAAAATTTGTCCAGTAAAAACTGAGCTGTGAAACAGAAGGAGATTCGGCTTCTTGTTTCTATGGTAATAAAGACCACAGAGAGACTGCACTTGTGAAGCCTTTTCTAGTATTTCAGTGGAAAACGGAGGGAAGGAAGGGAACATGAGAGTTGACTAGAAGACTCGAGAGCACGATTGAAATGAAGTAGAGACATGATTTTGGTGATGGAGAAGAACAGTAATAAAATCAGTAACTTAATGTGGGATTACAATGCAATAATTATATTTGTGAAATATGACAGCACAAGAAAATCTGGAAATATTGGACTTTTTCAAAATTTGTCTGCTGAGTGGGGGACTCTAAAGTATTTGCCCTACTTCATACCATTAATGTTCGAAAAAATGCTTTGGGGAGGGGAAGAGAAGGGAAGCCGCTAACTGTAAGTAGAGAGAACACTTTTTTTTTAGTAGTACTGCATCTGTGTTGCATGGTTTTCTTTGCATGCTATTTTTGGGTGTAATGGGGATTGTAAACATGTAGTGTTTTTATTTTTATCCCCTCCTCTTTTTCTTCTTGTGCAGTTTTGAGAAACATAGGCAATGTCATGATAAGGAAAAGGGGACCCTGGTGACAGAGTTCAAATTAATGTGCTTTTTTTCCATTCCTGCATGGGAAAACGACTGAGTAAGGATTTTTGTTTTAAAACAGCGAGCAAGTAAATGAAAAAGAGTATTGAATATTATAAGGCTTTTTTTTCTAGCACTTACAAATATGTATACTAAGTAGCGTTTCTGCAGCTGGTCTTCATGCCTCCATGGAGACAATTTGATAAAGAGAAACTGGAGACAGTCTGATGGAAGAGGGTTGTTCTGTTTGAGGGCTTGCAAGAAAACAAAGTTGTCTAAGATGTGACTTAGATGCAAATGGATATGAAATGAAACAACTGTATAAAAGACCAATCTGCCGAACAGTATATAGATGTAACATAAACGTTGGAACTAGGCATTTAGCAAAAGAGCACTTAAATATAAAAGGTGGTAATAATAACTGTATAAGAAAATTATGCTTTCTGTAATGTCTTTCAATCTGAGTGGTCTTACGGGTAAATATAAAAAAAATAGTGAACTGTATTAAAAAATGTAGAGTACAAATAGCTATGCTACCGGAGAGACACCTGGAAAGAACTGAATGTGATTTGATAAAGGTTTCCTGATGGTTATTCAGCAAAGGAAAAGAGGAGTACTTATTTTAATTGCAAGAGAAGCTCCAGTAGTGATAGAAGAGGAAAAAGATAATAATGGAAGATACATAGTACTAAGGGGCACTGGCTAGGGAGGAAGATTACACTGGTATGCATTTACATCCCCTCTAAAACTGCCGTAATGGAGATTAAGAAAATTGTGGGAGAAATAATCCGCTTTCAGCAAGGAATATTACTTATAGGTGGAGACTGGAATTTGGTTTGCAGCAGTAAAGATGTGTCTGGGGGCCTAGAAGGGAAAATATAACAAAGGAGGGTAGATTTTGAAGATTTATGAAAATATTTGGCATGCAGGATATGAATTCAGTACTAGAAGTTTGGAGTGAATTTACATATTACTCACCAAGACACACAAACTGGGCTAGGCTAGATATGTTTTATATCTCACAGCAACATGTGCATTTAATTGAAGGTCTTGAGATGCACCCAATAACTATTTCAGATCATGCGCCCATAATAACTAAAATAAAAATGCAAGGTAATGAATTAAAAATGAGACACTGGTGCTTTCTCACCTATGGGTTGAAAAGAGAGTAATTTAAAGAATGGGTTGTGGAATTAATTCAGGAGCTACTAGAGAAGATATAATTACTTCTGAAAACATAGCTAAGGAGTGGGATAATATTAAAATGGAGTTTAAAACTAGGTTGGAAATAAAAGAAAGGGAGATAATGGTTAAACAGTAAGAAGAATTATTTAGAGGGATTGATAAATATTAAAGTATTGCAAAGTAGGAGGGAAGCTCTCAGGACAAGAAAAGGAGCAACTGCAGAATGCTGAACAGAAAGTAAGGGATTACCTCAATATGTGCAAGTTTAGAAAGATTGTTGTTAAGCAACTGTATTTTGATGATAATTCTACTACACCAAAACTTTTAGCACAACAACTCAGGCAACAGAAAGTGGAAAGGGCAGTCACCAAGCTTAGGGAGCTGTAACAAGGAAGATAACAAGAGACCCTGTAGAATGATTAGAAATATTTCGGAAATTTGTATAAAGCAGGGAAATATGAAAATCAAGGACAAGTACAAATGGAGGTGTTTATGGAATCACTAAATATGCCAAAGTTAGAGGTAGATGAGGCTCAATTACTAACAATTAGGGTAGGAAGGGATGAGCTAAAAATGGTTATGTATAACCAATCTACAGGAAAGTCACCAGGAATAGATGGTATTCCTGTGGAAGTTTGGAAGTTAGGAGGGAAAAAGTTGTGGAAGGTTTTGTTTAACAGTATTTTAAGAGGAAGAGAAGTACCAGTATCTTGGAAGAAAGCAGTGGTAATGGTAATACCTAAAGAGGGTAAAGATCCATCAGATCCAGCTTCATACAGGTCCATTTCAATAGTAAACCATGATTATAAAGTGTTTGTCTATAATGGGTAAACGAATGGGAAAAGTGATACCAAAATTGAAAAATATGGATCAGTGTGGTTTTGTGGAGGGGAGGCAAACATTTAACAATATTAACAGAAAATTGTTGATTCAGAGGGAAAGCAGAATGCAAGAAAGTACCACTTTTATCGGTGGGTCTTGATGCAGAGAAAGCATTTGGCAGCGTAGACTGGGACTTCATAAGCATGGCAATGGAAGCATTTGCTTTCCCTGGTACAATTATAAGGTTAATTAGAAGAATATGTAAGGGATCGGAGGCACAAATTAAAGTGGGTGGGGTCCTTTCTGAAATTTCTGCTTGAGTAGAGGAACCAGGCAGGGTTGTCCGCTTTCCCCTTTGTTGTTTGCATTATATTTAGAACAAGTGGCAAAGCAAATAATGAACTCAGAAATTCAAGGATGTAATTGGTATGGTAGTCAGGAAAAGCTGGCTCTATTTGCAGTAAGCCACGGTAGTGCAGCAGTTAGCGTTGTTGCCTCACAGCAAGAGGTTCTCCTGTTCGATTCTCAGCTGGAGCACCTTCTGTGTGGAGTCTGCATGTTTTCCCCGCTGTCAAGTGAAGTTTAAAGACATGCAGCTAGGTGCATGCGTGAATGGGTGTGCCTTTTTTGAAGGTTTGGGCTGGCAACTCGGCACCGTAAAAATCCATTGCCAATCATTAGAGGACCGGATTTCTACTGTGGCGACCCCTAACCGGATAAAGTCGAAAGACATTACTTATTATTTTACACATGACAAAACCAGAAAGGGACATTACAGTGTTGTGGAACATTTTAAGACAGTTTCATATCTTCTCGGGATACAAAATTAATGAAGCTAAAACAAAGGCAGTAGTGATAAATTATGTACCCACATATGATTTGGTTCAGCAATATCTGTATTTATAGGCACATGATAAAATTAAGTATTTAGAAGTATGGATTAAAAAGGATTCTTGTGGGAAAAAACTAAACAGAAGATAATACAAAAATTGAGAAACTGGAGGCTTTGTTATATGGATACTAAGATACAAGCCATTAAAATATTGTTAGTCCCTTTAGTCTTATACACATGTTAGGGATACTTTTATTAACTGGGGGAGAAGTGCAATTAAAAAAGAGTTGAAGGATTTTATCTGGGAAGGGAAGACAACAAGGGTCAAGTGGGATAAGATGATTCCATCTGTAAAGCAAGGTGGACTAGGATTACCTAATGTGAGGGATTATTTTAGAATAACACAGTTAAGGCTCTTACACATAGCACAAGCAGAAAACTGTAATTCGTAGTAGAAAGGAATGATGCTGACACAGGGCAGAAGTTCAAGAAATAAGGAGAGATTGGGATTTTGGATGCAAACTCTTAAGGAGAACAAACACAATCATACAGAGTATTATATTCATAAAATAGCATGGAGTATTTTAAGAACCAAACAAGCATTAGAATGAACAGAAGAGATTTTGCCGATAGGGATGACTGTGGTCAGGGATACATATAATAGGCAGGAGAGAGTTGTAATATTGGAGAAAACTGGCAAAGGAACCAAGGTATTGGGAGCCAAATGACTAGAAAGGGAAATGTAATAGAATGGGAAGAGGCCAATAATTT
The DNA here is from genome assembly GCF_019279795.1 of Protopterus annectens. Classification (NCBI taxonomy): domain Eukaryota; kingdom Metazoa; phylum Chordata; order Ceratodontiformes; family Protopteridae; genus Protopterus; species Protopterus annectens. The sequence goes on from NC_056745.1 coordinate 1,266,091,150, forward strand.
ATTTGGACTGCAGGTTAGAGATTGCTTTCCCTATCATGGATTGATATCAAGAGTATAGACAAAGAGAAACGGGGGGGCTCATAAATGAAAGACCAGCACTGTTAGAGTTTTTAATAGAATTTAGAACAGAAGCTGCTGATAAGAAAGGAATAAGTAGTAAAGCATATAAAATATTGCATGATAATTGAGTCAGTCAGAGGAGCTTTGAAAGGATTGGGAAGAGAGATTGGATAAGCAATTCACAAAGAGACAATGGAGGGATGTATGCATATCTCCCAAGTATGCAACAAAGTCTACAAGATTTAGGATTTTTGCCTGGAAGTGTTTACATGGGTATTTTTATACCCTAAGTAGACTTCAAAGAATTTTTTCGCAGGTGGATAGCAAATGTTGGAGGTGTGACGGGCAGGAAAGAGGTAGCTGGGAACATATTTTTTTGGTAGTGTAATGAGCTGACAGACTTTAGGGATTCCCTGCAAGACCGTTCTGTCGGAGATGCTGGGTAAACAGATTGGACTGACTGGAGAGATTATTTTTTTGAGTTATGCTACAGAATTGAATTGCCTAGACGTAGTAAAGCCATGCTGAGTCTAATTATGGTGGCTGCGCAAAAAGCAATTACTAGAAAATGGAAATCAAAGTCTAGACCAACTTTACTAGAAGTAGTGAATATAGTAACATAGATAAAACAATTGGATTGGGATCTTTTGAAAAGGGAAGGAGGAAACTACATAGGAAGAAAGTGGGAACAATATATGCAGAGCAGGAATGAAGTTTAAGAGGCAGGATTTGAGTGAGCCATGTGATGCTTAACTGGCAATGACTGGATGGTTTATAAGTGATGTATAATGTTTTCAACCACAGTTGTTTCAGTGGTGTTTGTGATGTAAACTGCAACTAAAGTGGTATGGCAAACAAGTTTGCTGTCAGTTTTTCCCCTGTAAATATCATGCCAACTTCCCAGGTCACTTTCCTCACCTACTGTCTCTAAGGAGTATGTGATTAAGGTACTTTTAAGACAAAAAAGAATACTTATTACATGGGTCTAGAGAGCAACAGTTGTCTAAAACAGTGTCAGACATGCAGTCACTGATCCCCTTCTGAAACTGTTTAATCTAAGCCTAACAACAGGATGTTATGTGATCCTATCTCGCCTACATTTTGACTGATGGGTTCAGAGCCGATCCCTCGGCTCCGACTCGGCACGCTTATGCCAAAGAGCGAAGTCTCTTATTGGCTGAGCTTACTATATCCCAGGATGCACCACTACCAGTCCCCCATATCTCGTTTGCCGCTAACTAGCAAAGACGTGGTCTCGAGCTGGCTGAGCTAAGTAGTGTCTTTTCACTAACTTTTTCTGTCAGAAATTTGCTAATTCTTTAACAAAAGCTGTTTTAACGGCTACTCTGTGCTGTTGTGTGTGTTTTGAAAATTTTTTGTGGAAAATTTGTGTGTGATTGGTGTTTGTTCTGGCTACAGGCCCCCTTGATCTGTAGGGCCTCCCCTGTCAGTCAATCCCTTTGAACCTTTAGGGGTTCTTGGATTCCCTTAGATATATTTACTGTTGTATGTCTTCAGTTGGCCTTAATTTTATTGCGGGCTGTCATTCTTAACGGCAAGTTAATCTTTGTCAGTCTATTTCAAAGAGTTTTGTCTGTGAGAGAGTTACTCAGTTCTACTTATAATGTCTCAGGCTCCTAGGCCTTCGGGCTTTAAAAAGTGCTCTAAATGTAGTTTTAAAATGTCTATCACGGATGACCACTCTCTCTGTGTATATTGTTTGGGCGCCAAACATTTGCAGGAGTCCTGCAGCGTGTGTCACGCTTTTTCCTCGAGGGTCCTCCAAGAGAGGAAAAATAAGCTTATATTGAAAGGCCTTATAAAACCCTCTTTTGAAGAAGCTTTAGCATCCTCTCCTTCTCCTGCTAAAAAGAAAAGGGCGTCGGCTCCGACCAGTCCGTCGGACCCGACCGCCAAAAGACATAGACAGGCTTCTCCTTCGGCTCCAAGGACTTCGGAGCCGAGGGCGGAACAGTCTGCCTCGATGCCTCCAGTCTCGACTCCTGGCTTGGAGCCGATGGCTGGGGCATCGAGGCGGGTCACCTTCATCGGCTCCACTGATCTCGGAGCCGATGAAGGTTGTCTGCTCAGACACTTCCTCCTCGGCGCCTAAGTCCTCCTCGGCACCGATGGAAACTGGTTTGTGCATTCCTTCGGCGCCGATAGTTATCGAGTCGCCTCGGAGCCGGTCCCCTAGCCCCTTGGGGCCGTTGGAGAGGCCAACTCGAACCCGTTCAGTCTCCTCTAGGTCATCGAGGATGTCAGATTCGGACATAGACAGGGTGCTCCAAAGACTGTTCCAGTCCCCAGTCTTTCAAAAATTTGTTTCGGCTCCGACCCAATTGGCTTTGGAGCCGATAGCCCATTCCATTGCCATTCCTCCTCCGACCGCTTCGGCTCCGTCGGAGCAGGTGCTGATGGAGCCGGTGGAGATCCTAGGGTTGGCTCCGACCCTTACTCCAACCCCGGCCTTCGGGTCCGAGTTTGTACGCGGACTTCTTCGGCCGGACCGGGGTGACGTTTGGGACCAATGCTGTCGGTTCCGAGCCTCCCTCTCGGTGCTTGGCTGCGGGACTTCCGTCTGCTATCATGGCTCGGGACCGGACACTCCCAGGATTCTGGGGTCCGGCTTTCAGAGCTATGAGGAGTGCCTTGGCCAAGTCTTCTTGCCATCTCTACGGCTTTACCGGCACCTTCCCTGGGCGTGGAGACTGGGTCTTTGGCAGTTCCCTGTCCCTAGGCAGCGGAGCCCGGGCCTGAGGTTACCCCCACTGGGGTTCCCCTCCTCCTGAGGGTTCTTGGAGGTGTCTTGGAGGAGCCCCAAGGAAGAGATCGTGCAAGAGGAAGCACGTGGACTCCCCCGAGTCTCTTACATCGGACACTGATCTTGATGATGCGGAGGGGTCCCCAAAGTCGTCCTTGGATGATGTCTCATTCGCAGACATTTTAGAGATCCTTAAACAACGAGGCGGCTGGATATCCAAACCCCCCTCTGCTGATGAGTCAGTGCTTCTCAAGGCCTTTGGGGCTCAGCCCTCCGCCTCCTGGGTGTCTCCGCCCTTCGATGAGCTCCTGGACTTAGTTTGTCGGAGGGCGTGGGAACATCCAGATACTGTGGAACCAGTGCCTTCTCGCCCTAACAAAGTTTTGTCTGCCCCACCCGAGAAGGATTTCTTGACAAAAGGCGTGGCTGTAGATGCCATGGTGGTGGCATCTGCTACACAACAGGACGTGGCAGAGGCTTCAACGTCCGTCCATCCTCCTAATAAGGAGTCTAGGAGCATGGACGATGCGGAAGCGCACCCTGACTTCAGCGGCCTTTACACTAAGGTCCCTGAATTATTTGGCACATTTTACCAGGCTACAGAGGGATCTGTTCAAGGAGCTGTCAGATTCCCTCTCAGGTAACCTATCTGAGCAGCTAGCCCAGTCGGTTAGCTCTCAGTTGGCTATCCTTACCTCGATTTCTAACTCGTCCATGAGGCTCATTTCATATGCGGCCGAAGGGGCGGGCAAGCGGCAGGCACAGGCGTAGCTCACGGAGACAAGCCTGGCTCTGTTTGTGTCATTTCGGAGGCCTTCAAGTCTTCCTTCCGACGCTCCCTTTGATGGGTCCTCTTTGTTCGGACCTAAGGTAAAGACACTCTTACCGCTGTGAGCAAGAGGGAAAAACTTTATCTGCCATAGGTGCACGTTATTCCACTCCCTTTCGGCCTTATCCCAAGGCTAAAGGAGGAGGGAAGATGTGGTTCCGCAAATCACGGAAGTTTTTCCTCAACAGCAGGAAGATTCCCTTCCAGAGGCAGAGGGCGGGAAATTTTTCTGGGAGACGCCGTCCCAGAGGCGGCAGAGGGCCCCGCAATTCTGGAGACCGCGAGTCCTTTCGTGGCTCTTCAGCCTCCCACACTTCATGAGGGATTGCCCGGCTGTGCTGCTCGAGCCAGTCGGGTGCCGTTTGCCAAGCACCTAAAAGCCTGGGAGTCTATCACTCAGGACAGATGGGTGCTTCGGATTATTGCCGGAGGTTACACCATTCCCTTCACACACTCACCCCCACCGTCCAAAAATCCCGGACCCACCACCCAGTCAAAGGGAAATTGCAGCCGCAGAAGCTTCAAAGCTGCTAGAAAAGGAGTCATCCAACCGGTCCCCACAGACCAGATCGGATCCGGAAATTACTCAAGGTTCTTTTAGTGCCAAAAGACAGGGGACCTGAGACCAATATTGGATCTCAGCAAACTAAACCAGTCCGTCATGAAGTCCAAATTCCGAATGGTCACTTTACAATCCATTCTCCCATTGTTGGAGAAGGATGTTTGGATGTGCTCCATAGATCTCAAGGGCGCCTATTATCACATACCGATACATCAGGCGTCCAGGAGGTATCTGCGCTTCAGCCTGGGAGACAGTCATTTCCAATTTTGTGCACTGCCCTTTGGTCTCACCACACCCCCCAGGGTGTTCACCAAGTGTTTGGCAGTAGTGACTGCTCACCTGAGGAGTCTTGGATTCCAAGTGTTTCCCTATCTGGACGACTGGCTCCTGACTGCCACCACCAGGCATCTACTAATAGACAACCTAAAAACCACCATCTCCCTGGGTGCTTCCCTGGGAATTACATTCAATTGGTCAAAGTCTGTCTTGCTGCCCTCTCAGCGCATAAGATTCATAGGAGCAGAGATAGACTCAAAATTGATGCGCGTCTTCCTTCCTACTGAAAGGATTCAAACTTTACAAGGTCAAGTCCAAGTCCTGCTTCCAAGATCCAAAGCCCCAGCCAGGATGGTCCTGCAACTTTTAGGTTCGATGTCTGCCACGGTTCTCCTAGTTCCACTGGCAAGATTGCACATGAGGATTCTTCAGTGGCTGTTATCGACACAATGGTCTTTTCAGAATCTCCCCCTCAATCATCTCATACTGATTACAGAAACGTGCAAACGGGACCTCCGCTGGTGGCTTCAGCCATCCAATCTGAATCAGGGAAGACCTTTTGTTATCCCCCCTCCGGTGGCCACCCTGACAACGGATGCCTCCCAGACAGGGTGGGGGGGGGCATTGTCTGGGCAGGTTAGTTCAGGGTTCTTGGCTTCCAGGCGAAACCTTTCTCCATATCAATGTATTGGAAATGAGGGCTGTACTCCTGTCCCTACAGGCCCTCCACAAGTTTCTCCCTCAAGGCACTATCGCTATCCACACAGACAACATGTCGGTGGTCTGGTATCTAAACAAACAAGGAGGGACCAGATCTTACCCCCTTTGCAGAGAGGCCATGAGGGTGTGGGAATGGGCTGTAGCTACCAACCGTTTCTTGGTAGCGACCCACATTCCAGGGAAATCCAATATTTTGGCAGACAGATTAAGCAGGACGATTCTCTCTCCTCACGAGTGGTCACTGAACGAAACAGTAGCAGCTCAGGTTTTCAGAAGATGGGGGACCCCGTGCTGCGACCTGTTTGCAACACCACAAAACACAAAGTGCAAAAGGTTCTTTTCCTTGACTCCGCGTCAGGAAGAGGCAGCTACGGATGCTCTAGCCCAACCTTGGCCAACAGGACTACTTTATGCCTTTCCTCCGGTTCCACTCCTCCCCAAAGTCATCCAGAAAGCTTCCCAATTGGGGTCCACAATGATACTAATTGCTCCGCACTGGCCTCGTCAGGTATGGTTCCCCTACCTAAAGAAACATGCTCTGGATGGTCCTTGGTTTTTGGATCTAACTCCGGACCTGCTGATTCATCAGTCGGGACGACAACACCAGTCCCTTCACACTTTGAAATTAACAGCTTGGCTCCTCCACTTCCGACTTTAGTCAGAAATCACAACTTAGACCCGGAAGTTATTCACATTTTATCTTGACCCACAAACCCACCACTAAGAAATTGTACCTCAGTAAGTGGAAGAGGTTTGCTATCTGGGCTCAACTCAGGGGCTTAGACCCTATCACTGCCCCGATACCAGAGGTCTTGAAATTCTTAACATCCTTGTTTACTCAAGGATCTTCAGTCTCTACTATTAAAGTCCAATTAGCAGCTATCTCCAAATTTCACGAATCCATGGATCCACCGTTGATGAGCAGCAGATTATGCAAAACTTTCATTAAAGGTGCTGTGCTGTTAAGACCCCCAGTTTTTCATCCTGCGCCTCCGTGGGATCTTGATTTGGTACTTCGTGCCTTAACATCTTCCCCTTTCGAACCGGCTGCTACATGTGAGTTAAAATATCTGTCTTGGAAAACTGCCTTCTTAGTTGCAATTACCTCTGCAAGAAGAGTTTCAGAGCTTCAAGCCCTATCTATCAAACCACCGTACTTGATTTTTCACAAGGATAGAGTATCACTTAGGCCTAATCCATCTTTTGTTCCAAAGGTTTGTTCTAATCTCTGTCTCCAACAATCTCTAGAGCTACCAGTTTTCTTTCCAAAATTCTCAAATGAAGCTGAATACACCTTCCATAAATTGGATGTTCACAGGCAACTGCGCTTCTATCTAGACAGGACTCAACAAATTTGGAAAACAGACCAGTTGTTTGTGTCCTTTTCAGATAATAAATTGGGTAAAACCATCACGAAAGCTACTATCTCCAAATGGATTAGAGATTGCATAACTCAGGCTTATTCCTCTTCAAATAAGCAACTTACAACATCTATCAAAGCTCACTCTACCAGAGCTATGGCTACTTCTATTGCTTTTCATTCCAAGCTCGCTATTTCTGAGATTTGTGCTGCGGCTACTTGGTCCAACCCGCACACTTTCATTTCCCACTATAAATTGGATGTGGCATCTAAAGACGAGCATCATTTGGTTCCACGGTACTCAGGAGTGTTTTCCAGTGAGCCACCCAGGATTCAGGTGCTAGTGACGCTGTCCCATCAGTCAGAATGTAGGCGAGATAGGATCACATAACATCTTTTAGTTATGTACTCACCATAACTTCAGATGTTTGGGATCCATCTCGCCTACATTCTAACCCACCCTCCTTCCCCCTGCCTTGGAGATCAGAAGAGATTGAACGGTTTGAGTTCTACTGTTTTTATCTTGTTTCATCTGGCGATGTTATATAAGCAGTGCGTGCGTGTGTGCATGTATGCGGACAAACTAGATCTGGGGGACTGGTAGTGGTGCATCCTGGGATATAGTAAGCTCAGCCAATAAGAGACTTCGCTCTTTGGCATAAGCGTGCCGAGTCGGAGCCGAGGGATCGGCTCCGAACCCATCAGTCAGAATGTAGGCGAGATGGATCCCAAACATCTGAAGTTATGGTGAGTACATAACTAAAAGTTATGGTCTATGAATCTTGGGGCACTGTTATAGTGATGCACTTCCACAAGGGTGGACATACCATGGACCCAGGAAACTGCTGACACGTCAGCCTTATCTGTAAACCATGGACACATAATCAGCCTTCTAAATTTATAAGAGCAATACTTAAAAATCTGTCCCTATTTTTTGGCCATTGCCCCCTCATTATTTTAGGCTTTGTCCAGATTTCTTTCACTAAAAGGTTGAGAGGTATGATTATTATAGATTTAAACAAAATTATACAATTTCTCATTAGATGTGCATTTTATAGTCATCTAAGACAAGTGAAATAATACTTTTTTTGTTTTGTTTTTCATTTGTTTTCCATCTTTCTTATCTTATTCTTTTGCTCATCACAGTAGTACAAGTTAGAAGGTGCCCCGTGCAGTTCCAAGAGCTGGTGCCCCCCTCTTGTAAGTTGAGGAGTGAAAAATGAATGAATAACATGTTAAAATATTTTCTACAAGTTATTGACCAGAAAATATATGTTCTGCTCTGAAACTGTACCAGTTTGTTACAGTTAAAATACCACATTAAGCATTTTGGCACTTTAGCACTACAATTGTAACCGCAAATGCATTAAAATGCATTATTAACATTGGTCACAACCCCTGGAAGAGACTTTTAAATCTTTCAACACCACTTTTCTAGAAATACTAAACTACCATGCACCCTCTAGAACTATTACAGTAAAAGCCAGCCAGGCACCTTGGCTGAGTAAAGAATGCAAATCCCCACTTAAAGCTAGAGATAAAGTTGGGAGCAGTTTCATAAAAACAACTCCTAAGCCTCTAAACTTGCATTCCTGCAATTGAGAAGCAAAGCAAAGAAATTAATCAAACTTGACAAAATCAGCTGTTACCATAATATTCAAAAAAAGTATCATAATAACCCTCAAAAGTCCTGGGCAGCCATCAACAGAATTCTACTGCCAGGTAAATCAACTACACCTGCTCCAACAACAACCAGTAACTCGGATAACATAGTAACTCAATTCAACAAATACTTCACAGAAACCATCCTCACCCCTCCATTTCCCAGAACACCCCACCACCCCTGGGCCTTCCATATCCCAGAATGCCTCCACCTCCTTTCCACTCCACCAGTGTTAATACCGTAACATAAATACTAAAAAACCAAAGCCAACCACACTAGCAGCAGACAAACTCCCTGCTGACTTCTTGCAAACTGCAGCAGAAGCAATAGCTTATCCAGTAGCCATACTAATAAACAGATCAAGCTCAGAAAACCTGGTACCTGACATTTGGAAAACTCCCACATTCTACCTTTACATAAAGGAGGTAATTCCACAGAACTGACCAATTATCATCCAATTGCCATTCTGTCACCCCTATCCAAAATCCTAGACAGAATTGTTCTGTTACCTAGTTTAAAAGCTACTTATCAGGGCACCAACCTGCTGTTCAATGGCAACATGAACTCTCGCCCCTTCTTCCAGATACCTTAGGGGTTCCACAAGGCTCCATCCTTGGACCCCTACTCTTCTCTCTCTTTACCAACAAACTTCATACCTCTATTCCTCACTCTAATGTTATACAATATGCAGACGACTCTGCGCTAATATGCGCGGCCTCCTCCCTAAAAGACCTCCAGACCACAACTCAAGAATCTTTTCTATTTGCTGAAACACCCAACTCATACTAAATCCCAACAAAACCAAAGTCCTTCTCATTTACCCCACAAGATCTCCCCCTTCATGCCTGCCATTCAGTATCTCATCCAAAAACAAAACCACTATCATGCCAGTAACACATACCAAACTCCTAGTGAAATTTGATAGTCACATATCTCAAGCCATAAAGAAAGTTTACAAGAAACTAGGTTTTTACAGAAATAGACAATTTCTAACCTCAAATACAAGAGCTACCATCGTTCGCACACACCTCTTAGCAACTCTCCTATATGCCTGTCCAATTCTAACCAACCTCAGAAAAACTGAGCTAGCTAAACTAGAATCCTGTTATAATAAAATTGCCAGGTTTGCCACAGACTCCCCTTACAGGACACATTGTACACCCCTAAAACTTCTACAGTAGTTAGCACTACCTTAACTACTACTCTTTAATCAACTAAACTTTGCTCATAAAATCCTCTATCAGCCAGAAAAAAAGCCCCTGCTCTCCAAATTTTTATACAGCTGCATACCAACAATTATACTGTCCATTCCAGCAACAAATTACTTCTTGATATTTCCAAAGTAAATAACTCTACTGGGGGCTCACTCTTCTCAAACTTCATTCCCAAAATATGTAATAAACTGCCAGCTCCAATAACCTCCAACTGCTCCTTAATGCAATTCAAAAAACTTCTAAAGTCTCACTTAACTGACACCTGGCGCTCTGTTCTTGCACCTGTCCTGGCTAACACTAGCGCTTGTTTAGACCTGGCTAGTACTGCTAACCATAAGACTTCAAAACTTACAGCATATTAACCTTCTAGTATTCTCAGCTGATTGTGTTTTGAATCTACTATCTGTATCTTACATTGTTTATAGAGACATTTAACTTTATAATGTTCATTTCCACAGAAAAATTTGCATTTTATAACAGTATGTTTAACTGTAGTTAATACATGTAAATCATACATGTATCACCAACTTTTAAAAGTTCTACTGTATTAGATCTATCATATATTCTTGTCAACCTTTGTCATTTTTGTTGTTGCATTCTTGTAAACTTTGGTAATTTTTTTCTCTGAGCTTTTCTTCCTGGGCCTCTGCTGAAAAAGGACTTGTGTCCAGTCAGACTTTCCTGGTAAACAAATGTAAAATAAATAAAATTATTGCACTACTATACTATCGGCAGATCACACTCGTGGAGCCCTTTTAAACTCTTTGCTAAATACTTCAGGGCAAAGCATTTGACATTTAAAAATGTCAGAAATTGGGGAAATTTTAAATATTATGCTAGTTATCTTAAAAAAATTAACAGAACAGCACATTTTGCATCGACATACATTTCCGGTGTATTGAAAAGAATTAAACTAATCTTGTCATTACTAAATGACAGTAATCCTCAGCAGTTTATTAGCAAATCAGGTCTTAGGAAAGATGGGAGCAGAAATAAAAGGTAAAAGCAGAAGCATTTGGCAACATCAGGGGCAGTCATGAGGTGTATGCGCAAAGGGTGTTTAAGCTGTACATTAATACAAGCCAGCATGGTGAATTTAGTTCTGACATGTCTGCATATGACATAGCCCTCAACCGTTTGTTTCCAGACAGGTGCACAAAGACAGAAATAATCAGAGGTAAAGTTCACAAATTGTAGTACATTTTGCACAATGGCATTGTTGAACATTCCAGTTATTCCAGTGTAATTATTAATATACACTCTGGTATGTCTTCTGCAGAAGTAGACGTTTAGAAACTATAGTCAAAAAAGTAGCTACCAAAACCATTGGATGATCTACGTATTTATGCAGAAAGGATAGATCAGGGCTGGACTGCATACTAAATTAGGTAGGGTGTTTCTTGGATTAACCAAGTCCAAAAAAAAAAAAAAAACAATGGGCGCAGGGCCACCCTAACCGACAAGAAAGCATCACAAGGGAAAACTTAAGCCAAAAATGCTTGCAGTACCTGTACATTTAAATGGAAAAAGTGTAAAGAGAGTGAAAATAGAACTAACTGTTTTTTTTATTTTCATTGCTAATGGGTAGAATAAAATGTTGGGGATAAATTATGTGGGTAAACAGAACTTGAAGCTTGTATCCCGTAGTTGTCTGTTAAGTGAGATGATTTTGGCATGTAAACTTGACCAAAAAAGGTTGGGACAAAAAGTAAGGATGGCAGCATTATCAGAAAATTTGCAAATAAAGAAAAAAAAAATCGTGATTTGAAGGGGCCACTCAGGTATTCGTGGCACTCTATTATTTTAGCCTCAAAAACTGAGAAATTCCGAGGAATTTCATACGGTTGAGAAGTATGCTTCTAAGGTACAAAAAAGGTATTATGAGTTGTTGCAGATGGATTCTCCTGGACCTTTTGCTGTTCCTACTGTTTTGGCTACCTTGTTGGGTGCATTTTTCAGCGCTTCTAAGGCTCCAGATTCTCAGCACGCTGCTCCCAAAAAACCTGATAGATTTTATAGGGTGCCTGAGGACTGTACATTTTTGTACAAGTGTCCTTCTGCTGACTCCTCGGTGGTGTCTGTAGCTTCTGACAAGCCTAAACAATTGCTTTCTTCTCCCAAGTTACTGCCCGCTGATAAAGATACCAGGACCATGGAAAGGTGAGGCAAAAAGATTTATACCTCTGCTATCCTAACTTTTAGGGCTGTTAATTATCAGACCTGTATGCCCAGGTATTTGCTGGCTCTCCTGTCCCAGGCCTGTCGGGTTATTTCTGATATTTCAGACTCTGAGGGTAAATCTTCTGCCCTTTCCCTGTTAGGGACTTCCTCCCAGGTGGCTTGTCATTCCATCAAGTGTAGTTATGCAGCAGATGCTTCTTCTAGGGCTGCTGCTTTTTGTTCAGTGTTGAGGAGGTATTCTTTGCTTCAGCTTCAACCTATGCCTGATGATATTAAGGTTAAGTTGATGGATGCCCCTCTTGATAATAAATGCTTGTTTGGTGAAGCTGCTGCTGCTATGTTTAAGTCCCTTCAGGATAAGGGCAAGGCTTTACAGGAACTTAAGCATGTGTTTGTTTCTCCTGTGCCTAAATTTCAGACAAATTACCCCAGTAAGCCAGCTTTTCTTTGTAGGCAATCTCGCTCTCCTCCTAAAGGTAAAAAGGTGGCAAGCAGGCTAGTCTTGCGAAGGCTACTCAGGCTGCTGTGCCTATGAAGTCTCTTTTTCCTGATAAACTAGGTGCTGTCTGACTCTCCTGTTCTTCCCAGCCACTTTCCTCTTTCTCTTTGCCACTCTCTCTTCCTGCTTGGTTACATAGGTTCATAGGTTGATACTAGACTATCTGCCCTAGGGCATTTACAAGCCTAGCCAGAGTGTGTTTGGCTTTCGCCACCGTTAGATTAGTTGACTGTGCCTCTGTATAGTAGGTCACAGAAGATAGCCCATTTAAGGTTAGTTTACCGTGCCTCTGTTTATCAGTGACACAGAAAAGATCCCAGGGGTAAATTTATGATCTCCCATCCAAACGTCAAGATTCTTCTTGAAGAGGGTCATTGAGGGGCTCTGTCTGACATAGATTGGAAGTTTGTTCCAGAGTGATGGGAGCCTCTGGGATATGAATCTGTCCCTCCATCATGTTCTCTTTATTTCTGTGCTGAGGTTTAAGTCACTGGAGCGTGTAGTTCTGATGGATTTGGATTTCTTGAGATGGAGCATGTCCATTAATTCTGGGTTGGACATGGCTTTATACGTCAGGCACAGATCGCCTCTGATTAGGTGGTAAGCAACTGAATAGAGCTGGAGTTTCTTTAGTCTAACTGCGTAGGGCATCTGTTTGAGTCCCTTGATCCTCTTGGTGAGGTACTTTTGGGGTCTTTCTAGTTGTAGCAGGTGTCGAGTAAGATACATCCCAAATGGGGCATTGTATTCAATTATGGGCCTGATGAGTGATGATTAGAGGGGCACAATGACCTCTCTTGATCTAGATGTGAATCCTTTCGTGATAAGGTGGGCTGTATAGAATGTCTTTCTAACCACTTTGGCAATATGATTGTCAAAGGAGAGATTGCAATCCACTTGGGTCCCCAAATCCCTAATTACTTTGTCCGTACTTAATGGATTACCACCTATGTAGGGAGGACTATGCACTTTTTGGCATTTAGCTTTAGGCCATGGCTCTGGCACCAGTTATCCATCTCTGTAAGACCTTTATGGAGGATGCTTGTGTCAGCCGGCGAGTCGATTATGGCCCCCAGTTTGCAGTCATCTGCAAACTTTGTCAGCCATAGTCCTCCTGTGTTAGCCTGTACCGCAGAGAAATATGTACCGAATAAGAGAGGTCCCAGGACTGAGCCTTGTGGGATGCCACTTGTAACTGGTTTAGAGTCTGACATGGCACCTGCAATTCTGACCATGTGGGTTCTATCCCTAAGCCAGTTTGAAACCCATCTTGTGACATAGGGGTTGATATTTAAGCTGGTGAGCTTATTTATGATGCCCGAGTGGGGTATTGTGTCGAAGGCTTTTGCAAGGTCAAGGTAGGCTGTGTGGACTACCTTCCCTTCGTCTATGGCCTTTGTGACTGTTTCAAAGAAATTGACCAGGTTCAAGAGGCAAGATCTGCCCTTAACAAAGCCGAATTGGGTAGAATCCAGTGTTTGGAGATTCCCAGTGTCTTTGTTTATGAGTTCCATGATGATACGCTCCATAGCTTTGCAGACCAGGCTAGTTAGGCTTATAGGGCGATAGTTTCCGGAGTCCGTTGTGGCACCACCTTTATGGAGTGGGACCATTGTTGCTGTACGCCATTCTTTGGGTACATATCCTGTTGTAAGGCTGAGACTGAACAGTGATTTTAAGTGAGGGTTCAGTTCTTCTTGGAGCTCATGTAAAACGCAGCCCGGGACACCATCCGGTCCCACTGATGCTGTGTTTTTTGCTTTGGAGAGGGCAGCTGTCACCTGTGCATCTGTGATATCAGGGAGGCTACACTCTGTTGGGATAGTCATTTGCTCATTTGGGGAGGAGGGGGAGGGAGAAGTTTGCACTGAACCTGTCTGCCAGGATGTTGGCAATGTCTGTGGGTTCAGTGTATTTTTTGTCATTTTGCACTAACTCAGAGCATATCTGGGAGTTTCCACCCAGGTTTCTGACATAAAGCCTTGTGATTATCTTTAGCGTCTTGTGCAATTTTTCTTTCAAAGCTAGCCTTAGATGATTTTATGAGGGATCGTAGTTTCTTGCTAGTACTGATCAGAGTTGCCTTACCTTTCAGGGATTTTGCTCTATCATGTAGTAGCTTCCTCCTTCTGTTGTACAGCTTATTTATGGCTGGGGTCCACCAGACAGGTCTCCTGCCTTTGGAGGAGTGTGTCTTGGTTTTATTTGGGATAGCACGATCCATGCATTCCTGTAGGTATCCATAGAATGCGTTTGCAAAGGATTCTGCGGTTTGGGCCGTATTTTCCACTGGCCCTGGGGCTTTGAAGGATTCCACCTCGGTTTTGAGAAGTGGGAAGTTTGCTTTTGTGACGTTTTTGACCGTGGTTTCCTTTGCTGGGGGTGGGGACGGGATATGGATGTCCATAGTGATTAATTTATGGTCAGATCTTACCAATGAGGGGTATGCCTCTGGTATGGAACATAGAGTCCCCATGTTGGTGATGATCAGGTCCAATATGTTTTCCCCTCTTGTGGGAGTGGTGACCAGTTGTTCCATAGCATTTGAGTTTATAAATTCTAGGAACCGTTGGGCTAGGGTGTTGGGGCTTGAGTAGTGCTCCCAGTCTATGTTTGGGTAGTTAAAGTCACCCAATATAATGGTGTTTGGAGAGACCTTCATATTCTCCAGTGTCTTTAGGAAAGTCCAGTGGGGTTCCTGAGTTTGGAAGGGTGGTCTGTAGCAGGCTACAAACTGGAAGGCAGATGTTCATCATGTTACCCTGCTGCAGTCATCACACTTGGGTTATCCTGCTGTCAGGCACTCCCGCTGTTGGCCTGAATTCAAAGTCTTGGTCCGGCGTCGGTTGCTGTCGCTTCTTCCTTGACGTCAGCGTGCCAGGGGTATATAAGAGGCCTCTGATGCCATTTTCTTCAGTCTTTCTTGCCGCGCGGTGCCCAAAGCAGAAGCAGTTCACAAGTGCCGGTCGGCCAACACCTGAGATTTTCGATTCGAATTTCAGTCCGAAGTCTTCAATAAAGCTAAGTACCCCAATGGGGAACATTTTCTTGTCTCAGTCGAATGTCAGAAAAAGTTAGCAATTGCATTTCTTGTGGGAAGCAAATACCTCCTAAGGACTTCCATTCCTATTGTATTCCTTGCCTAGGCCCAGACCACGACGTCACAAGTTGTCGGTTTTGTGCTAGGTTTAATAAAAGAACTATCAAATGCCGTTTTGACTTCGCACGACATTACTTTAGTAGGAAATTTAATTATATCATGCCGTCGGAGCAGCCGACGACCGGCATACATAAAAAACGCAAGGATAAGGACAGGCAGCCTAGGAATAAGCCAGACTCCGAGGCCTCTGCTGGGCCTGTCGCCGGTACTCCGGTTTTCAGTGAGGTGCCTATGTAGCCCCTGATGACCGCAGAACTGGAACCCCAGACAGTTGCGGATTCCCAAGCGGAGCCTACTAGGCCGACGCAGCCATCTTCCGACACCGGAGCAGAAGTAGACCCCGGTGCAGTGGAAACACCGTCGGTTGCAGAAGGTGTCTTCAGACTGACTACACTCACCATTAAATCTTATGCTAAGCTTAAAACTCCTTTAAAACCTAAGAAGACTGTACATCAGTCTGCAGTTCAAGGCCCCATGCCTAAGAAACAGATGCTTAAGGTGGCTGAAGATTTGATTACCCTAATCAGGGGTTCCCATCCCCCTCCTGATAAAAGACCAAGACAAGAGGAGGATTATGCTTCCTCTGACCAGGTTTCAATTTCCTCAGATTCTTCTGAAGAACAGGATCACACTTTTCCACCTTATGTAGACTCTGATGCTGAAGACTCTATTCCCTCAGCATCTCCCCCTGAAGACTACTCCTTTGGGGAAACTTTACATAATGAGGGAACATTTCCACTGGGAAGGCCAGGACTACTCTGATTCTAAGAAATGGCTCCGAGAGTTCATTTTACTACCCCAGCACACACCTCTTGCTATCCCTCCAGTTTTAGATATTGTGGATCATGTTTACTTGGAGTCTAGTTTAAATCCTGACTCTCTACCTCCTGTTCCAACCAAACCAGACAGATACTACAGAGTACCTGACTCTCACAAATTCCTTTATAAAAGCCCTGTGGCTGACCCAGAAACAATTTCCCAGGGTCCGAAGGGGGCTAAAACTTCTATGGCTAAAAATCCTGTGACCTCTGAAAGGGATTCCAGAGCCCTAGATAGATGGGGAAAGAAAATATACACCTCAGCAACTCTGGCTATGAGAGCATTAAATTGTCAGTTTCACATGTTGAAATATCAGCAATTCCTAATGTCGCAATTAAAACAAAACATGAGCACACATACTGACCAGTCTGAATTAAAGGAAATGCAGGATCTGTTGCATGCAGCTGAATAGGTGGGCAAACATACTTTACAATGCGGATTTGATTTGTTGGAAGCTTCCTGTAGAGCCAGCTGTTACTGGCTCTGTCATACGTAGACATGCTTGGTTAAAGGAACAAACCCTACCTGATCATGTTAAAGCAAAATTATTAGATGCACCTTTACAGCAGGATGTATTATTTGGTGACAAAGCAGAAGAGGTTTTAAAGAAAATGGAGGATAAGGCAAAGTCTATGCAGACGTTCAAGGATTTTTTGCAGGTACAACCTCCTCGTTTCAGCAGAAATTGGCCAACAAAAAACTGGTCCTTTCCAGCTTCAGACAGATCACAGAGGGGCAAATACAGACGACTAAGGGGCAGAGGTCAGTCACAAGGCCCTTACAAACCTCGCCAATGAGGTACTGCTACCCAGAAAGGAGGAGAAGACAGGCCCCAAGCTAGCAGAAGACAAACACAATGACTCAATCATCAAACTACCAAGCAAATCTCTCCTGGCAGCTCCCTTGGGAGGAAAATTAGCATTTTTGCAGACAACTGGCACATCATCACAACAGACAAGTGGGTCCTAAACATTGTCTCTCAAGGATACAGATTCCACTATCATACCTTACCAAGGATAAGAGGAATGCCAAACCTGCCACCAAATCAATGGGCAGAGGCACAAAAACAAGTTACAGCTCCCATGGACATGAGAGCCATTCAACAGGTACATACACAGGAGCAAGGACAAGGATTTTACTCAAGACTCTTTCTAGTCCCAAGAAAGGACAAAGCATGGAGACCCATTCTGGATCTTTCAATTCTGAACACCTATCTGCAAGTACCAAAATTCAAGATGCTAACACTACAGCAGCTTCTTCCCATGCTGGGCAAGAATGCTTGGCTAGTAACTTTGGACCTCAAGGAGGCGCATACCTGCATGTCCCTATCAGACAAAATTGCAGAAGATACCTCCGCTTCATTGCAGGTTCAACGCATTATCAATTCTCTGTACTGCCCTTTGGCTTATCTACTGTGCCCAGGGTCTTCACAAAATGCCTGGCACCAGTAATTGCATACTGCAGACAAAGAGGAATTCAAATATACCCATACCTGGACGACTGCCTTATTCAAGCAGAAAGCAAGGACATCCTTTTAAAGCATCTGGCATTTGTCAAACTCCTAAGTTGCCTAGGGTACACAGTAAACGAAAAGAAATCAAAACTAGTACCCTCACAATACATAATATTCCTGCGTGCCAGCTTGAATACAACGGCCCAGATGGCTTATCTCACGCCAGACAAGCAACAGCAGCTGACTCAATATTTCAAAATAATGGCAACAAAGACCCAACTCCTTACAAGAAAAATTCTGCAGGCCTTGGGATTCATGGCATCTTGCATACTACTAATACCATTTGCAAAACTGCATATGAGGCAATTACAATGGTACCTGAAAAGCGTATGGACTCAGCACAGTCACAGCTTGGAAACAATAATATCACTCATTTCCTGCCTTCAACAGGAGTTTCTGTGGTAGGCACAGACATGTCACCTCAACAAGGGTCAGCCTTTCACCTTACTCACAGCCAGGCAAAATATGACAACAGATGCATCGGACTATGCCTAGGGAGCACACATGGCGGGACAGTGCATTCAGGGCAAATGGACTACAGATCAGAGGCATCTGCATATCAATCAAAAAGAAATGCTAGCAGTACAGAATGCCCTAACAGCTTTCAAGGACCTTTTACACCCAGGACAACTAATAATAAAGACGAACAATACCACAGTAATGTGGTATATAAACAAGTAAGGGGGCACACATTCCTACCCTCTATGCAGGCAAGCAATGACCTTGTGGAACACTGCACTGTCTTACCAGGTTCAATTACAAGCACAATTCCTGCCAGGAAAGAAAAAACACATTGGCAGACGACCTAAGCAGAAACACCATGGATCCACACGAGTGGAAACTAGATCCACAAGTATTTGCAATGATCGCTTAAAAATGGGGACGCCCAGACATAGATCTGTTTGCAAGCCCCCACAACTACCAACTTCAAAAATTTTGCACAAGGACATTCCATCCACAAGCTTGGAAAGTGGATGCCCTCTCATTCAGTTGGAAAACATTAACAGTGTATGCCTTTCCTCCACTGCCTCTTCTAGCAAAAGTACTGCTGAAAGTCAGATTAGAGAGGCCACAAATGATAACTCGTTGCACCAGATTGGCCACGCCAGCATTGGTATCCAATTCTAAGGAACATGGTCCACGGCCCACCATGGATTTTACCACAAATTCTTCACCTGCTCACCCAGCGAGACAGTCAGATTTTACACAGCCAGCTCAAGACTTTAAACCTGGCTGCATAGCAAATTACCTAAACAACCAGCCAACACCTCTATCCAAAGCTGTTATGGATGTCATTCTGGAGGCCCAGCACCAGGAAAACCTATTCAGACAAATGGAAAAGACTTTGCGCCTGGAACTAGGCAAAAGGCCAAAATCCCCTTGATCCAAACATCCCTCACATTCTACAATATTTAACTGAGATGTTGCACAAAGGACTTTGCTTTTCATCTATTAAGATCCACGCCTCAGCAATTTCAGCTTATTACAACACGGGTCCTCCTCTATTCTCACATCCACTCCTAAGACAGTACCTCAGAGGGGCTAAGAACATAAGACCGCCAAGGAGAGCACCAACACCTACTTGGGATCTCAACTTTGTTCTGAAAAGATTACACTTGCGCCCTTTGAACCAGCTTTTTCAGCTGATTTAAAATTTCTTTCATGAAAAACTGCCCTGCTACTAGCAATCAATAAACAAAAAGAAAGTTCAACAACTCCAATGCTGAAAAGAACAGGAACTTCCCAAAGAAACTCGTGCACGAAAGGATGTAAATTATTTTCTTTTATTCCACAATCCTATAGCAGTTAAGCGCTTTCAACTGGAACCCAGTCTTCTTCAGAACAGTCAACAAGCACCATAACTTCCTTTTTATACATAAACCAATCCAATCATTTTAAAAATTGCGCCAAAACACTTAAAGGTATAGTGCACATTCAGCAGCAATGACCATAAAAAATCAAAATTTATAATCTTCCTAGATATTTGAATAAACCCATATCTAGTGTATACAATAATTATACTGTCACACTGTATAAAATATTAATAAAACATTTACATATTTAAAATTTAAAATTATTTTTACACATGTATGTGAAACTGTATATAGTATGTAAAAAAACTAAAAGCTCTATTTCATATTCATACTACTATCAATGTTGAAAGACTTGAGACTTTTTAATAAATCAATGCTATAATAACTCAATGATTTATACTAGGAGAGGACCAAAAAAGGTTTAATACTGATGGACTCGTTTAGTCCTGGGGGTCTAGTGGCCTAATAAAATCTGCCATCTGCTTTCCAAGGCAGCTAGTTACATCTTCCAGTTTCCCTAAAATATTGAATAACTAATGGTATCTATAATAGCAAACTGAAAAGTGTGCTCTTTACCATATTCATGGATATGTTTAGACAATGCATTCTTCATGTCCTTCCTCTGAATGCGGTAAAGGTGTTCATATATACGCTTTTTGAAAACTCTTTCAGTCTTGCCTATGTAATACATAGGACAAGTACAACATGTAGCAATATATATCACCCTACTTGTGTTACAATTTCCAGTTCTAGTTCTAATACATGTGGAGTTGAAGTTTTTAAGTCTAATGTATCTGGATTCATTAATAAACTTACACTGTTTACATCTGCCGCATTTTGTTGTACCTTTGTACATATCCTTTGTGGCATTATCATAACTGGCCTTCTCTAATAATCTTTTTAAATTAAATTAATGCCTGTCTTATATACAAATTCAGGAGAATTTCCCACATTACGTTCCAAATTCGAACTAACAAGTATATTCCAATGTTGTCGTAATATGTCCTTAATGAAACACGTATGTGGAGTATAAGTCAAAATACATGCTCGACTAGAATAACTGGATGGCAGCCCTTCATGTTTTTCATTAACTATATATTTACCTAACAAAGGGGGGTATTTCTTACCCCATTCTTTGCCCACATATTCAATTGTATCCATCAGCATGTGATCCGGATATCCACGGTTACTAAATAATGTCCTAATGATATCAAGTTCCGCTTCATCACAGCTTCTGTAAGACATCCTCGCTAACGGATACACTGTCCCTTTACGATGTTCTTAAAATGTGTGGAGGATGGTTACTTGTGAAATGTAGGTAATCATTGGAAAAAGTTGGTTTGCGAAATATTCTAGAAGTGAATGTATGTTGATCGAGACCAACCAAGACATCCAAATAAGCAATGTCCACAGTACTAGTATGATGAGTAAATTTTAAAAATGTAGAGGATAGATTGATGAAAGACATAAATTCTTGTAATTCCTCTATAGAGGCCTTCCACAAAATAAAATGTCATCCAAAAATCTGGCATAGAATGAGATGTGAGTATAAAAATGACTCTTAAATAACACTTCCTCTTCCCATTCCAACATCACCATGTTGGCAAAGATAGGGGCACACGACGCACCCATAGCAACACCTTTGTTTGCTTGAAATATTCCCTTGGAACACAATATAATTGTGATCTAACACCAGTCCCATCATGTCACACAACAACACAACCTTATCCCAACTAACCCTGCATGTTTCCTGAGGCTGTTTGAGAAATGTTCGATTCCTAGTTCTCTGGGTATACTGGAGAAAAGATCGACCACATCGATGGTGACTAAGATGAGGTCTGGTCTCCAATATTCATGTTGTAATTTCCCAAAAACTCCTAATCTTTCATGATGTGTGGGATATTACCATAAATGTGTTTTAGTTGATGATCAATCCATTTCCTATGTTGTAAGTCTTGGAATGGGAGCCGGAAATGATGGGTCTGAAGGGTGGTTGCTCCAAGGATTTATGAAGTTTGGGTATGCCAACAATGGTTGCCAAAATGGGGTGGTCATTCTTCAAAAACATGTAAGTGTCATTTGTAATCCTGTTATCTATTAAATATTCTTCTATGGCCAGATCTATACGATGGTGTCTGATGTTAATCTGATTTAAGGAGACATTTTCGTAAGTGTCTGCCTGATTTAAGATGTCATAAATACAAGACTTGTATGCTTCAACATAAAAAAGTACTAACCCACCACCCTTGTCGGGTTTCATGATGCACTTTATTCTGCATCACTTGGTTAAGACATTCCTTTTCATATTGAGTAAGATTTTGTGGTGGACCGTGGTACAACAAGTTCCTATGTCTAATGTCCCTGTGTAGTCTGTAAATATCTTGACTAACCAATTTCTCAAAATTTGTTATACTGGGATGAGATACAGGAACATAGGAACTCTTTTAAGCGCAACTGTATGTTTTCCGCACCAACTGCCTGGTCCGCTGAGCCATCAAAAATCACAGCCAAATTGAGTTTGCGACAAAAAAGTTTCACCTGCTTAATATTATCAACTAAATTGTTGCTAACAGTTGGAATAAACTTCATTCCTTTGTGCATGACCCGAATGAAGTCGTCATTTACCTCCACATCTGTGTAGTTATAGACTTTGAAACCTTCAAAACATGTGACCATAGGATAATTCAAGATGACTTCCTACTACTAATAGTATTTTCCTCTGAAACAATATTCTGATCAATGAGAGGGATAAATGTCACAGATTCAGTTTCATAAGTCTTATCTACTGTAACTACACTTGCTCCTGTGTGGGTATATTGATCTATTTTTTGTATTGGTTCCACTGTTTGTTGGGATGTTTTGCAAAATGAGGCTTGGCACTCTGAAAATCCCTTTGTGTAGTCCAACGGGGGGTGGACATGAAACCTACTTCTGACTCTTTAACTTTAGGCCATATGTAAGCTCTGTTGTTACTGTATGCTTCATGGTCCCTAGTAAGTTTCTTGCTTTTCCTCTCAAATATAATATTGGCCCTACTCTCCGCTTGAAAAAATTGTTTTTTTTAAAGATCATTCCAAGTCTCATAATCTACATCATTACATATAGTCTCATACATGATTTCTAACTCATCTCCTAAAAGGTCACGTTCTCTTGTTGATATTTTAATAACAGTTCCATGAAAGCAATTCCAAAACCATCAAACATACTATTAAATTCATTCATCACTTCCACATTATAAAATATGCCTAATGGTAATTTAAAAAATCGTAAACCTTTTGGTACCATCTTCAGATTTATACAATTTTTTAAATAATTAACATCTATTTTTGCATTATTGTATGCAGTAAGTTTCTTACCAAAGTCATAAATCATTTCTTTCAGAGAGCTATATATGTGATTTTTCTCATTAAATTTCTTATTATAATTCTTTTTACCAAAGTCATACATATCACCTTGTCCATTTAACACATTTTCAAATAGCTCTCTTTCATTTGTCTTTGTGGTAAACATTTCACTATTCATTTTATTATTATGTTCAGGTTGGTCAAAAATCCTTTTTGTTTGTTTAGGTTTAGGGCTAGATATAATATAGGCAACAGTACCTTTTTTGTCAACATGATGTCTCTGCTGTATGCTTCCGTTAGGTTTATTCGTGTATACCGTCTTTGGTCTAGCCCCATTCCGCTCACCACGCCTTGCCCTCGATATACTAAAATCAAAAGTGAAGTCCTGGGCTGGTGTGAGTGCATCATCTTGAAAAACAAATCGTCGCTGTTCTTTAGGTGATATAGCAAAACCGTCACTAGTATCCGGTAGTTTTTTTACATACTATATACAGTTTCACATACATGTGTAAAAATAATTTTAAATTTTAAATATGTAAATGTTTTATTAATATTTTATACAGTGTGACAGTATAATTATTGTATACACTAGATATGGGTTTATTCAAATATCTAGGAAGATTATAAATTTTGATTTTTTATGGTCATTGCTGCTGAATGTGCACTATACCTTTAAGTGTTTTGGCGCAATTTTTAAAATGATTGGATTGGTTTATGTATAAAAAGGAAGTTATGGTGCTTGTTGACTGTTCTGAAGAAGACTGGGTTCCAGTTGAAAGCGCTTAACTGCTATAGGATTGTGGAATAAAAGAAAATAATTTACATCCTTTCGTGCACGAGTTTCTTTGGGAAGTTCCTGTTCTTTTCAGCATTGGAGTTGTTGAACTTTCTTTTTGTTTATTGGTTGTCATGGCTGAACAGGAGACTACCTTAGAGGCTTCATTGTCTCGAGAGGAGTTTAATGGACTTCGGGCTGAAGTATCAGCCGTGCAGGCTTAAATACGCAAACTGTTTGAACTCTTAAACAGTATTGCTTCAAACAAGGTACTTCCAAACAGTATTGGTTTCAATAAGGCACTTCAGGCTTCTAATGATGGATTGCAAACTATGCCTGATTTGCATTCACCCCAAAGTGACGGTTGTCCATCAAAAGAAAGCATGCTGGCATTTAGAAGGGAAGGGGAAGTCCCTGAAGAAAACCGGAAGGTGTCTGGCGTTGACGTATTGGGGCATGAGGCAACGAGTTTCAGGAGGAGGTTACCCACACCTGAACGTGGCTTTCCCGTAGCTTTACTATCTTCGGAGGATGCAGTTCATAACAACAAAGCCACAATTGATTTACCGGATACTAGTGACGGTTTTGCTATATCACCTAAAGAACTCAAGGTCAGGGTCATACCGGCCTGGGCCACATGATCAGAGAGCTCCTCTATGTCTCTTTTCATGTAATCCAGGGAGGTACGTCTCAGGTCATTCACACCAGCATGGACAATGATTGAGTCATATTTGTACTTGCTTTGGAGTGACCTGAGTGCTTGTGTTATGTAGCGGATCCTGGCACCCGACAGGCAGCTTACAGTGACCGTCTCCTTGTTCAGCCTGGTGAGAGGGATGTCAGTGTGTCTGACCAATAGAGTCACCTATTACAAGTGTATTAGGTGTATTATTTAGCCTTAAGGGCTGTGACTGTGTGGCACACTGACTTTGTGAACTATGTGATACGTGGGCATTGTTGTGGGGTAGCAGTTGCTTGGATGTCTGCTTTGGAGGTCTCTGTTGCTTGGGTAGATTTTTATTTAGAGCCTCCAAGTATGTTTTTGTGTGTGTGGTTTGCATTGCGATAAATCTATGTGAGACTGGATTTGTGGTGTGTGTGATTACCTTCTCCTCCAGACTGATTGTGCCAGTACTATGTTGAGAGAGCTCAGCCTCCAGTTTGGCTATATAGTTGCATCTCTCTCATATATTTGAGCTTGTTGGGAAGAGGAGAGGGTGGTCTGTGTACATAAGGCAGTTGTAACATTGCCTCAAGATTCCCATATTCACCAGCTGGACTGGAGAGTAAACCTGAAACTGACTTTTGGACATGCCAGAATAGTATAAGGAATTACTTTTTGTCTTGATCAAAAAAGACCAATATGGAGCCAAGTACTTAAAAGAAGTATAAGAGGGTGTAGTGCTTTAGTTTATTAGTGCTTACTTATAAGACACTTATCCTAGCTACTGCTGAGTTTTAGAAGGAAAATAGAGTGCTTACTTTGAGATTTGGAACAGTTCTAAGGGAAAAAGTGAAGAGCAGACTTTGTGGAGCCGGGAATAATTTAAACCTCATTAAGCAGCGCTGCCCGATGCTGCGCAATGTGCAAAAATGCGCAAAAGAGGGTTTTAAGAGAAGGGGAATCAAGGAGTTTGGAATTGACCCAAAATGGCCAATAAAACTACAGTTTCTAGGCAGTAACCACTCCCACAGGGGCAGGCAGGCTGTTCAGTGTTTACCACTGCCACTGATGAACACAGAGACTTCCGTTTAGCCTAAGCAAGCAAGTTACAGATTACTTAGGATTCTTGAGTCCTGTCCGTTATCTGCCAGGGGTATTTCATGGTCTGGAAATCCCATCTTCCTTTTATGGGTATGCCTCAGCCCCCTCAGGAACAACTATCATCATTTCCAGAGGTACTTTGGATCTTTTGAGTTAGGCACCTCTTGAATATTACCCCATGTCGCAAAGGAGGAGGGGGTTTTACTCCAGGGTATTTCTAGTGCCCACGAAAGAGGATAATTGAAGATTAATTCTAGATCTCTACCATTTAAACATCTTTCTGAAGGTGCCCTCCTTTCGAATGTTGTCCCTTCCAACTTTGTTTCCTCTTGTGCTTCCTCAGGCTTATTTGGTCTCTGTGGACCTCAAGGATGCTTATCTTAAAAACTTTATGTGAAGGGGATGATTGGAATATTATGTTTCTCTGTTGCTTTCTGGTGTTTTCAGTTCTGCGCTTTGCCCTTTGGGCTTTCTATTGCCTTCTCCCTCTAGCCTCTATAACAGCCAGGGAACTTCTGAGAGCTCTGGTGTTCATGGCATCCACCATCTCTATGCTTCCTCTGGCCAAACGTCACATGAGAAAGTTTCATTGGTTTCTGTAGTCAGTTTGGCTTCAGAATGCACACCCGCCTATAATTTGTAGTTCCTCTTCTTCCTTGTTTCAAGAAGGAACTTCACTGGTGGATCCAGCAGTTGTATTTAAATCTAGGGTTTCCTTTTCATCCCCTTTTCCTTCTCAGAAACTGTTCACAGATGCTTCAGTCTTGGTATGGGGAGCATCTTTTGGCACCCTAAATGTCCAGAGGGTGTGGTCACCTTTTCAACAGAAAGAGCACATTAGTGTTAGAGATGAGAGCTCTTCTGCTGGTGCCTCAGGCTTTTCATCCTCTCTTCTCCCCAGAACCTCTTAAGGTATTTACAGACAATACCACAGTGATGTGGTTTGTAAACAAATGGGGGGGGGGCAAGATCTTTTCTTCTTTGCCAGTCAGCTGTCATAGTGTGGGATCTTGCTCTCCAGTATCAAGTGACTTTTCAGGCAGTTTACATTTCCTCAGGTCAAAACATTGTAGCAGACACCCTGAGTAGGTCCTTCACTCAGTCCCACGAATGGATGCTTCACAGGGATATGTTTCTGGACAGTGCCCACCAGTGGGGTACTCCTCAGGTAGATCTTTTTCCCTCCTCTCTGAGGAGACAACATCCTCTGTTTTGTGCCAGAGTCCCAGGTCCTCTGGTTTGGTGGACACCCTGTTTTTTTGTTGGAAGGGGATATTTCATTATGCTTTCCCTTTCCTCCCCTCATTCCAAAAGTCTTATACAAAATTCAACAGGGTGCTCCAAAAATGTTGCTGGTGACTCCCTTTTGGCAGAGAATGCATTAGATGTTCATCATGTTACACTGCTGCAGTCATCACACTTGGGTTATCCTGCCGTCAGGCAGTCCCGCAGTCGGCCCGAGTTCCAAAGTCTTGGTCCGGCATCTGTTACGGTCGCTTCTTCCCTGATGTCAGTGCGACAGGGGTATAAAAGAGGCAGCCGACGCCATTTTCTTCAGTCTTTCTTGCCGCACGGTGCCTGAAGCAGAAGCAGTTCGCAAGTGCCGGTTGGCCGACTCCTAAGATTTTCAAATCGAATTTCAGACCGAAGTGTTCAATAAAGCTAAGTTACCCCATTGGGGAACCTTTTCTTGCCTCAGACCAATGTCAGAAAAAGTTAATAATTACATTTCTTGTGGTAAGCAAATACCTCATAAGGATTTTCATTCTTATTGTATCCCTTGTCTAGGCCCAGACCACGACGTCACAGGTTGTCGATTTTGTGCTTGGTTTAACAAACGAACTATTAAATGCCGGTTTGATTTTGCCTGACATTATTTTGGTAGAAAATTTAATTATACCATGCCGTCGGAGCAACTGACGACTGGGATGCATAAAAAGCGCAAAGATAAGGACAGGCAGCCGAGACCCAAACCAGACACCGAGGCCTCTGCTAGGCCAGTCGCCAGTTCTCCGGTCTTCAGTGAGGCGCCGCAGCCCCTGACGACCACTGATTTAGAACCCCAGGCTGCATCCGACTCCCAAGCGGAGATTGCTGGGCCTCCAGACCCTTTATCTTTAGGTCCTTCCGACTCCATGGCTGAAGGGGATTCCGGTGCTGTTGAAAGGACAGCAGTCTCCAGTGCAAGGCCCCATGCCTAAGAAACAGATGCTTAAGATGGCTGAAGACTTAATTACCCTAATCAGGGGTTCCCATCCCCCACCTGACAAAAGGCCTAGACAGGAGGAGGACTACGCTTCCTCTGACCAGGTCTCCATTTCCTCAGATTCTTCTGAGGAACGGGAATACTCTCTTCCCCCTTATGAAGACTCTGATGCTGAAGAGTCCATTCCTTCAGCATCTCCCCCAGAAGACTACTGTTTTGGGGAAACTTTACATACCATGAGGGAACATTTCCACTGGGAAAGCCAGGATTGCACTGATTCTAAGAAAAGGCTCCGAGAGTTCCTCTTACTACCCCAGCACAGACCCCTTGCTATTCCACCTGTGTTAGACATTGTGGATGATGTTTATTCAGAATTTAGCCTTAACTCGGACTCATTACCTCCTGCACCAGCCAAACCAGACAGATACTACAGAGTACCTGACTCACATAAATTTCTATATAAAAGCCCGGTTGCTGACCCAGAAACTATTTCCCAGGGTCCCAAAGGGGTTAAGGCCTCTATTGCTAAAAATCCTGT
Organism: Protopterus annectens; assembly: GCF_019279795.1. NCBI lineage: Eukaryota > Metazoa > Chordata > Ceratodontiformes > Protopteridae > Protopterus > Protopterus annectens. The sequence continues at coordinate 1,266,119,212 of NC_056745.1, forward strand.
ACTTTCTGAAAGGGATTCTAGAGCACTAGACCGATGGGGAAAGAAAGTGTATACCTCAGCTACTCTGGCTATGAGGGCCTTAAATTGCCAGTTTCACATGCTGAAATATCAACAATATTTGATGTCTCAATTAAAACAAAAAATGAGCACACATACAGAGCAGCCTGATTACAAGGAAATGTGAGATTTGTTGCATGCAGCAGAACAAGTGGGAAAACATACTTTGCAATGTGGATTTGATTCATTGGAAGCTTCTTGTAGAGCAACTGTAACAGGGTCTGTCATTCGTAGGCATGCTTGGTTAAAAGAACAAACTTTACCTTATCATGTTAAAGCAAAGTTATTGGATGCACCCTTACAGCAGGATGTTTTATTTGGTGTGAAAGCAGAAGAGGTTTTAAAGAAAATGGAGGATAAAGCAAAATCTATGCAGACTGTCAAGGATTTTTTTTACAGGTTCAACCCCCTCATTTCAGCAGAAATTGGCCAACCAAAAACTGGTCCTTTCCAACTTCTGACAGACCACAGAGGGGCAAATACAGATGCCCAAGGGGCAGAGGTCAGCCACAAGGCTCTTACAAGCCACGCCAATGGGGTGCCACAACCCAGAAAGGAGGAGAAGACAGGTCTCAAATTATCAGAAGACAATCACAATGACTTACCCCTCAGACTGCCAAGCAAATCACTCTTGGCAGCTCCCTTGGGAGGAAAACTTTCACTTTTTGCAGATAATTGGCACATCATCACAAAAGACAAATGGGTACTAAATATTGTATCTCAAGGATACAGGTTCCACTTTCACACTTTACCAAGGATAAAAGGAATGCCAAACCTGCCACCAAATCAATGGGCAGAGGCTCAAAGACAAATTACAGCACTCATGGATATGAGAGCCATTCAACAGGTCCCTACACAGGAGCAAGGACAAGGATTTTACTCAAGACTATTTCTGGTTCCCCGGAAGGACAAAGCATGGAGACCCATTCTGGACCTTTCAATTCTAAACACATACCTGGAAGTACCCAAATTCAAGATGCTCACACTACAGCAACTTCTTCCCATGCTGGGCAAGAAGGCTTGGCTAGTAACGTTGGACCTCAAGGAGGCATACCTGCATGTCCCTATCAGACAAAATTGCAGAAGATACCTCCGATTTATAGCAGGTACAACTCATTACCAATTCTCTGCACTGCCCTTCGGCTTATCTACTGCGCTCAGGGTCTTCACAAAATGCCTGGCACCAGTAATTGCATACTGCAGACAAAGAGGAATTCAAATATATCCATACCTGGACGACTGCCTTATTCAAGCTGAAAGCAAGAACATTCTTTTAAAACATCTGGCGTTTGTAAAAAACCTACTAAGTTGCCTAGGGTACACAGTAAATGAAAAGAAGTCAAAACTAGTGCCCTCACAAGACATAATATTCCTGGGTGCCAGCTTAAATTTAACGGCCCAGATGGCTTATCTCACACCAGACAAGCAAGGACAACTGACTCAATACTTCAAAATGATGGCAACAAAGACCCAACTCCTTGCAAGAAAAATTCTGCAGGCCTTGGGATTCATGGCATCTTGCATTCAACTAATACCTTGTGCCAAACTGCATATGAGGAAATTACAATGATACATGAAAAGCATATGGACTCAACACAGCCACAGCTTGGAAACAATAATACCACTCATTCCCTGCCTTCAGCTGGAGTTTCTATGGTGGGCTCAGGCATGTCACCTCAACAAGGGTCAGCCTTTCACCTTGCCCACAGCCAGGCAAGCAATAACAACAGATGCATCGGATTATGCCTGGGGAGCACACATGGCAGGACGGTGTATTCAGGGCAAATGGTCTGCAGATCAAATGCATCTCCACATCAATCAAAAAGAGATGCTAGCTGTACAACATGCCCTAACAGCTTTCAAGGACCTCCTACATCCAGGACAACTTCTAATAAAGACGGACAACACCACAGTGATGTGGTACATAAACAAGGGGGCACACATTCCTACCCCCTATGCAGGCAAGCAATGACCTTGTGGAACACAGCACTGACCTACCAAGTTCAATTACAAGCACAATTCCTGCCAGGAAAGAAAAATACATTGGCAGACGAACTAAGCAGAAATATCATGGATCCTCACAAGTGGAAACCAGTCCCACAAGTATTCACAATGATGAATCAAAAATGGGGGAGCCCAGACATAGATCTGTTTGCCTCCCCCCAAAACTACCAACTACGAAAGTTTTGCACAAGGACATACCACACCCTAGCTTGGAAAGTGGACGCCCTCTCATTCAGTTGAAAAACACTAACAGTGTATGCCTTTCCCCCACTGCCTCTCCTGGCAAAGGTGCTGCTAAAAGCCAGACTAGAGAGGCCACACATGATACTCATTGCTCCAGACTGGCCACGCCAACACTGGTATCCAATATTAAGGAACATGGCTCAAGGCCCACCATGGATTTTACCTCAAATTCCTCACCTGCTGACTCAGCAAAACAATCAGATTCTACACAGCCAGCTGAAGACTTTAAATCTGGCTGCATGGCAGATTATCTAAACAACCAGTCAACACTTCCCTCTACAGCTGTTATGAATGTCATTCTGGAGGCCAGGAGACCCAGCACCAGGAAAACCTACTCAGACAAATGGAAAAGATTCTGTGCCTGGAACCAGGCTACAGGCCAAAATCCTCTTGTCCCAAATATTCCTCAGATTCTGCAATATTTGACTGAGATGTTGCACAAAGGCCTTTCCTTTTCATCTATAAAGATCCACGCTTCAGCTATTTCAGCTCATTACAACATGGATCCTCCTATTTTTTCACATCCATTACTAAGACAGTACCTCAGAGGGGCTAAGAAAATAAGACCGCCCCGGAGAGCACCAACACCAACTTGGGACCTCAATTTTGTTCTGGAAAAACTTACACTGCCGCCCTTCGAACCAGCTTTTTTAGCTGATTTAAAATTTTTATCATGGAAAACTGCCCTACTGCTAGCAATAACGTCAGCACGAAGAGTGTCAGAGCTACAGGCCCTATGGCAGTGGAGCCTTTCATCATTTTTCATCAAGACAGAGTCTCTTTTTATGAACTAACCCTTCCTTTATGCCAAAGGTAGTATCCAGTGTGGCTCTAAACCAAACCATTCATTTACCCACCTTTTATCCAAACTCCCGGAATAAAGGGGAAAAACTCCTACACTCTTTGGACATTCACAGGCAATTACGTTTCTACTTGGATAAAACATAGGCTTTCAGAAAAACTGATCAGCTCTTTGTATCCTATGCTGCAGGATCTCAAGGAAAGCCTATCTCAAAACAGACCATTTCAAAATGGATAGGATACTGTATCCGTTTTTGCTACACACACCATGGGAAACCTGTCCCCTGGTAACATTAGGCCTCATTCCACCAGGACTACAGCAACATCAGCAGCCTTCCTCAGAGGAGTACCAACCAAGGATATCTTGGAAGCTGCAACTTGGAGTTCAGTGCACACCTTCACCAAGCACTGCCACTTACCCCTATACTCAAAAACCAGAGCTGGCTTTGCCACTGCAGTCAGGACCTACTAGCTTCTCCAAACCCTGTTTAGTACCAACCGCCCAGCCATAGCTTTGGGATTCAACCCAAGTGTGGTGACTGCAGCATTGTAACACGATGAACATAGTACAGTTTTGTATCTATCATAAATGTAGATGTTCGAGTGTTCACACTGCTGCAGTCCAGGTTACCCTCCCAGCATCCCCTCTTTTTACCTGGGTTTTATCTATCTCTCCCTTTATACAATCTCTATGATGCATTTCTGTATGGTGTGTTTGCTTACAGCTGTAGCTATTTTTTTCTACTTATGTAATTTACTTAAGATTATGTATTGCCTTCCTATTTGGGGGGCACCTGACATCTGGGGCAAGAAAAACTGAAGAAAATGGCGTCGGCTGCCTCTTTTATACCCCTGTCGCACTGACGTCAGGGAAGAAGCGACCGCAACTGACGCCGGACCGAGACTTTGGAAGTCGGGCTGACTGCGGGACCGCCTGACGGCAGGATAACCCAAGTGTGATGACTGCAGCGGTGTGAACACTCGAACATCTACATTTATGGTAGGTACAAAACTGTACTTTCCCCCTTCTTTTGCATTTGACCAAGGGCAGTCATCCGAAATTACCTCACAGGGTAGACCTGCTCACACAGGATAAGGGATCTCTCATCCATCCCCACCTGTCCACTCTGCAGCTAGCACTGTGGGTGATAGGATTTTGATTCCACATAGACACTTTTTTTCTGAGGATGTGCTTAGGGTCATGCGGGAGGCCAGGAAACCCAACACTAGGAAATCCTACTTACCCAAATGGAAAAGATTTTCTGTTTGGTGTCTTTCTCATAACCTGGTTCCACTTTCTGTTTATGTTCTTTGGTTCTCTCATCTGTGTGAATTGCTCAATGCTGGGTTGACGTATTCTTCTGTTAAAATCCAGTTGTCAGCGATCTCTGCCTTTATCTCCTCCTTTAGCTTCTAGATTTAAAGCTAAACATTTCCTTAATGATGATCCTCCTCCCTGGGATCTTAATTTTGTTTTGTAAAAATTGATTCTGGCTTCTTTTGCAGTTTCGGCGTCTTTGCAAGATTATTGTTGGAAGATTGTACTTTTCTTAGCTCTTACTTCTGCCAGACGGGTGTCTGCCTTATGGCTTGTTCTCTTTTTTGGTGTTTCATAAGGATAGGGTGTCATTGTATACTAATCTTTAATCTAATGTTGTTAGTCTTCTTTCCATTCATCACTGATGGGTTTAGTTCCAATCCCTCGGAACAGAGTCGGCCTTTTTACTAAGCTCACGCCAGCCCAAAAACTCGTGAGCCAAGTCTCTACCCAGAATGCCCTTCTCCCTGTTACCGCAGATCTCGTTTGCCACATAGCCATTAAGCCACATTTCAGCCGAGTTCTCAGGTAAGTGGAACTTTTTTGATATTTGTGTGAAAAATTGTGGGTATCTTCATATTTTATTAAGCGATTAGTATTCCCAGTGTCTTTTCTTATGTCTAACCTTGTTTTTCCTCTCTATCTGTTGTTACCGTTCGTAAACTTTCAAGTACCATGTTGGTATGGCCTTTCCTCCCTTACCCTTGTGGTATTTCTTCAATACCATAGTTGGTATTGTCTCTCCTGTTTAACCTGTTAGCTTTGACTTTTATTCAGGTGTTTCCCTATACCAGTCTGTTATATTTGTCACTTTTTTGAACAGAGTTGACTTTATTCTAGTTGGATTATACAGTTGGCCTGTGGTGTCTTTTCTTTCAAGATGTCGGACAAGAAGGATACTTCAGCTTTTAAGCATTGTACTTCATGTAAGGGCAAGTTACCTAATAGTGATTCCCATGATGACTGTGTATACTGTTTGGGAGTGCCCCACCTTTCGGTGCAGCCTCCGTGTGACATTTGTCAGAGTTTCAGTCAACGCACTCTTAATGAGCGCAAAAATAAACTCATTCTGAAAGCGTTACTCAAGTCTCCTTAATCAGAGACCATTTCTGCGATGGCGGTCTCAACTCCTCCTTCTTAGGTCAAAAAGAGATTCCACTCTGTTCCTTCTTCACCATCAGGTGATCAGAGCAAGCCAGGGAAATCAAAAGTCCCAAAGTTATCTTCGGAACGTAAGTCTGCCTCTATGGCTCCATCTTCATCGGCTCTGACCATCTCGAAACCTTCAATACCGGCACCTGTTTTGGCACCGATCCTGCCTCTGGCACTGATCATAGACCTTACTATGCCTATTTTGACTTTAGCACCTGTGGCCACTTTGGCTCAAGGCACACCTTCGACTACTCCATTAATTTCCATTTTGGAACTGACCATTTTGGCTCTGAGTGCCACTTTGGCACCAAGCACTCTACTGACCTCACTGGATTTGACCCCTTTACTTCCAGTCTTGAAACTAGAGACTTTGGTGCCAGCAAATTTTGCACCATGAACCTGATACTCCCCTTCCGTAGATCCATTTTTGGGTTCAAGAGTATAGCCCCTTCATCGAACATCCTGACTCCCCGTCAGGAGTATCCTCTAGATCCACCATGAGCCTGTTGGAACACAACGTGGTGCGTCCTGTAGACCAGCTGTTGTTTGCCAGGGGGATTCCCTTACTTTCTAAGGTCCCATCCACCTGCAGGACTTGGGTTGTCATATCCATGGACTCCATTTTACACTCCTCTGTCGACCATCTCTCTTCCGAAGCCTTCTGTTCCGACATCCGTCTTGGAACCCATCACCCCGGCGCCTACGGTGCATCTCACTCTGGCTCAGAGTTTGTTGATTTGGTCTTTGGTTCCCACTGAACTGATCCTTTCTCAATCTAGGGATTGGGGGACTGGCGCGTTGGCCCAGGGTACAGAGCCACCTCCATCCTCTGCACTGATAGCTGCGTCCACGCCGATCCTACTTGAGACTCCATCTGTGGGGGGGGGGGGATTCGTCTGAGCTGGGTGTGACCCCGGTCTCAAGGTTGTCTTTTTCGGTTCCGGGCTGCCATCCCTCTTCAGGCGGGCCTGCCTTCCGCACGATGGAGAGGGCTCTTTCTTCAGGCAGCACTCCTTTGATGTCGGAACCCCAGTTTTCACCCCCTGAGCTACAACTGTTACAGACTCCACCCCCCAGGACATTGGGCAGAAAAGCCAGAGGACACCCCTGTTCAGGGTACCTGCTCTTCAGAGTCCTCCTCAGAGACCCCCCACTGAAGAGCCCCCTCGAAAGAAGACGTGCAAGAGGAAACACAATGTCTTGCCTGAGGAGTCCTTAAACGAAGACAGGGATTACGATGATGAAGGGTCCCCACGGTCATCTCTTGATGATGTCTCCTTCGGAGACTTCCCGGAAATGTTAAAGCAGATAGGTGACTGGAAGCCCTCCAACCCTTCGTCTGAAGAGTCCATGTTCCTGCAGGCTTTTCGCACCCAGCCCTCTACCTCTTGGGTGACCCTGCCTGCCGATGAGCTTGTCATGCAGTGCACTTGGAAGAACCCTGATTCCATTGAGGCAATCCCTTGGAGACCAGACAAAATACTTTCCTCTCCCAAGGAGAACCCGCATTGGTCCAAAGGGTTACCTGTTGATGCTATGGTGGTGGTGGCGGCGGTCACGAAAAAGGACTTGGCTGAGGAAAGTCCCGCTGTCCACCTGCCCAACAGGGTGTCCCGGGTGGTGGACAGGCTTGGGAAGCGCGTTTTTGCATCAGGGACCTTTGCTATCCAGTCTCTGAATTGTTTGACACATTTTATGAGGCTCCAGAGGGACTTGATCTCCTAACTCTCTGTGACACTCACAGGACAGTTGTCTGACGAGGTCAGGGACAAAGTAGCCTCACAGCTCGCAACCTTGGAATCAATATCTAACTTGTCCATGAGGTTGCTGTCACATACGACTGAAGGGGTGGGTAGAGCAACGGGTCCGGGCATTATGAGGCGTCATGCCTGGATGCGCATTTTTGACCTCGCAGATCCCTTCAAGTCTTCCTTTCTGAATGCTCCTATCGAAGCTTCATCCGTTTTTGGCTCCAAAGTGAAGGACACGCTAGTCAGGTGCAAGCAAGATGGAAAGACCATGTCTGTCATATGCCTACTGTTTTCCAACCCTCAACGTGCCTTCTCCAGGAATCAGAGGAGTGGAAAAATGTGGCATAAGAAATCTCAGGGTCCTTTCCATGCCACACATGGCGATGATACTCCCAGAGGCAGGGAGGGGATCCTCGTAACCAAGGCTCCAGGGACTCTTTCTCTGGACAGCCTTATCAGCGTTCCTGAGGAGCAGCCCAATTGCTTACCTCTGGAAGTAGTCGGGGGTCATTTCTCTCTGCACCAAGCAGCCTGGCAATCTATTACCACCGATCGTTGGGTGCAGAGCATTTATCACCAGCGGTTACACTATTCCCCTTCTTGTCAGCTAAATTTTCCAATAAAACTTCCTGACGGTCCACCCAGTCAAACGGAAGAAGCAGCTTCAGAGATTATAAAGCTGTCTCAAAAAAGAGTCATCCAACCAGTCCCACCAGACCAATGCAGATCCGGATTTTACTCGAGATTATTTTTGGTGCCAAAAAAGATGGGACAGGAGACTCATTTTGGATCTCAGCAGCTTAAACAAGTGTGTCACCCAAAACAATTTCCGGGTGGTCATGGTTCACTCCAGTCTCCCCTTTTTAAGAGAAGGCAATTGGATGTGCTCTATAGATCTCCGGGATGTGTATTACCACATCAAGATGGACAAACACTCCAGGAGTCTGCTTCGCATCCGGCTAGGAGCCAGTCATTATCAATTCCATGCCCTGCTGTTCGGTCTGTCTACAGGCCCCAGAGTGTTCACGAAATGCATGGCAGTGGTAACAGCTCACTTGAGACTAAAAGGATTCTGGGTGTTTCCATATCTGGATGACTGGCTCCTTACCACCCCCACCGAGCATCTTCTGGTAACAGCACTGCATTATACTCTCTCTGGCAAAATTGTTGGGAATAGCGATTCATTGGGAGAAATCAAGCCTTACCTCTACACAACAAATAGAGTTCATTGGAATAGTGTTCAATACTCACTCCTGTCTGGTGTCACTCCCAATTCACAGACTCCATCAACTGAGGCTTCAACTCTGGGTGATACTCTCTCAAACAACAGTCTCTGCAAGGGAAGTTCTTCAGGCCCTAGGTTCTATGGCAGCATCAATCCCAATAGTGCCTCTAACAAAGCTACATATGTGGATTCTGCAGTGGCTCTTTCTGTGTCAATGGTTCCCAAACTATCACCCCCTCTGTTACCAGATTCGAGTAACCAACTCCTGCAAACAGGACCTGCTTTGGTGGATGATGCCAGACTTAGAACTTTGGAGTCGTCCATTTCAGTCTCCTCATCCCACAGCTATTGTGACCACGGATGCTTCCATGATCAAGTGGGGGGCCATTTCCAGGTAAAGACTGTCCAAGGCACATGGCCCACCTCAGAGGCCCACCTGCATATCAATGTTCTGGAACTGAGAGCTGTGCTGTTAGCATTGCAGGTCTTTCATTTGGCTCTTCCTTCCAGGACAGTTGCAGTTCAGTCAGACAATATGTCAGTGGTCTTGTATATCAACAAGCAAGGAGGAACCAAGTCTTGCCCCCTATGTGGAGAAGCCATGAGAATTTGGCAGTGGGCGATAGCTTCCAACCTCTTTCTGATAGCAACGCTATCCTGGGGAGTTCCAACGTGATTGCAGACAAACTGAGCAGATGCATCCTCATGCCTCACGAGTGGTCCCTCAACCCCTAGGTGCCATTAGTAATCTTCAGCTACTGGGGTCAGCCTTGCTGTGATCTTTTTGCCTCCCCATCAAACAACAAGCGCAGCAGCTGTTACGCCCTACTTTCCCCAGAGGGCGAGTTACAGAGGGACGCTCTGATCCACGATTGGCCCATGAGACTTCTTTACTCTTATCCTCCCATCCCTCTGATCCCACAATTTCTAAAGAAAGCTGTTCGGTTGAGAATCAAGGTGATCCTCATAGCTTCATTCTGGTCTCAACAAGTTTGGTTCCCATTCCTTTGGCCTCACCTAGTATGCCCGCCGTGGATTCTGGACCCTCTACCAGATCTGATTACTCACCCCCAAGGGTAGAGGCACCCAATTCTGTTCAGTCACAAGCTGACAGCTTGGTTTTTCTCCACTTCCACTAGTCGCCAGGTAAGCTAATCTCTCCTCGCCTGTTCAAGACATCATTCTGGCCTGTCACAAACTATCCACCAGAAGACTATATCAGGATAAATGGAAAAGGTTCTCCATCTGGTCTAAGGATAATGTACTAGACTCGTATTCAGCTCCAATTACTGCAGTGCTTCAATACTTGGCTAAGTTTATTGATAATGGAGCCTCTGCCTCTATGGTACGAGTACATCTAGCGGCAATTTCCACAATGATATAGATGGCACTCCTCTTATCTCTTTACACCTTTGCAAGGCTTTCCTCAAGGGGACCTCTCATATCATGCCTCCTGTCAGACAGCCCGTGGAACCATGGAACCTCACTCTTTGACTCAAAAACCTTTTGAACCTGCTGTGAAGTGTGATATAAAGTTTTTGTCTTAGAAATCCTTGTTCTTGGTAGCCATTACCTCTGCCAGAAGAGTCTCAGTGCTGCAGGCATTGTGTATCAAAAGGCCCTATGTGGTCTTTCATAAAGACAGAGTATCACTTCAGACGAATCCATCCTTTTTTCCCCAAAGTTGTTTCTGAATTCACCATAAACCAGACCATTGACCTACCGGTGTTCTTTCCGAATTTTGCCAATAAAGGAGAGTATTGCTTTCACTCCTTAGACGTACATAGACAATTGAGATTTTACCTAGACAGGACCAAGCCTATCCGTAAATCTGAACAGCTTTTCATTTCCTTTTCTGGGCCCAAAATGGGAGAGGCTGATGTCCTTCAAGGATGCATCTGCAGTCCTTACAAATGGGTTGTCCTGTCGTCAGGCAGCCCTTCGGTCGGCCGGATTCCAAAGTCTGGGTCTGGCTTCGGCTGGTGTCGCACTTCACCCGACATCATAGCTGCAGTTCTTCGGGTATAAAGGCATCAGCCGATGCCATTTTCCTCAGTCTTTCTTGCCGCGTGGCGCCCGAAGCAGAAGCTGTTTGCAAGTGCCGGTCGGTCAGATCCAGAGATTACTCTACCGAATACTACTTCAAAGACTTCTAAAAAGCTAAGTACCCCGTTGGGGACTCTTTCTTGCCTCAGCCGATGTCAGAAAAAGTGAATAACTGTTTAACTTGTGGGAAACAAATACCTCATAAAGATTTCCACTCTTACTGCTTACCTTGTTTAGGCCCAGACCACGACGTAGTAGCTTGTCTAGCCTGTGCTTCTTTTAACCGACGGACGCTTAGACGTCGGTCGGAGTTTGCTGAGCAGTTTTTCGGCTCTGATTTTGTGTATATTATGCCGTCGGATCCTCCGACTACACAAATTGCCAAAAAACGCAAAGAAAAGGATCGACACTCGCGGTCCGCGGTTTTGGCCGAAACCGCGGTTAAGCAAACCGCGAGTGTCTCGGTTTCAGCCGAAACCGAGCAAGCGGTCCTTGTTTCAGCCGAATCCATGCCTTCTACCGAGGCCTCTTCTAGCCTGGTAGAATCGGCCTCTGAAATTCAACCTACTGCTGTGGTTTCTCAGGAATTATCGGACACTATCCCCTTGGATGTATCTACCCCTGCACGTGGAGCTGCTAGGCCTCCTGCAGCCATGTCCATTAAGGCCTTTGCCAGGGCTAAAGCAGCCAAAACTTCTAAGTCTGTGCCTGTTAAGCCCCCCTCTCACAGGCCCAGCTCCAGTTCCCAAATGCTTTCTCTAGCTGAGGATCTCATTTCTTTAATAAGGGGATCCCAACCTCATCCAGACAGGGCCTCTCATCCACCTCCAGAGAAGAGACCTAGAGCAGAGCCCCCTGAGCCAGTGTCCACCGATGATTCCTCTGATGATTCAGACAATACAGACCCTCCAGAGGCTCCTTATTCTCCTTACGAAGACTCTGATGCTGAAGAGTCGATCCCTTCTGCCTCTCCACCTGAGGAATTTTCCTTTGGGGAAACCTTACATGCCATGAGGGAACAATTTCAGTGGCAGGGCCAAGATTTCTCAGACTCCAAGAAAAGGCTTAGGACCTTTTTGCATTTACCACAACATAGGCCTTTAGCTATACCTCCAGTTCTTTCTGTTGTAGATGATGCATTCAATGATGCTTGTACTGCTCCTGATTCTTTACCTCCAGCCCCTGCTAAGCCCGATAGGTTCTACAGGGTCCCGGACACACATCACCATTTATACAAGGCTCCTTTTGCAGATCCCGAGACTATCTCCCAGGGGCCTAAGGCAGTAGCATCTACCTCTGCTAAAAATCCCCTCCCCTCTGAAAGGGAATCCAGGTCCTTAGAGAGATGGGGTAAAAAAGTATACGCCTCTGCTACTCTGTCAGCTAGGGCCTTGAACTGTCAGTTTCATATGATCCAATATCAGGAGTTTATGCTTGATCAGTTAACTAAGAAACTGTCCTCTGATGAATCTTTAGATAAGAAATATGTTCTGGAAATGGTGAATAACATTCAGCAAGTTAGTAACCATTCTTTAAAATGCGGCTATGATGCACTGGAGGCTTCCTTTAGATCAGCCATGACTGGCACAGTTATCAGAAGGCATGCATGGTTGAAAGAACAGGCCTTGCTCGATCATGTCAAATCAAAACTATTAGATGCTCCCATGGACAAGGTCAATTTATTTGGTTCTCCTGCTCAGCAGGTACTGAAGAAAATGGAAGAGAAGGCAAAATCTGTACAAACAGTGAAAGACTTCTTACAGGTCCAACCTCCAAGGTTTAGCAGGAACTGGCCCTCCAAAAATTGGTCCTTTCCAGACTCCTCTAAAGCACAGAGAGGCAGGAATAGGCGTACAAGAGGCAGGAACCAATCAAGGGGTGCCTACAGGGGACGCCAGTGGCAGGGCAACAACCAGCGAGGCACAGACACAGCCACTACCACTGCAACAGGACAATCACAGTGACTTGGCTCTGGCACCGCCTACCAGGGAACAGCTAGCAGCACCCTTAGGCGGAAAGCTAGCCTTATTTTCAAAGAACTGGCATTACATCACAAGGGACAAGTGGATTTTGCAAACTATAGACCAAGGGTACAGGTTTCATTTCCATACTCTACCAGGAAAAAGAGGAATGCCAAACCTACCACCAAATCAAAAGATAGAAGCTCTAAAACAAATAACTCAATTAGTAAGAATGAGAGCTGTGGAAAAGGTACCATCTATGGAACAAGGAAAGGGATTTTACTCCAGACTCTTCCTGGTACCAAGAAAAGAGAAAAAATGGAGGCCTATTCTCGACCTGTCCGCTTTAAACACATATCTCATTGTTCCAAAATTCAAAATGCTGACCCTACAGCAGCTTCTTCCCATGCTGGGCAAGGAGTCTTGGCTGGTAACTCTAGATCTCAAGGAGGCATACCTGCACGTCCCCATACGACCAAATTGCAGAAGATACCTCAGATTTCTTGCAGGATCAGAGCATTATCAATTCTCAGCATTGCCCTTTGGCTTATCTACTGCGCCCAGAGTGTTCACGAAATGCCTGGCATCAGTAATCGCTCATTGCAGACTTCAGGGAATCCAAATTTATCCCTACCTGGACGACTGCCTGATACAAGCGGACAACAAAAACAAGCTAACAGAAGACTTACAAAGAGTCATTTACTTGCTACAGGCCCTGGGATATACAGTCAATATAAAAAAGTCAAGGCTGATACCATCCCAAAGAATAACCTTTTTAGGTGCACAGCTGGACACATCAAAACAGATGGCATTCCTAACTGTAGAAAAGCAAGAACAACTTCCTCTCTATTTCTTGGCATTAACAAAGCAGTACCATCTAACAGCAAGAAAAGTACTGCAAGCCCTGGGCTTCATGGCATCCTGCATAATTCTGGTCCCTCATGCCAGACTGCATATGAGAAAGCTACAGTGGTACCTGAAGAATTTATGGTCTCAACACAAACACAGCCTAGAAACCAAAATTCCACTAATACCATGCCTGAAGCAAGAGTTCCTATGGTGGGCTCAGGCCTGTCAATCAAACACAGGTTTGCCCTTCTGCAGCATTCAACCAAGCCAAACCATCACAACGGACGCCTCAGACCTCGGTTGGGGGGCCCACATGCTAGACAAGTGCATACAAGGCCTATGGACTCAAGATCAGCTGCACCTGTACATAAATCTAAAGGAAATGCTGGCAGTAAAATTGGCAATCCAGACATTCAGACCATTCCTCCAAGAAGGGCAGTTGATAAGGACGGACAACACCACAGTTATGTGGTACATCAACAAACAGGGAGGCACACATTCATACCCTCTATGCCGGCTGGCACTGGACCTATGGAATGTGGCCCTGAGCTACAATATTCAGTTACAAGCAAATTTTGTACCGGGAAAAGAAAACATTCTAGCAGACATATTAAGCAGAACTACCACGGATGCCCACGAATGGATGCTGCACCCAGACATCTTCAAAACCATCACAAGAAAATGGGGACTACCACAAATAGACTTATTTGCATCCCCACTCAATCACCAGCTCAAGAAATTCTGCACAAGGACGTACCATCCACTTGCTTGGAAAGTGGACTCCCTATCTTTCAGTTGGAAAAACCTGACAGCATATGCATTCCCACCACTTCCTCTGATGCACAAGGTGCTATTGAAGATCAAAGAGGAACGTCCAAAGATCATTCTGATAGCTCCAGACTGGCCAAGACAACATTGGTACCCATTACTGAGGAGCATGTCTCGGGAACAAATGTGGACACTACCCCTGATCCCATTGCTGTTAACACAGAACAACTACAACATCCTGCATCCAAACCTGAAAACTATGCAGCTGACTGCCTGGAACATTACATAAGAGCTACTAACCCAAATTTATCCCAAAGGGTTAAAGACATTATCCTTGAGGCTCGCAGACCTTCAACAAGAAAGAATTATGCAGCAAAATGGAAAAGATATCTCATTTGGAGTACTGCGAAGGGACAAGATGTGTCACTGGTAAACATAGCCAACATCCTGGAGTACTTGGCAGAGCTCTTCCATACAGGCCTGTCCTATTCCTCCATCAAGATACACGCATCAACTATTTCATCAGAATACAGCTTGGATCCCCCTGTCTTCTCACATCCTGTGCTCAGGTAGTTTCTGAGAGGAATTAAAAATGTAAAACCTCCTAGGAAACCACCATTGCCAGCATGGGACTTGAACTTTGTGCTAGAAAAATTGACACTTCCTCCTTTCGAACCGGCAGCAACAGCAGAATTGCAATACTTATCCTGGAAAACTGCTTTCCTGCTGGCAATCACCTCAGCAAGAAGGGTTTCTGAACTACAGACATTAATGGCAATGCAACCCTTCCTGATCTTCCATCAAGACAGAGTGTCCATGAGAACAAATCCTACATTTATGCCTAAGGTGGTATCCAGAGTGTCTTTAAACCAGGCTATCCACCTACCTACATTCTTCCCCAACCCACAGAACAGGGGAGAAAGGCTGTTGCATACCTTGGATGTGCATAGACAATTACGCTACTACCTGGACAGGACCAAGTGCAATAGAAAAACTGACCAGCTTCTGGTAGCATATGCAACAGGAAGGGAAGGAAAAGCAATTTCAAAACAGACAATCTCCAAGTGGATAGGAAATTGCATTAGATTTTGTTACTGTTTCCATGGAAAGAAAACTCCAGAGAACATCAGGCCTCACTCCACAAGGGCTACAGCCACTACTACAGCTTTCTTACGAGGGGTGGCTACCAAGGACATTATAGAGGCTGCTACTTGGACCTCCGTGCATACATTTGCCAAGCATTATAATTTACCTTTATACTCTAGATCCCGAGCAGGTTTTGCCATTGCTGTTTTGCAAGGGATCCTAACTACACCATAATCTCTCTTCTTTCCTCCTCCCCTAGTTTGGCTATGGTATTCTACCCATTTGTAAGGACTGCAGATGCATCCTTGAAGGACATAGTACAGTTTTGTACCTACCATAAATGTAGATGTCCGATAGGAATGCATCTGCAGTCAGGATTACCCACCCTTCCCTCTGTGGTACTCCTAGGGTATTTGCCATTTTTCAGCTAGCTTGGGGGGGATCTATTATGGTGTATTTGTTTGTATATATGTACATACATGTTTATTTTATGTGTTTGCTCTCTACTATTTGGAAACATTGGCATTTATCCAAATTTAGCCATCCAAGAGGGCACCTGGCATCTGGGGCAAGAAACACTGAGGAAAATGGCGTCGGCTGATGCCTTTATACCCGAAGAACTGCAGCTATGACGTCGGGTGAAGTGCGACACCAGCCGAAGCCAGACCCAGACTTTGGAATCCGGCCGACCGAAGGGCTGCCTGACGACAGGACAACCCATTTGTAAGGACTGCAGATGCATTCCTATCGGACATCTACATTTATGGTAGGTGCAAAACTGTACTTTTCCAAGGTTACATTATCAAGATGAATCCAAAAGCCAGCAAGAAGAAAAACAAATCCAAATGAGACAACCACTTTATTTGAGTTGAGCGCTTCTCTCTCCACTAAAGAGACTTCATCAGAACAATGTGCACATAACACCCAGCCTTTTATATACCCTCCCCATTTAATCAGTCAGAACTTTAATGAGAATCAGTTAAAAACAGAAAACCCACATTGGTAATAAAAACCCATTCAACACTGTTACAATTAATTAACATGATCAAGTTTCATATACAGACTTAAAATTTCTTGTTAAAAATAACATTAAAACCATCTTAAAACTGTATAAAAAAATATATATATAAACATTAAATTCTATACCGTAACAAATTAGTTCAATGGTACTCAGAAATGTTCTTCCATAAGGGCCACCCATGGACCTCAAGATAGCCTGGGATTCTGTCCCATCAGTGATGAATGGAAAGAAGATTAACAACATCAGATAAAGAAGTTATGTCTTACCTTAACTTTCCATCTGTGTTGTTTATCTTCTTTCATTCATCACTTCCCACCCTCCTTTCCCCCTCCAAAGGCTCCTGGTGGATGCTTTGGGTCTAAGTGTTGCCTTAGGGTATTTGCGCAGAAGTGGCCTCAGCTTTTACTTCCTTTTCTCTAGCAAACACGATCTGAGGTAACCGGGAAAAAGGCATTCTGGGTAGAAACTTAGCTTGAGAGTTTTTTGGCTGGCGCGAGCTTGGTTAAAAAGGCTGACACTGTTCTGAGGGATCGGAACTGAACCCATCAGTGATGAATGAAAGAAGATGAACAACGCAGATGAAATGTTATGGTAAGACATAACTTCTTTTTTTATGCTCATGGTGGTGAATTTGTTGTCCCAGTCTATTTGTATGCCCACTTTTTTTCTCTTCTCTGCAATCTGCCAGTTAGAAGGTGCTGTACATATTGGATGTGCATAGACAACTCTGATCTTATTTGGATAAGAGAAATCTGATCAGCTATTTGTTTTCTTTCATCTTAGGTCCTTGGGTATAGCTGTGTCCAAGCAGATAATTTCTTCTATAGCTATTTCTTTTTGCAATTCATTTCATGGTAAAAGCCTTCCTTATTTTGTTATGGCTCATTCTACTACAGCTGTGGCTGCTTCTGTTTTTCAAAGGTTTGGATACTAGCTGTATTCTTGAGGCAGCTACGTGGACGTCTGTGCATACATTTACCAAACATTACAAGCTGGATGAAATCTTCAGTGCTAGAGCTGGTTTTGCTAGGGCCATCCTTCTTGGTTTCCTAGAGGGTTCTGCTAGTCCCTCTTCCTCCCAAGTTTCTTCCTGAGCTTTGGCACTCTCCCTAATGTAATATATGCTGTAACAGTGAAATGGAAGGACATAGTACAGTTGTGTAAAATCTTACCATAATGGTAGATGTCCTTGTCTTCACTGTTGCAGTATTCACTCCCTCCCACTGATCCGTTTGTCTTCTGAATTTTCTTTGAACTAGCATTCCTATTTCCTATTGGGCTTTCATGTTTGAAGGTGGTATGTCTAGATATCACCTTCATGCCCTATACTATGGGAGGAGCATACGTGTGACGTACAGCATACCTTAATGCAACCTAAGGCTTTGGTATACTGGCTGGACGTCAGGCTACCCTTGGCAGTGGATCGCTAATGTAATGAATAATGTAACAGTGAAGAGAAGGACATCTACCATTATGGCAAGATTTTGCACAACTGTACTGTCTTAGGATATGAGGTAGCTTAGATATGATGAAATTAGTGATTGTGGTGTTGATAAATATCAAGAGATCTGATGCTGATGCACATAGGTTCATAGGTTCATAGGTTCATACTAGGCTATCTGCCCGAGGGCATTTACAAGCCTAGCCCATAGTTTTGTGGCTTACGCCACCAATTTAGTATGGGGAACTATACCCATTATTTTGCTGTGCCTCTGTTGAGCAGTGACACTGAGGTAATCCCTGGGGTATATCTGCGATCTCCCATCCATTGGTCAAGATTTCTCTTGAACAAGGCCAGCGAGGTGCTCTGCCTCACATATACCGGGATTTTATTCCACAGCATAGGGAGTCTTTGGGTGATGAATCTATCCCTCCAGCACGTCCTATTAATAGCCGTGTCGAGGTTTAAGTCTCCCGCCCTTGTGACTCTGACGGATCTAGATTTGTTACACCTTGATGAATTAGTTCCACCCTGGAGTACGTGTCCCCTGTACAGATCTCAGCAGATGTCCTTCATGTTTCACTGTTGCAGTCATTACATTTGGGTAATCTGCTGACAGGTTGCCCTTAGTCAGCCTGATTAACAAAGTCTTGGGTCCTGCGTCGGTTGCTGTCCCTTCTTCCATGACGTCAGGTTGTCAGGGGTATAAAACATGCAGCCGATGCCATTACATCAGTCTTTCTTGCCACGCGGTGCCCGAAGCAGAAGCAGTTCGCAAGTGCCGGTCAGCCGACTCCTGAAATGTTCATTTTCTTGTTTCAGAACTGAAGTCTTCAACTAAAAGCTAAGTACCACATTGGGGAAACTTCTTCTTGCTCCTTACCGATGTCAGTAAAAGTTAATTGCATTACTTGTAGGAAGCAAATCTCTCATAAGGATTTTCATTTGTACTGTATTCCTTGTCGGGGCCCTGGCCTTGCTGTCTGTTTTGTGCTAAATTTAATCAATGCATGATTAAACGTTGGTATATTTTTGTTTCTAAATATTTTGGCTCAAGATTTAACTATCTAGAAATGTCATCGGTTAGCAATCCGACTACCGGAATACCCAAAAAAACGCAAAGAAAAAGACAGAGACCGTCGAGGACAAAAACCAACGACGACGCTTCTCCTAAGCCAGTCGCTGGCACTCAGTGAGGCACTTTCGCAGCCTCTGATACCCGCTACTTCTGATTCGCAGGCCTCTGCTGAGACCCATTTGGAGTCCGGTATGCCACGAGATGCTTCAATTATGGAACCTGCGGATGTCTCTACCTTAGATTGGTCTGGAGCCGCTGTGCAGGCACCAGCTTCTGAGGGTGTTTTCAGGCCTACAGATTTGTATATTAGACCGACGCCATCTTCAAAACTAAGGCCAAAATCGAAATCTATGTCTAAAAATCCAAGGCCTGGGCCACATGTGCAGGCCCCTATGCCTAAAAAAATGATCAAAATGGCTGAAGATTTAATTACTCTGATCAGGGGTAGCCAACCCCCTCCTTCTAAGAGGCCTAGGCAAGACATCTATTATGAATCTTCTGAACAGGACTCTATTTCTACTGACTCTTCTAATGAACAGGATTTGTCTGTTCCTACTTATGAGGAGTCTGATGCAGAGGATTCCATTCCTTCTGCTTCTCCCCCTGAGGATTTTTCTTTTGGGGAAACTTTACATGCCTTAAGGGAACATTTCCACTGGGAAAGTCAGGAATTTCTTCTACTTCCTCAGCATAGGCCTTTGGCTATACCTCCTGTTCTAGACATTGTTGATGTTTTTTCAGAATCTAGTATGACTCCTGATTCTCTGTCTCTGGCTCCTTGTAAGCCAGACAGATACTGCAGGGTTCCTGACTCCCACAAATTCCTTTTCAAAAACCCTATTGCTGATCCTGAAACCATTTCTCAGGGTCCCAAGGGCATTAAGGCCTCTACTGCCAAAAATCCTACCCCTTCTGATAGAGATTCCAGGGCGCTGGATAGATGGGGTAAGAAGGTTTACATGTCTGCAACCTTGGCAATCAGGGCTTTAAACTGTCAATTTCATATGCTTAAATATCAACAGCATATCATGGGTCTACTTAAACAGAAAATGATGTTAATCTCTGACTGTGTGGAAAATAAAGAATTACAGGATTTATTGCATTCAGCTGAACAAGTTGGAAAACATACTTTGCAATGTGGTTTTGATTCCTTGGAGACCTCTTGCAGGGCTGCTGTAACTAGATCTGTGCTAAGAAGGCATGCTTGGCACAAAGAGCAAACTCTGCCTGACCATGTTAAAGCAAAATAGTTGGGTGGTCCTTTACAACAGGACCGTCTCTTTGGTAATAAGGCTGAAGAAGTTTTAAAAAAAGATGGAAGATAAAGCTAAGTCTATGCAAACTGTGAAAGATTTCTTACAAGTGCAACCTCCAAGATTTAGTAGGCACTGGCCTACTAAGAACTGGTCCTTTCCAGTCCCCTCAAGAGCCTCTCAAGTCAAATCAAGACATTCCAAATGCTCCAGGTTTCAGTCACAAGGAACTTTTAGAACAAAACAATGGGGTGCCTCCACCTCCAAATCTGGAAGCAACAAGGCACCTCCCTATGGTAAACGGTCTCAATGACTTCCCTCTACAATCACCAAGCACTTACCTCTTAGCTGCCCCTTTGGGGGGAAAATTCATGCACGAAACTGGCAACTTATTACCCCACGACAAATGGGTTTTAAATGTAGTTTCCCAGGGATACAGATTTCACTTCCACACGTTGCCAATTCCAAACGGATGGGCACATCTGCCCCCAAGTCAGTGGGCAGAGGCCCAGAAACAAGTTCTGTCCCTCATGAACATGGGAGCTATTCAGCCAGTACCAGAAGAGGAAAGGGGGCAAGGTTTATATTCCAGACTTTTCCTGGTACCCAGAAAAGACAAATCATGGCATCCAATTCTGGACTTATCCACTCTAAACACATTTCCGGACATTCCAAAATTCAAGATGCTGACTCTTCAACAGTTACTACCTATGCTAGGCAAAGATGCCTGGTTGGTAACTCTAGACTTAAAAGAGGCTTACCTGCATGTCCCTATCAGGAAATCTTGCAGAAGATACCTTCGCTTCAAAGCAGGCTACTTGCATTACCAGTTCTCTGCACTGCCCTTTGGCTTATCTACTGTGCCCAGGGTCTTCACATAGTGCCTGGCACCAGTAATTGCATTTTGCAGGCAAAGAAATATTCAAATATATCCATACCTGGACGATTGTCTAATTCAGGCCGAAAAGTGGGACATTCTTCTAAAGCATCTGGCATTTGTAAAAAGGGTTCTGACTTGTCTAGGGTACACCATAAACGAAAAGAAATCACAACTGGTACCCTCTCAAAAAATTACATTCCTGAGTGCAAGCTTGAATACAACTGCCCAGATGACTTACCTTACGCCAGAAAAGCAAATTCAATTGATGACTTACTTCAAACAGGTGGCCACAAAATTCTGCAGGCCTTGGGGTTCGTGGCCTCCTGCATTCTTCTAATTCCATATGCAAGATTGCATATGAGGAAACTTTAGTGGTACTTAAAAAGTTTATGGAGTCAACATTGTCACAGCCTAGAAACAATGATTCCTATTATACCTTGCCTGCAACTAGAGTTCCTTTGATGTGCAGAGGTCTGCCACCAAAACAAGGGACTGCCATTCACTCCATCCCCTGCCACCCAAACCTTAACAACAGACTCATCAGACTATGCTTGGCGGGGCTCATCTGGCAGGGAAGTGCGTTCAGGGCCAATGGAGTCCAAATCAAATGCACCTACATATCAATCAGCAAGAGATGCTAGCTGTACAGAATGCTCTGACAGGCTTCAAGGACTACCTTTATCCAGGACAACTAATGATAAAGATAGACAACACCTCAGTTATGTGGTACATAAACAAGCAGGAGGGTACACATTCCTACCCCCTTTGCAGACTAGCCATGGCATTGTGGAACGCGGCCTTGACCTATCAGATACAACTACAAGCTCAATTCCTGCCAGGAAAGCTAAATACTCTGGCAGATTAACTAAGCAGAAATCTTATGGACCCACACGAATGGAAACTGGAACCACACGTTTTCAGCACGTTGCACGCAAATGGGGGAACCCAGACCTAGATCATTTTGCCTCACCCCAGAATTATCAGTTGGACAAATTCTGCACAAGAATTCATCACAAAAAAACTTGGAAAGTGGATGCTGTATCATTCAGCTGGAAAAACCTATCGATCTATGCTTTCCCCCCCTCTGCCTCTGCTCTGCAAAGTTCTACTAAAAGTCAAACAGGACAAGCCAAAAATGATTCTGATTGGTCCAGACTGGCCTCTCCAACACTGGTACCTACTCCTGCGCAATGTGTCACACCTTCCTCCGTGGCACCTGCTTCCGAAACCTTAACTACTGTCTCAGCAGAACTACCAAATTCTGTACACTCTGCTCCAAACTCTGAATCTGGCAGTGTGGTTAATCAACTAATTTCACCCTTGGCATCCCTCAGCAAACCAGTGATGGATGTCATTTTGGAGGCTAGAAGGCCTAGTACTAGAAAATCTTATGCTGACAAATGGAAAAGATTCTGTGCCTGGAACCAGTCACAAGGAAAAAGCACAGCAATACCCAATATTCCTCAGATTCTGAATACTTAATTGAGATGCTTCACAAGGGCCTATTTTTTTCTTCCATAAAAATCCATGCCTCTGCCATTTCAGCTCATTACAACACAGAACCTCCCCTCTGCACTCATCCTCTGCTAAAGCAGTATCTCAGAGGGGCCAAAAATTTAAGACCTCCCAGGGGAGCACCAACTCCTGCATGGGACCTCAATTTTGTTTTGGAAACACTCACTCTCCCTCCTTTTGAGCCAGCTGCTACTGCAGACCTAAAATTTCTCTCCTGGAAAACAGCTTTCATTTTAGCAGTTACTTCAGCTATAAGGATTTCAGAATTACAGGCTCTTATGGCAGTGGAGCCTTTCATTATTTTTCATCCGGACAGGGTGGCTCTCAGGACCAATCCATCTTTCATGCCTAAGGTGGTATCCAGTGTGGCTCTTAATCAGACCATTCATCTGCCAGCTTTCTTCCCCAATCCACAGAACAAGGGTGAGCCGGTTCTTCATTCATTGAATGTACACAGACAACTTAGATTCTACTTAAACAGGGCGAAATCTCTAAGAAAGTCCGCACAACTATTGGGGCATTTGCTGCAGGGCAGAGGGAAAGGCTATTTCAAAGCAGACTATTTCCAAATTGATAAGCCATTGTATTTGTTTCTGCTATATGCACCGTGGTAAACCTATCCCCAAGGGGATCAGGTCTCATTCCACCTGGGCTGCATCTACTTCTGCAGCCTTTCTCAGAGGGGTTCCTACCAGAGACATTCTAGAAGCTACTACCTGGAGCTCAGTTCATACATTCACCAAACTACCATTTACCTCTCTTCTCTAAATCCAGAGCTGGCTTTGCCACTGCTGTTCTGCATGGCCTTATAGCTGCTCCTAATGCTGTATAAACCATCCTCCCAACCATAGCTTTGGGATTCTACCCAAATGTAATGACTGCAACAGTGAAACACGAAGAACCTAGTACAGTTGTGTACACTTACCATAAATGTAGATGTTCGAGTATATTCACTATCAGGGGTGGGAGGATGGCAGAATGGTTAAGGTGTTTACCTTGGAGACACAAGGTGCAGGGTTTGATTCTCACACGGGGTAATTGGCTAGGCTTAAAAAATGGCCAACAAAGGCAGTAACCCGAGTACTAATCTATGAACCTATGCAGTCCTGGTTACCCACCCTCCAGCCCCCTGTTTTTCTCTTACGATACCTCTCCTTTCTTTTACTATGCTTAAAAGCCTTTTTGGGTGTATTTGCATTTGTTTGGAGGTATATTTTTTGTGTTTTAAATTATATACTTATATTTGCTCCCCATTTGGGGTGCACCTGACATTTGGAGCAAGAAAAACTGATGTAATGGCTTCGGCTGCATGTTTTATACCCCTGACGACCTGATGTCATGGAAAAATGGACAGCAACCAATGCAGGACCCAATACTTTGTTAATCAGGCTGACTGAGGGCAACCTGCCAGCAGATTACCCAAATGTAATGACTGCAACAGTGAATACACTTGAACATCTACATTTATGGTAAGTGTACACAACGACTTTCTGTTTGGTATGTAATCCCGAATCTGAAAAAGGGCATTTTTAAAAGTCATGGTAGTTAAAAACTGACTCAGTACTTAGATGCGATTACTGACTATACAGCCAGAAAGCTCCAGTGAGAAGAAATTTGTCCATATTGGTATAGCCCATGTCTGTGAGAGTCTTTACTGAACTTGGGAAGTGAACTTCTTAGGGTGGTCTTATGTTTGGTCACAGTTTTTTTTTGCTTTTTTTAGGTTAGCTTTTATAAATATTGGAAGAAGGGGTATTCTTGACTGTTTCATTTTAGAGTGTGGAGATATTATGGAACACTAACATTTAGCAAAATTGGTTTTATTGCATATGTCAGGTCTATTCATTTGAATAAGCAGCCATTTTAGCAGCACATGATGCAGATGCCCAAAGCTTGCATGTCCATTTGTCAAGCAACTTACCATCCTCCAGGACTTTACCAAAGTAATAATTTTATTCTCATGTACTTAGGGGAGTCCAACAAAGTATAATTGGTAGTATTGTAGAACTATGTAATAGAGTTTGTGAATGCATGTTGACGTACTGAGTTGTTACATTCCTATTTTGTAACAACTGTCTACTGATGGATATAGCTTAAGTATGTTATTACAACACTGCTTTAAAAATGTTTGGTAAATCATTACATGTCAGTAATCCTTTGGTCTTCAAGAATGCTAAGCTTGTGCAGTGACTTGCATACTTTGTTTCTAGATTTGTACCAGTTTTGGTAATGTAGATTTATTGCATTGTAGTAAGCCTAATAGTTTAAATGGCTTAGTTATTTGTTTGTGGTTTTGATTATCTGTCTAGCTGTCAGTCTACTTGTATGTTTATATTTTCCCTAAAAAAATCATGTGCTGTCCCACTGCAGTTGGATGGGAAGTAGTGGACTTACTTTCTCTATCCTTTTGTTGCGTCTGAGTATGGTTCATCCTTCATTTCTAATTCCTGAATTTGCATACTTCCTTGTGCAATATAGAGTGTAATAAAGGTACGACTTCCTCAAGTAGAACTCTTCCCTGCAA
This sequence comes from Protopterus annectens, assembly GCF_019279795.1. Classification (NCBI taxonomy): domain Eukaryota; kingdom Metazoa; phylum Chordata; order Ceratodontiformes; family Protopteridae; genus Protopterus; species Protopterus annectens. Next base: position 1,266,144,185 of record NC_056745.1, read on the forward strand.
CACCTCAAAGATTCCCTTTGGGCTATTCCACTAGTAGGATGTCCCCCTACCACCATGACTAAACGTTCTTTTCTTTTGGTAATGGACTATCTATCCTGGTAAACCAACTGCAAATAAATAAATAAATAAATAAGATGACTCAGCCTTCCTCCAGTCACTCCTTTTTTTCCTTTACAGCCCTCTAGTACGGGTAGTGCTGATTGAATGTGAATCATTGGTTACGTAGGTGGATGTTTTGACCATGCACCATTGGGCCTGCTAAAGAATTCTAGAAAGTTGATTTATCACAACACTTGAAAACATAAACTGTGATTTTAGGCAGACAGTTAACAGTGAACTCTTAACATATCATATCTGTCCACATCATTTAGGACTAATTATTTGCTTGACAGCTTTACAGCTCAGCTCTCTCAGGCCCTAAAACTCCTCCCCTAGCTTTCAATTCACACCTCTTCCCCTTCTCTCCATATCGGATTTGCCTTAAGTACAAGAGCATGGATGCTGTAGCAAGTCATGAGAGATCAGGGGTTGTAGAGCAGTAATATTTCATACTTTGTTGGCTGCAACAACCTAATGAACCAAAGTGGCAGTGATCACCTTATGGCAATCAAGTCCTGTGCAAACCCTTATGATAAATGGCTCTGTGAAGGACGACCCCCCCCCCCTCCTCTGTGCTAGAAGCAAACAGGTAGTAGCTGGGTAGTTGAAACCATAAGGAGGGATACCATCCTGCACACTCTTAATACTCTTTGAAGGGAATTGATAAAGACGTAGCAGTAAGCCATCAACCACGGCACCTTCCTGGTAGTATGTCATATGCCAATAAAGATAAACAGTCATGACTTCCTAGAGATGAAGGTTAGGGGATTTTGCAAATGGTGGGTTTTCTGGTAGTAGTTCACCACAGAAAAGAGGTTATTTATTAAAAGAACAGGTGCAGTCCTGCACAGATTCTGTTTCATGCAGTAAACAGAGGAAATTGCAGTGGGCATTTCTCATTGCCCAGAGGGGACGTTCCATTAATACTTTCTCACCATTTTCTTTGATCTCCTGCTTTATCACCCTCTGGGTTTATACAAGAAATCCAAGACTACTGCTTGCTACTCATTGGTAGACAAGTGGTGTGTGTGGCTTCAGTGCTTAGGCCTGTGCAAGTGTCAGATACTGTAATTTTTCACGCCAGCAATGTTGTTTCTTGAGGAGAAAGGGGTAAACATCTGAATTCAGTGTCAGGTTCCTTTATTAGCCCCATTATAAGGTCTGCCTCTCACCAATGCTGTGTGTTGCTAAATGTGGATGAGACGTAGTTTGAAATGAATTTTTTTATAAAAATATGGATTTGTGAACATTTTAAACCAAAATATTGTTGATCACCACCACTAGTGCTGTAACTGATGTGAGACTGGTCGGTTCTGGGGTGTAGTGTAGTAGGTTGCCTTATTGCATCACACTTTTGTTCGTTTTAAAGCAGATGTAAACTATAGTTTGTTTGTTTCAGGTGGACAGAAGGAGACAAGTTCAGGCAATAAGCAGCAGGTCCAGGAAGATGATGAATCAGGTTCCACCTCTGAATGTGACTCAGATAATGAATCAAAACCACAGACAAACATCCAAAGAAAACAAAAGTAAGTAAAGCACTTTAATTGTGTAAATCTTTCACATTATTTCTATGTATTTATTGGATGGTAATTTGTCCATGGTAGTTTATCTGAAGGCTGGCTTCTTGTTCATATCTGACCAAAATTGCACCTTTGGATGAGTAAATTGACACCCTGAATCATTGTGTGATAAAGGCCTGCTAGAACAATCTAGAATACAGGTGCCATGTTTACTTTCTTGATGCTAGGACAGTGTTCAAGTGCACTGCATGCCTTGTAAAAGAATCTGTGCCTTATGCCACCCTAAACAGCCTAGACAACCATGTCATAGTGAATTATATGACAAGTAAGGGGATATACAGAATGAAGTTCTCCCGCCTCTACATTCAGAGTTATGAGAATAGGCTTTAAGTCTGTAGATATAACTGGTGGTGATTCACATTCTTTGAGTTAAACATCTTAGCCAGCATACCTGACTTGCAGTTGAAGTCCACTTGAGAACTTCAAGTTAAGATTTTGAGGGATTGTGGAGATCCTTTGTAGTACCAAGTATCAAACCGAGAATAACCCCTTTGCCAGCATGAAAACTGTGGTTCTTCCTTGCTTTTGCTTCTTAGAAAGTTGAGGCTGAGCAGTGAATGAATATAAACATTTAAGTTATTTCTTCCCATGATTATTTCTTACCCTTTCTCTAATTCCTCACTTGGATGGGCTCAAGTTGTTTATGACTGCCGCATTGTGTCACAGGACAGCTGAGCTTCCAGTATTTCTGCCAGTGATTTTAATGCATGCATCTGAACGTGATGCATTTTTTCTAGTAGAGTTCTGAATGACCATCTTTCAGTGGACAGTAACAAAATAATCAAATGTAAACCTCTGCAGATCAGAGTTGCATCTGAGAGAGAAACTAAGTAACTGATGCTTCAGAAGTTAAAGTTAATCAAATTTAACAATACTAAAGCCATGACATAAAGGAATTAAGCTGGGTCTACAACCCACGTGATCTGAGCTTGATTTGCACATTGATTGCTGGAGGAGTCTGACATGGGAGGATGGGAGTGAAGGTCTGACACCAGTTTGTTCACCTAGGTGCTGGCATGTACTGAAGAGAAAGGTGACCCTGACTGTGTGCTTGACCATGGCAAACTGCATTCATGTGATGGCATTTGTTAGTTGTGCACTGAAACATGCACTTCCATGGCAGAAGGGTGTTGCAGACCCTCATATCTATAAGGGGTCAGGATTAACTGAGAGAATCCCTGGGGGCTGAGTGGAAGACAGCCTACTTCATGTATCTCTCACCTTACAGTCGAGCAAATAAGCTGATTGAGGGAGAGCTAGTGGTTGGTAGGTAGAAAAGGGTAAAGGGGGGATGTTTAGATCATTAGAGTGGCACTGAAGGTGAGTTGAGTTTTCACACTTTGACTTTCTAGGCAAGCTCTCATTGTTAGTATCACTACACTGGAAATCCTCCCTTTTCTGGTATTTTCCATTAGAGAAGACTATTAGAAATTGAAAGAAGATTGGTACTATTTTCCCTAAGTATTGAATGCCTTTCCTTCATAATGCTTGAATTTTAAGTTTCTAAACAAAACTTTGTAACTTTTATCCATTTTCATGGTTTTAACATAAGACTGTGTGTGTTGCAGTTTCTTCAGAATAATTTCAGAGGTGTCCGTGCAGCGTAATGACATGTTTTATAGATTCTCTCCATCTTTTTCTTTTCACTTCCATAGTTTACCCTGTGCTACTTAATGCAAATGCAGTATGGTAGTAAAAGCTTGTCTGGCTTAGAAGTCCACTGGGTGAATACATAGTGCTTCTGCTAGATACCACATATGTGATGAGCCAGAGCTCCCTCTGTCCAGGATGGGTGAGTTGACAGTGGCCAGTTGCTCACATCCTCCTTGGCCAGCTCCTGCAGTTATTTGAGCCCCTAAGTGAACTTGTCTTGCCTGTGCCATAGTCAGGGTTTTATCCCACTACACCACCTAGCTGACGAGATTTCTTCTAACTTTGAATCTAAAAAAAGACATCCTATATTCACAACTTTAGTCTTGCTAGTTAACTCCTCTATCCCATCCATTCTCTGATAACTCACTTGTACCCTTTATGGGGTCATAGGGATTTCAGCCTATTCTGTCAAGCACTGGGCACAAGGCATTGAAGCTTATTCTGGGCAGAGTGCCTGTCTGTTGTGAAATACACATTCTCACTCATTCCCACACTTCACAGACCTGTACAGTTTGGAGAATGCCAGTTCATCTGTGGCTTGTCTTTGGTAGTTGTGGGGAAAATAGAGCACCTGGAGAAAACCCGCACAGTCACTGTGAAGATGTATAGACTCAGCACAGAAAGCATCCTAGAAGATAATTTGTAAATCCTGTTTATGATTTGGAGTTTGTAGTATATAATCTGGGACTCCTCTTATTTAATACAGAAAAGATTTAAATTATGTATATAAACTGAGGTCTCTGCCCAGATGCATCATTTTGTTGCAAAAAGTAAGTTGTTTTAATAGTGGAAAAACTTATGAAATGAAAAGGAAAAGCTGCAAAAGAAAATGAGTGTCTGCTTTTATTTATACTAATGCAGTGGTGCTTTCTGTTAGCAAAGTTAGTGAATCTGAGAATTTTGTTCTCAACAGATTGACATAGACTAGCATTCTGGGAAGAGAAGTGCAGTCATAAGAAGACAGTATTCTATTCTAGGGAAAATAATGTTAATATCTATAGCTTGCTTCTTAGAAGTCCTAGGTCTGAGACCTCCCAGAGGATTACTTTTCCATGGAGCTTAAATTATGTACTAGAAAAGCTAACTCGGTCACCCTTTGAGTCTGCAGTAACAGTTCCTGTCAGATTTCTAACGTGGAAAACAGCCTTTCTGCATGAAGTGTCTCAGAAATATAGGCTTTGTTGTGTAAAGAACTCTTCCACAAGGACATGGTTAGTCTTAGAGCAAACCCTTCTTTATGCCACCAGTATTTTTTTCCCAATCCTCAACATTTGGCAGGTATTTTAAATTGTCTGAATGTATGTAGGCAACTGATACTTGCACAATACTAGTGATACTACAAGCACCAGTCAGTTGTTTACTACAGGGAAGGGAAGGAAGGACTGTGACTAAATGACTTCCAGATGGTGGGCCCATAACAAAATGTTCTGTTATGCCTCCTTAGGAGAGAAATTAGAAGGCGTTGTTAGTCTATAGCATGGGAAGTGTGACTACCACTGTGGCCTTTTTCAAAGGAGTGACTACCTAGGCTGTGAGAGAAGCAGCTACATTGGTTATCTGTCCGTACATTTTTCCAAACGTTGCAAATTGACATCTCTTGGAAGGCTCAACTGAGTTTGTTATGCCCATTCTTCTGCAGCCGAGCCCTTCCTCTCTCTCTGGCAACTTTCCTGCTGTTGTGAATTCTGGGAATTCTTTCATTAGTTTGTATTAGTTCAACAGAGATGTAGATGAAGAACATATTAAAATTGTTTAGGAACTTGCCATAATGGTACGCATTTAAGTAGGTCATTGTTGCAATGTCTTCCAACATCACTCTTCATTTTATTCACATTCGGTTATACCTTTTCTCTTTTGTGATGTTTTTTCTTTTTTTGTAAATCTTTAGGCTACCCTAAACTCCTCCTCACCCTTTCCCCTGTAGGTTCATAAGGTATTACTATGCTAATGGTTTAAGAGCCCTTACAAGTCTTACCAGTGTAACCCGATATTACCCAATAGATGGCCCCAGGGGCAAGAGGATGGCATGGGTTTGCTATTACGTCTTGAGTATCTTACAGAGATTGTTCCTGCCCATGAGGGACATAGGCACTACCCCAGGTGTGACTTTGCAGTTCCGCGTCCATTGATTCAAATTGCTTTTGATGAGGGTCAGAGAAGGACTCTGCTTAACATGAATAGGAAGCATGTTTCAAAGAAGGAGCAATCTGAGAGACACACGTCTCTCCAGCATGTTTTGTTTGAGTCACTAAGTGTAGATCCCTAGATTGGGTGACCTTCATGCTGTTTGACTTGTGGATGTGTATTAGCTCCATCAGGGCTGAATTTGTGTGGTGTAGGTCAGGCATAGGTCACCCCTTAATTGTCTATAGGAGGCAGAGTAAAGGGATAGGACTTTTTGCCTGTCTACATAAGACATGTTTTTTACACCCTGTGTTTTCTTTATGCATAACCTCTGAGGTCTCTCCAGCTGTTGTAAGTGCCTAGTAAAGTACATGCCAAATGTTGCATTGTACTGTGTTATTGGTGAAATTAAGGCTGATTATGGTGGGACTATAATTTCTTTGGATCTGGATGCCATAATTTTACTTGAGTTGTGTCACATAGATGGGCTTTCTCACCACTGTGGACATGTGGCAGTCAAAGTTCAGGCTACTATCTATCTGTGTACCTAGATATCTCACCGCTGAGTCTACTGTTAGGAGTGTGCTATTAATGATGTAATTTGCAGTGGTATTTGACTTCCCAAACAACAAATCCTAGGCTATGTGTCTATGGACTCTTATAAGCCTACCCAGTAACCACAGACTATAGTCAAGCTCTGTACCTTCTGTCTGTGAGGTAAAGACCTTAAGCATTATGCCAACCCCTTATCAAACCCTGTGCTTTGTGTCTGTGAGGTAAACACCATAACCATTATGCCATTTTCTTCTAGAACATTCCACCTTTCTTTTCCATCTACCTCTTCCTTGTCTTTTGTTTCTAATACCCCAGACCTGTTTTCATCTCCATGTGTTTCTTTTTCATTAATTATTTTTTTAGAATTCATCTAGTGCAGGTTTGTCTCCCTGATCCAAGGTTCAACTCCTTGAATTGTCCTATTATTTAAACCACTTTTTAATGATCCTTTGCATATTCCTCCATTGCAATGCATCTTTATGTCATCTCTACATTTCTGCCACCCTTTTCGCAGATAGTAGCACATCTTGTATGTTAAACCCATTCTAGATGGTGTTGTTTACCTAAGGTTTCCTAAAATTTATATTTTGTCTTCCTGGGACTTTAAATGGATGTTAGGAATTTTAACACCGTCTCCATTTGAACTTGCTGATACACTGTATATTATGTTCATAGGTGTGTACTAGGCTAATGGCCCTGGGGCCTTTACAAGCCTAGCCATAGGATTACCCTGGCATAGTGCCACCTGACCTTAGTTCCCAGTGCCTCTGTCTAGTAGAGCCACAACGATCTAGTCTAGTAGAGTAGATGCCCTCATGGAGTACATCTGTTTAGGAGCAGCCCATCTTGAATCTTCTGTACCTTTCTCTTCAGCTTCTTTTTAATGAGCTCAAACCCCCACCAAGAAGTCAGCTTCACAGTCCATGGATCATAAACACCATCCTATCTCGTCTCCAAAACCTGATCCTGCCTTAGACCTGCCTGCCAAACAAGTGTTAGGATCTGATGCCTTCGGATCAGACAACAGGGATGTCAAAGTCTCCTTGGCATCGCAGTCCCCATTTCTCTCCAGAGCCAGTTTTCCCTAGCCTATGATCTCCATTCTTGCAAGAGAAACGCAAAAGATTGTCTTGCACTTCGTCTGTCATGTCCTGTCAAAGTCTGTCTGAAGCAGATGTGGATAGGATGAAGAGGAAGTTCCTCAGAGCTCATATCCAGATGAGGTTTTACCGTCACCGTCTCCCATTGGATCTGTGAGCCTTCAACCTGCATCTCATAGCATCTCTCCTTTTCTGATGAGGCCACCAATTTTGGAGCCCTCTGTCTGAGAGTCCCAAGAGTTGAAACGCTGGATCTGAAGATAGCTACATCTTCGATCCTGACTTGTTCAGTGCTGATCATCCTGGATCAGGATGAGTCTTGGGAGCTGAAGCGTCGGCTCCGTATCCTTGGGAATACCTTAGAATGCGAGGTTTTTAGAACTGTCTCTTCTGTAGATGTTCTTCGTGTTTCACTGTTGCAGTCATTACATTTGGGTAATCTGCTGGCAAGTTGCCCTCAATCAGCCTTATTAACAAAGTCTTGGGTCCTGCGTTGGTTGCTGTCCCTTCTTCCATGACGTCAGGTCGTCAGGGGTATAAAACATACAGCCGACGCCATTACATCAGTTTTTCTTGCCGTGTGGTGCCCGAAGCAGAAGCAGTTCGCAAGTGCCAGTCGGCTGACTCCTGAAATTTTCATTTTCAAGTTTCAGAATCGAAGTCTTCAACTAAAAGTTAAGTACCCCATTGGGTAAACTTTTTCTTGCTCCTTACCGATGTCAGTAAAAGTTAATAATTGTATTACTTGTGGGAAGCAAATACCTCATAAGGATTTTGATTTGTACTGTTTTCCTTGCCTAGGCCCTGACCACGATGTTCCTTGCTGTCGGTTTTGTGCTTTATTTAATCAGCGCACTATCCATCGTCTGTACATTTTTGCTTCTAAACATTTCGGTTCTCGGTTTAATTATCCAGAAATGACATCGGTTAGCCGTCCGACTACAGGAATACTGAAAAAACGCAAAGAAAAAGACAGAGACAGGCCGTTGAGATCCAAAACTGCCGATGACGCTTCTCCCCTCTGCCTCTACTCTCCAAAGTTCTACTAAAAGTCAAATAGGACAAACCAAAAATGATTTTGATTGCTCCAGACTGGCCTCGCCAGCACTGGTATCCACTCCTATGCAGTCTGTCACAAATTTCTCCATGGCACCTGCCTCAGACACCTTCCTTACTGTCTCGGCAGGAAAACCAAATTCTGCACCCTCAGCTCCAAACATTGAATCTTGCAGCTTGGCTAATCATTTAAATCCCCACTTAGCATCCCTCAGCAAATCCATTGAGGTCCAAAACTGCCGCCGATGCTTCTCCTAAGCCAGTCGCCAGTTCGCCAGTATTCGGTGAGGCGCTTTTGCAGCCCCTGATACCCGCTACTACTGATTCACAGGCCTCTACTGAGACCCATTCGGAGTCCGCTATGCTGCGAGATGTTTCACCCAACCCTCGGATGTCTCTACCTTGGATGGGTCCACAGCCGCTGTGCAGGCACCGGCTTCTGAGGGTGTATTCAGGCCTACAGATTTGCATATTAAACCGACACCACCTTTAATATTAAGGCCAAAATCTCGATCTGTGTCTAAAAACTGACACCCAGGCCACATGTTCAGGCCCCTATGCCTAAAAAACAAATGATCAAAATGGCTGAAGATTTAATTACTCTAATCAGGCGTAGTCAACCCCCCCATCTAAGAGGCTTAGGGCTGAACTTGACTATGAATCTTCTGAACAGGACTCTGTTTCTTCTGACTCTTCTAATGAACTGGATTTGTCCATACCTACTTATGAGGACACTGATGCAGAGGATTCCGTTCCTTCTGCTTCTCCCCCTGAGGATTTTTCATTTGGGGAAACTTTACATACCGTAAGGGAGCATTTCCACTGGGAAAGTCAGGATTTCTCTGAATCCAAAAAGAGGCTTAGGGATTTCCTCCTCCTTCCTCAGCATAGGCCTTTGGCTATACCTCCTGTACTAGATATTGTTGATGAGTTTTCAGAATTCAGTATGGCCCCGGATTCCCTGCCTCCGGCCCCTTGTAAACCAGATAGATACTACAGGGTTCCTGACTCCCACAAATTCCTTTTCAAAAATCCTGTTGCGGACCCTGAGACCATTTCTCAGGGGCCCAAGGGCATTAAGGCTTCTACTGCTAAAAATACTACCCCTTCTGATAGAGACTCCAGGGCGCTGGATAGATGGGGTAAAAAGGTTTATACTTCTGCCACCTTGGCAATCAGGGCTTTAAACTGCCAACTCCATATGTTAAAATATCAACAGCATATCATGGGACTGCTTAAACAGAAAATGAGGTTGATTTCTGACTGTGTGGAAAATAAGGATTTACAGTATTTATTGCATTCAGCTGAACAAGTTGGAAAACATACTTTGCAATGTGGTTTTGATTCTTTGGAGGCCTCTTGCAGGGCTGCTGTTACTGGGTCTGTGCTTAGAAGGCATGCTTGGCTTAAGGAGCAATCTCTGCCTGATCATGTTAAAGCAAAATTGTTGGAAGCTCCTTTGCAGCAGGACCGTCTGTTTGGCAGTAAGGCTGAAGAAGTTCTAAAAAAAGATGGAAGATAAAGCTAAATCTATGCAAACTGTGAAAGATTTCTTACAAGTACAACCTCCAAGATTTAGTAGGCACTGGCCTGCTAAGAACTGGTCCTTTCCAGTTCCTTCCAGAGCCACTCAAGCCAAACCCAGGCATTCCAAAAGCACCAGGTTTCAGCCTCAAGGGACTTTCAGAACTAAGCAATGGGGTGCCTCAGCTTCCAAATCTGGAAATAACAAGACGCCACCCTATGGTAATTTCAATGACTTTCCTTTAAAATTACCAAGCATTTATCTCTTAGTTGCCCCTTTGGGGGGAAAACTGGCTCTTCATGCAAAAAACTGGCAACTTATAACCCAGGACAAATGTATTTTAAATATAGTGTCCCAGGGATACAGATTTCATTTCCACACATTGCCAACCCCAGACGGGTGGCCAGACCTGCCCCCAAATCAGTGGGCAGAGGCTCAGAAACAAGTACTTTCCCTCCTAAACATGGGGGCTATTCAGCTAGTACCAGAAGAGGAAAAGGGACAAGGTTTCTATTCCAGACTTTTCCTAGTACCCAGAAAAGACAAATCATGCCATCCAATTCTGGACCGGTCTACTCTAAGCACCTTTCTGGACATTCCAAAATTCAAGATGCTGACTCTTCACCAGTTACTTCCTATGCTAGGCAAAGATGCCTGGTTGGATTTAAAAGAGGCTTACCTGCATATCCCAATCAGGGTATCTTGCAGAAGATACCTACGCTTCAAAGCAGGCTACACGCACTATCAGTTCTCTGCATTGCCCTTTGGTTTATCTACTGCACTCAGAGTATTTACAAAGTGCCTAGTTCCAGTAGTTGCATTCTGCAGGGAAAGAAATATTCAAATATACTCATACTTGGACGATTGTCTAATTCAGGCAGAAAGCCAGGACATACTTTTGAATCATCTGGCCTTTGAAAAAGGGTTCTAACTTGTCTGGGGTACACCATAACCGAAAAGAAATCACACCTGGTACCCTGTCAACAAATTATATTCCTGGGAGCAAGCTTGAATACAACTTCCCAGATGGCTTACCTCACACCAGAAAAACAAATTCATTTGACAGCCTACTTCAAACAAGTGGCCACAAAACCCTGCTATCTGCAAGACAAATACTGCAAGCCTTTGGGGTTCATGGCCTCCTGCATTCTTCTAATTCCATATGCAAGACTGCATATGAGGAGACTTCAGTGGTACTTGAAAGGTTTATGGAGTTTATTGTCACAGCCTGGAAACGATGATTCCTGTCATACCTTGCCTGCAACTAGAGTTCCTATGGTGGGCAGAGGCCTGCTACCAAAATAAGGGACTGCCATTCACACCACCCCCTGCCGCCCAAACCCTAGCAATAGATGCATCAGACTATGCATGGGGGGGCTCATCTGGCAGGGAAGTGTATTCAGGGCAAATGGAGCCCAAATCAAATGCACCTTCATATCAATCAAAAAGAAGTGCTAGCTGTACAGAATGCACTGACAACCTTCAAGGATTACCTTCATCCTGGACAACTAATGGTAAAAGACGGACAACACCACGGTTATGTGGTACATAAACAAGCAGGGGGATACACATTCCTACCCCCTCTGCAGACTAGCCATGGCATTGTGGAACACTGCCTTGAGCTGTCAAGTACAACTGCAAGCTCAATTCCTGCCAGGAAAGTTGAATATTCTGGCAGATGAACTAAGCAGAAACCTCATGGACCCACATGAGTGAAAACTGGAACCAAGGATTTTCAACATGTTGACAAGCAAATGGGGGGGAGCCCAGACATAGACCTGTTTGCCTCTCCCCAGAATTACTAATTGGACAAATTTTGCGCAAGGACCCCCCACAAACAAGCCTGGAAAGTGGATGCTCTGTCGTTCATCTGGAATAACCTATCAGTCTATGCCTTTCCCCCTCTGCTCTCCAAAGTACTACTAAAAATCAAACAGGACAAACCAAGGATGATTTTGATTTCTCCAGACTGGCCACACCAACACTGGTACCCCCTCTTGCACAGTGTGACACGGTTATCTCCATGGCACCTGCCTCAGACTCCTTCCCTGCTGTCTCAGCAGGAGAATCAGATTCTGCACCCTCCGCTTCCAACACTGAACCTTGCAGCCTGGCTAATTACTTAATCTCTCCTTTACCATCCCTCAGCAGACCTGTGATGGATATCATTTTAGAGGCAAGGAGGCCTAGTACTAGAAAATCTTATGCTGAAAAATGGAAAAGATTCTGTGCCTGGAACCATTCTCAAGGGATGAGCACAGCAGTGCCCAATTTACCCTCAGATTTTACAATACTTAACTGAGATGCTTCACAAGGGCCAGTCTTTTTCCTCCATTAAAATCCACGCCTCAGCCATTTCAGCTCATTATAACACAGAACCTCCCCTCTTCTCTCATCCACTGCTCAAGCAGTTCCTCAGACGGGCCACAAATTTGAGACCATCCAGGAGCGCTCCAACCCCAGCATGGGACCTTAACTTTGTCTTGGCGAAACTCACTCTACCTCCTTTCGAGCCAGCTGCTACTGCAGACTTAAAATTTCTTTCTTGGAAAATAGCTTTCCTTTTAGCAATCACTTCAGCGAGAAGGGTATCTGAGTTACAGGCCCTTGTTAGCAGTGGAGCATTTCATCATCTTTCATGTGGACAGGGTGCCCCTCAGAACCAATCCATCCTTTATGTCCAAGGTGGTATCCAGTGTGGCTCTTAATCAGTCCATTCATTTGCCAGCCTTCTTTCTCAATCCACAGAATAAAGGGGAATGGATACTGCATTCCTTAGATGTGCACAGACAACTTAGATTCTACTTGGACAGGACTAAACCTCAAAGGAAATCTCAACTTCTGCTGGTGGCATTTGCTGCAGGGGCAGAGGGGAAGGCTATTTCAAAGCAAACCATTTCTAAATGGATAAGCCATTGCATTCATTTCTGCTATAAGCACCATGAAAAAACTATTGTCCAGGGGATCAGACCTCACTCCACCAGGGCTGCATCTACCTCAACAGCCTTTCTCAGAGGCGTCCCTACCAGGGACATCCTAGAAGTTGCTGTCTGGAGTTCTATACATACTGTCACCAAGCATTATCATTTGCCAATTTTCTCTAAATCCAGAGCTGGCTTTGCCACTGCAGTCTTGCAGGCCTCCCAACCATAGCTTTGGGAATCTACCCAAATGTAATGACTGCAACAGTGAAACACAAAGAACATAGTACAGTTGTGTACACTTACCATAAATGTAGATGTTCAAGTGTATTCACTGTTGCAGTCCTGGTTAACCTCCCTCCAACCCCCTTAGTTCTTTTGGCTATACCTCTGCTTTCCTTTACTATGCTTAAAAGCCTTTTTGGTGTATTTGCTTTTTTATTGGAGGTATATCTTTGTGCTTTTATGTTTAATTGCTTCCCATTAGGGGGGCACCTGACATCTGGGGCAAGAAAAACTGATGTAATGGCATCGGCTGCATGTTTTATACCCCTGACGTCATTGAAGAAGGGATGGCAACCGACGCAGGACCCAAGACTTTGTTAATCAGGCTGACTGAACTGAGGGCAACCTGCAAGCAGATAACCCAAATGTAATGACTGCAACAGTGAATACAATCGAACATCTACATTTATGGTAAGTGTACATAACTGTACTTTTCCTGGCCTCCTGCAGATCCTGAAGCATGTCCTCAGAAAAAGGTGTCTAAAAGGGGTCAAAACCTTAGCACCTGCAGTGTCAACTAAAGAGTGGACAGGTGAGGATGGATGAGAGACCCCTTTTCCTGTGTGAGTAGGTCTACCATGTGAGGTAAATTGTGATGATTGCCTTGACTAAATGCAAAGAAGAGGGAACCAATGCTGTCTGGGCCAAAAGGGAGACACCAACATGATTTTGGTAGCATCCTGTTCTATTTTGAACAGGACCTGTGGTATGAGAGAGGAAGGGGAAGGAAGGCATGGGGAAAAATCCCCTTCCAAGAAAAAGACAGGTCATTCACCTTCCAGGCCAGAGGTCATGGGAGTCTGGTGTAAAAGAGAAGAAGCTATCTGTTCAGAGAGGATGCAGTAACCATCACTTTAGCTAGGCGAGTTTCTGAACTCCAAGCACTCTCCTGAAAATCATGTTACTTGATTTTCCACAAAGAGAGGGTCACTTTAAGTGCTAATCCATCCTTTCTGCTCAAAGTAGCCTTAGAGGCGAGCATCAACCAAGTGATCAGTGTGCCTGTGTTCTTTCCAATTTTTTCTAATAAAGGTGAATGCATGCTTCATCTCTTAGATGTGCAGACAACTTTGATTTTTATCTTCATGAGACGAATGTTATCAGTTGTTTGTTTCCTTTGCCCACCAATGGATTGAGAAAACCAGTTTCTAAAGTTACTCTTGCAAATTGGTTAACAGATTGCATTTCATATGTTTGTTCTCAACAAGGTTTGTCTTTGCTAAGACTTCCAAAAGCTCATTCCACTAGATCCATGACTACTTGACCTGCCTTCTGGATCAGGACTTATATTTATGCTTCAGCCACTTGGTCTAATGCTCATACCTTTATTGCTCATTACAAATTGGATCTCATTCCAGGGGCAGAGCTGCCCTTTGACTGTGCGGTACTCTGGATTATCCTTCATTGAGGGCCACCCATCATAGCTGGGAACTCTGTCCTATTCATTGAGGAATGAATGAAAATGACATAATCAGATATGAAAGTTATGTACTCATCATAACTGTGCATGTGTGTTGTCCATTTTCATTCTTCCTCAACTTCCCCACTTTTTCCCCTCTCCATTTCTTCTGGGAGTGATTTGATAGAAATATCGGAACTACTGTTCTTGTTTGAGCCTCTATTCTGTCTTTATCTTTTAATGTGTGCTGTAAGCATCTTTTTCCTGACTGAGCAGCAAACTCGATTAGAGGTAAAATGGGGTCTGGGGCATTATGGATAAAGGGAGGAGCTCGACAGTCAGATCTAATAGTCTGAATGAAATGCATCTGAGCTGGATCAGAGACCCATTCAGTTTGGAAAAATGTAAATGGACAACACAAATGCATAGTAATTGTGAGTATATAACTTTTTTAATTTTTAAAATCATACAGTGACATTCCAAGTCTGACTTTGCTAGGAGTCTTTTCCATGTTTTTTTAACACTAATGTGGAGCTACCTGCTCTTCAGTATAGAGTTTGCACTCTTTGCAAGCAAAAGCATGCTGTTATCACAACTGTTTAAAAACATTGCTGTTAAACTGATTTGACTTTTTTTAATCTCCCACAGTATTATTACGAAGATTCCTAAAGGCCTTAATTAAGTCTCTCCTAACAAGTCTAAAGTAAACCAAATTCAAATTTCTGTGCCTGCAAAGATTTTGCAGCTTTTTTGCTGCATTGCTCCTGGTGAAGGGTCTGTATTATATTTTCGAAGTCTGAAAACTTCGAATCTCATATGATTTATTTTATTTATTTTATTATTTCTTTTATTTTACATTTGTTGACCGGGCTAGTCTAGCTTGGATATATGTCCATTTTCAGTAGAGGCCTGGGAAGAAAAGCTCCAAAACAGTATTAATTTAATTGAATAAAAGATACAAAGCATCTACTTTAAGAAAAAACATTATAACACCAAGTAATGTAAAAAAAAAACACTTTACTATAGATTTAATTTAAGTTAGTAGGTGAGAGGAAGAAAAAAGGGAAAGAGAAAACGAAATAATATAAAAAAGTGAGAAAAAATAAAAATATGTCGTTTAAAATAATGTTAGAGATGGTGCAAAGATTAAGAGCATTAGATGTAACTGTAGAAGAGTATAGCAGATTTAGAATAGTGGGTTAGATATAAAAAGCAAAAAGAAATGTATAGCTGAATATCTATCAAACAATTTATATACATAGATGCTCACAGGGCATGGCATATTACAAAACTCTGAGAAGGCTAGTTTTTTGTTATGTAGTAGTTTGATAGGGTACAGAAAATACTGAGTTAAAACAAGAAGAAAAAAAATGTAGAGGAACGTAAACAAATAGTGAAGGAAATAAGAAATGGATATCAGTGTTAGGAAGTTTTGAGGTATTTTAGCAAGGAGAGAGGGTGTCAATCTGGTTTAGAACATGTACATAACCATTGGGATTTAAGGAAGACTCTTAGTTGGTTCTTAAACAGTGGGGTTGATATAAGGGTAGTTAGATCATTTGGAAGTCTGTTCCAAGTATTTCCAACAAAGTTAGTAAACAGGCAGTCACCAGATTTGTTATTGGATTTAAGGGTGGCAACTAGTAACTTATTTGCTGAGCGTAGAGCTTTTAGATTTATATAAGGACTAATAAGATTGCAGAGTACAGGAGTATTAGTGGGATCGTACAGGACCTTGTGAGTGATGGTAAGTTGTTGAAAAAGAACCTGATTTTGAAATTCCAGCCATCCTAGCTGTTTCAGATTTTGGCAGTGGTGGGTTCTAAAAGGGGAGCCAGTGGCAAATCTGGCGATGTTGTTATAGGAAGTTGCCAGCTTATTTAGATTAGTTTTAGACAGGTTAGTATATATGGGGGAGGCATAGAGTAGGGTGGAGATTAGATGGGTTTGAGCAATAGTAGTCCTGGCAGAGGGTGTAAGAAAGGCTTTAAGCCTGTAAAGGAAGCCAAGTTTTCTATTAACTGCTTTGATAGTTAAGTTTATGTGATTGTCATAGTTAAGATTATGATCAATTGTTACACCTAAGAGTTTGGTAGTTGTGTCGGGTGCTAATACAGTGCTATTATTTGATGTAATTGTGAAATTAATATGGGTAGACTTCTGTGTGGGAGTGAACAGCAATAGTTTAGTTTTTTTTTTTTTTTTTTGGGTTAAGGAGGAGACAGCATCGATGGAACCAGTTTTCAACTAAGGTAAGTACTCTTTAGTACTGGACTGGAGTTCAGCTGAAGAGGCTGCGGCACAGATTAAAGTCGAGTCATCAGCATATTGTATGCAGGTGGTATGAGAGTGGGTAGTTTTCAGATCATTAATGAAAATAGAAAAGAGGAGAGGTCCCAGAATGGAGCCTTGTGGGACACCCAGAGGAACTGGGAGCTGAGTAGATAGTTTGTTGTCCCAGGGGACTGCCTGTTGTCTGTTACCTAGATAAGACTTAAACCATTTTGACTGCCTGAGTATATAAGGAAAGTGATTGTAGTGTATCTAACATTAACTGATTAACCATGTCAAAGGCTTTAGAGAGGTCTATAAAGAGAGCAGAGGAAAGCAGGTTGTTATTTCGATTTCTATTAATACAGTCAGAGAATGATAAAAGAGCAGTTGTAGTGCTGTGGAATGGTCTAAAGCCATGCTGGCAGTCAGCCAGTAGCTTGTTTTGTAGGAGATGCTTGAGTAGTTGCTGGTGGATACATTTCTCCATGATTTTTGCTAAAGCAGAGAGTATGGCAATGGGTCGAAAGTTAGTGAGTTCAGTTGAGTTACCACCCTTATGCAATGGAATTATATGTGAAACTTTCCAAAGAGAAGGGATGGTACATTCTATAATAGTTTTGTTTATTAAGATGGAAATAGGGTAGGCTAGTGCACTAGCTGCCATTTGCAGATATTCAGCTGGGAGGAGGTCAGCTGATGGAGTACAAGGTTTAAGTTTTTGGAGAAGCTTATGGACAAGTGATGTTGGCACTGGTTGTAAAGTAAATGCAGGAGGATTATTAGCTGTTGAGGGTGGTATAGTGATGCTAGCTGGGGATAAGGTATTTGCTAGTGATTTAACTGATTCTGAGAAAAATCTGTAAAATGTGTCTGCGATTTGGATGGGAGTGTTTTGAGTCAAGGTAGAATGGGGTAGGAGTTTTGGAGTGACCTGGATGAAGTAGCCTGTTGATGCTTGACCAGAATTTTTGTGGATTATGTGGTTGGAGTTTATGGTAATAGTTTTTTTTGTCAAGAATAGTTTGTTTTTTAGTAGTGTTTCTGAGCTGTCTAAAGTTTTGATGGTCTATAGGGTCTTTTGTATATCTCCATTTGGACCACATCTTATTTCTCTGTAGCATTTTGTGCCTGGTCTCTTTGGAGAGCCAAGGAGCAGGTTGGTTCCTGGTCCTCACTGTACGGGAGGGGGCATGGTGATCAAGAATTAACAGGAATTTGGAATTAAAGTATGACACTTCTTCATCAAAAGGTAGGTATTTTAGGGGTGACCAGTTGTAAGCTTTGACCTCAGCTAGGTAGTTGTCTGGGTTTAGATTTTTTTGTTCCTTGTAGTCCTAAAGGTAGTTTGGTTGGGTATAGTGGTCTTTTGTCTAGTTATAAAGGTAAGAGAGTGGTCACTAATATCATCAGGCAATGTACCTGTTTTATGTAGGAGAGGATTACTATTAACTAATATCCAGTCTAAGGTTCTTTTTTTATTACTAGGTTTGTGGGTTCTGGTAGTAGAGGTGATGGTTTGATAGAAGCCATAAAGGTTTATGTGAGTAGTTGGTTTGGCTGAAGTACAGCAATCAATATTAAAATCTCCAAGGAGTATTGTTTCTTGTGGGAAGGATGTGGACAACCAGCTAAGTGAATTTTCAAGAGTATTAATGTTATTACCTGGAGGAATATAGGCACAGTTAATGTTTAAGGATTTATTTGTATTAATCTGGAGCTTAGTGATTAAGATTTCTGCATTGTTAGGAGTGGGATGTTGAGTATCCAATATAGTAATTTGTAATTCAGATTTATACAATGTTGCTACCCCACCGCCTTTTTTGTTTAGACAATCTCGCCTCAGGATATTATATCCAGGTGGTATTATATCATCGTTGCTAGTTACTGGCTTGAGCCAAGTCTCTGTTAGACATAGGATGTCAAAAGAATATAAACCTAATAATGCATGTAGCTGTGTAATTTTATTGTTTAAACTACGTATGTTGAGGTGAGCTATGAGAAGAGAGTTGGGGCCACTAATTGGGGTTTCAGAGGTGGTATGGAATGATTGGGAATTAGTGATGGAGTTTTCTGGGCCTGGATTAGGATGAATGTCCCCATGTAGAAGTAGGTGTTGCTGTGGTGTATGTGAATGTTTTAATAGTTTAGAAAAGTTACAGTTAGGTTTTCTCAGTTGGAGGTACCTAATGTGGCTTAATCTATGAAAGTGAGGTAGAACGTATGATGATGAAAATGTGTTACAATGAATTAGTGGAGATGAAAGGGAGAGAGGAGTCATTTGTTTTAAGGGATGTTGAAAACTAGTATGGTTTAGGTATTCATAACTGGTGAGGATATGTGATACAAGTAGAGAGGGAAGAATTATACGAAAGAGGAACAAGTAAAAGAGTCTAGGTATGGCAGGGATAGACATGTTACGATGAAAGGAAAGCTAAGGCAGTGGGATGAAAAATTGAGTAGCAAGGAAATGTAATAGGCGAGGTTGTATAGAGAGGGTTAGATAGAGGGAGGTACTAAGTAATTAGGAGTTAAGTGTTAAGTATGTAACAAGATAGGGTAGTCTGTAGGTTGACATGGAGTGAGGGTGGGACCAAGGAGGTATAAGGTGAGATGTAGTGGGGGGTGGGTGAGATTTGGGGGTAGGGGAGCGGAGTGAGCCCGCAGGGCGAACGGAGCGGGTTAGAGCAAGTGAAGGAAGAGGTTCCAGAGTCAGTCTGTGACCAGCAGATTATAGTGGAGCAGTTAGAAGTTCCAGGTTAGAGGTAACACAAGTTTAAGATAAACAGTGGCAAGGTATATAGGGCTGGGCTAAAGACTACAGAAGGAAGGAGAGGGACAAGATAGAGTAGAGTCAGATACACTTGACTCCATATGAGCGAAGTTTTCAAACTTCGAACGTACAATATAAACAAACTAAAAAAATAAATAAAACTACCTGAACTCTCTATGCAGGGGGGCAAGCCCCCCTGCACCCTCCGCTACTTAAATATACCAACTCTGAGAGCGGACTACATTGAAGTGAAGGGAAATATTCCCTAGGCCGATCTCCGTTGCAACGTTCGATGTTTGAAAACTTCGCTGATATGATGTCAGTTATATGAGATTCAAAATTTTCAAACTTCGAACTTATGACATAAACCCCCTGGTGAATACTCTTGAAATATATCCTTACTTACTAGCACTGGACACAAAATATATGCAAAAAGATGCATTGTATTGAATATGTGGTGCAATTAATGCTGTGTAAATGAGCATTAGAACCTCTGCAGTCCTAGATGAAAGAGCATGTCTTACAATGGCTTTTTTGCAAATATTTTGAATGTGGACATTGAATTTATGGTTCTTTGGAAATTAAGATATTTCAATTTTTTTTATAATCTACTTTGTGTTTGAGTAGCCCTGTTTATTGCTTTAGGATGTTCCGTTTTCCTTAAGGAAATGAATGTCTTCTCATTTTTTGGTGTTCAATTCAGTGCTGTTTTGCTTGACCTAGATTATGAGTTTGTCTATTTGAGTGCATGGTACATTTTTGGTAATTTATTCCTGTGTAATTGGTAGTATCTATTAATGTCATCTACAAATTCAAAACAATAAGTGGTAGAATAAAAAGGTGCAGTATTCATGAACAAGTTGCACAGATATGGACCCAGTGCAGAATTCTGTGATAAGTCTTTGCAAACATGCATATTCCTGTAACTTCGAGGTAGAAAAAAATTATAGTTATAGACCCTCATGTGCGTGTCACTTCACATGTTTTGTTTTGTAACAAAAGGGTCGCTGTAAAACATAATCCTTCCTTCATTATTAACTTGGTTTGGGAAGTCTGCTGAACTAGTCCGCATCTCCAACTTTTCTGTGTGCACTACCAGAGTGATGGGCTGCATCTGTTGTATGTGTTAGATGTTCACTGGCAAGTAATATACTATACCAGAAGTCATGTCTTTAGAAAAAAAATGGGCAGTTGCCTCTTAGGTGAAAGAAAGCAAAGGCCTATATGTAAACAGATCATATCAAAGCAAGTGGTCCACTGTATTGCATCTTTTGCAGTGGCAAATGCAATAAATAAGCATTCTACTAGGGCAGTACAGGGATAGCCACCTGGCGGTGTAAATCTTGGCTCTAGATGACTGTCATGGCTGAAGTGATACCCGGACCCCATATGCAAAAATGGGAAAAAGAGGTTGTTGATGGATTCTACTAGGGCAGTAGCATCATTGACATGTTATTTTAGAAACATTTCTGCATATGGTATTTTGAAAGTTGCTCCTTGGAGAACTGCTCATACCCTCTCTTAATATTACAAGTTGGAAGTACAGTCCAGGGGTAGGTCAGGATTTTGTCCTGGCTATGCTACAAGAGATTCTGCAAATGCTGCTGCCCAGGGATATCCAAGTACTGCTTTAGAACTTACTCAAATGTTACCTTTCCTAAAGAAGATAGTAGAGCTTTAAGGTATTCATCATAACTTTGTACCGTCAAATAAGAGTCACTAGCAGTGAAGTTTTCCTCCCTTATTCCCCTTGTTGGGAATTGTACGTAGTTATTATGATGTTATAGTTGTGCCAGT
This sequence comes from Protopterus annectens, assembly GCF_019279795.1. Taxonomy (NCBI): domain Eukaryota; kingdom Metazoa; phylum Chordata; order Ceratodontiformes; family Protopteridae; genus Protopterus; species Protopterus annectens. Next base: position 1,266,165,323 of record NC_056745.1, read on the forward strand.
GTTTATTTTTTGGATTTGCTAACATTAACATTGGTGTTAGCAGTAGATTTTGCCTAACACAAGTATATGACCCTGTAATATGCCCTAGCTCAAAGTACTGGAGATTGATGAAAGGCATATACTTATCATAAAGACAGAACAACTGCATTGGCGCTCACATGGAATACAGCCATTGCTAGAAAAATTCTGCTGCATCATAAGAGAACTGAAGGTGTATAAACTCAAATGTGATTTGCGTTTAACAGCAATCTGTCCTCAGAGTATATTGTTATGGTAAGTACTTTGCACAACTGGTTTTTTTCATGGCACTTATTTTTGGCCCATTTTCAAACTTTTTTATTTTAGGTCCTTCATGAAGGTTTCCAGTACGGTCTGTGAGGAAGAAGAGAGAAACGTTGAAGAGGATAGTGAAGTAAGCAGTGATGAAGATCAAAAAGAGAGTGAAGTTGATGAGGCCAGTGAAGAGGAGGAAGATGAAGGATCAGATACAAGTGGCTCGGATTCTGAAGATGAGGACCAGGAGGTGGATAGTGATGGTAAACCTACATGTAGAAAAAATGTCTGTCTTCATTTTTTGCTATGTTTGAGAGCAAGCATTTTACATTTTTGTCCTCCCTGGTTATTTTTGCAGCCACTACACTACTTGTGTACATTATAGTCCTGTTAGAATCTGTAAATGTCAACTGACCAAGCTAGAATATGTGCATGCAGTAGGTCACTGGTTGCATTAAAACCATTCCAAGAAATAATGTATATCAAGATTTCTAGACAAAACTGCACTGTGATTACACCCTAAGTGAAGCAATTGCTCCGTTGAAAATAATTCTTCAGAGATTATAATCTCTGATTTTTAACAAGCATTTGAATGCCCTACAAGGTCAACAGTGGATGATGTGACTGTAAACTAGTGAAATGACTAAGGTAGGTCAGTCGAAGTTATAAAAAGTTGTGTAGTTACAGGGAAAAAAGTACAGTGATGCTCAGTTTACAGTGTTGCTTATTTAAGATAATCTGAAACTTTACTAAATATATTAAGAGTTTGTAGGAAAAAAGTAAGCAGTAGGAAAAGGGAGAAAAGTGAGTTACTGATAGGAAGAGATGTGTAATAATGGAGATAGTGGAGTATGAAGGAGGAAAGGTAGATGGGTTGCTGGAAGGAGTAGTACCAGTGTGTCTGCTGGTAAACTATTGCTGTATGTTAAAAGTGTCATACAGGAGAAATTTGAGAATTAGAAATTTATAGATGTGAGAGTGTTCAATCTCGCCGTTTGTTCTTACACATGGGGTCGGAGCCGATCCTCGGCTCCGAGTCGGCCGCTTAGCAAAGCTTTGCATCCAGAAGAAGCTCGAGACCAACTATCTACCTCCCACAATTCCCTCTGCCTTTAACTCAGAACTAGTTTTCCGCTGCAACCGATCGCATCGTTCTACAACAGCTCAGACCAACTGGGAAAGATAAGATAACTTTTCTTGAATTTTTCTTCGAAATTTTTAGGATTTCTTGACTGTTATTTAGTATGTGTGTGTGTGTAGGGTCTGGACATTCCTTTTTTCTATTATATATAGTATATATATACATATATATATATATATATATATATATATATATATATATATATATATATATATATAGTTTAGGTTTACTTTAGGGCCTACCCCACTACTGCTAAATCTTGGATTTGATACCTGTAATCTATTGCTACTTGATAACCTATTTTGACAGTGTTGTATTAGTGTACTTACTTTTTCTTTCAGAATGTCTGAGAAAGCTAAGTCAGGATTTAAGAGGTGTCAGTGTGGGCAGAAGATGTCTGTCACCGATAACCATAGCTCCTGTGTCCACTGTCTTGGCCCTCTCCACTTACAGGAAGACTGTTCTATCTGTCATTCCTTTAGTGGAAGGGTCATGACAGATAGCTTATGGACAGAGGTCTTTTGAAGCCTGCCTTCCAGGAGGCTCTTGACAAGTATGACCAGGCTTCTGGATCCTCGAAGGAGTCGAAGACATCGAAGCCCAGGTCATCGGCTCCGAGTTCTTCATTTAAGGTTCGTTCACCGGTTCCACAGACTTCGGGGCCGAGTGTCGAACTTCTGTCTGTCACCGAGCCTCGAGTCTTGGAACCGGTGACGGAGCTTCCACCTCCTGCTCTGTTGAGGTCGGCACCGTCTTCGATTCCTTCGACTCGGTCTTCCAGGCCCCTCTCCGACACCGACGTAAATCGTGTGGTGCAGAAATTAATGGAGAACACGGTCCTGTCCAAACTCTTTGCAGTCTCCTCTCAATTGGTGTCGAGACTCGAAGGCCTTCCTTTATCTCTATCTGATCCTCCTCCGAGGCCTGCTCAGCCTTCGGAGCCGGGAGACGTAGATCTGATGATAGTGGAGCCCTTGGTGCCGGAACCATCCCTTTCTCGGTCGGCACCGTTGACCTCGACTCCGTCGGAACCATTACCGGACTCGCAGAGCCGACGATCTATCCTTGGTTCCGGGACCGAGAGTCGAACCGATGTTTCGGTGCCGACTCTCCCCCTCGGCGCCTCGGCACGGATCACTTCGGCTCCGTCCTCGGGGTCGATGCCTTTGGTTTCCACGTCGGAGATACCTCCGCGTTCTTCGGAACCGGGGGATTCCTCGGCTCGGGGTCCAGGGGCCTTCGACCTTATGAGGAAGGTATTGTCTTCTCAGACAACCACTTCAGCAGATGCAACTTCTCCCTCCCATAAAGGTCCGTTGTCTTCTTCTGCACCCACGACTACACAAAAGCGTCGAGCACCAGTGTCTCAGCCACTCCCAGAGGGAGCCCCTTCTTATTCGGAGGCTTCATCGGATGCCCCCACCTGATGACGTCCCGAGGAAAAGATTGTGCAAGAGGAGGCACTTGGATTCTCCACAAGAATCCTTAACATCAGATACTGACTTGGATGAGTCAGAGGGGTCCCCAAAATCACCTACAGAGGATGTCTCTTTTTCTGACATTTTGGAGATCCTGAAACAGAGAGGTGATTGGTAGGCCCTACCCCCTTATGAGGATGAGTCTGTTCTGCTGAAGGCATTTGGTGCTCGCCCTTCTTCCTCCTGGGTCACTCCGCCCTTCGACGAGTTAATGGAATTGATTGCTCGGAGGGCATGGGAAACACCTGACACAGTGGAACCAGTTCCCAGGAAGCCTAACAAATATATAACTGCCCCTCAGGATAAGTCATATCTCACCAAGGGAGTTCCAGTGGACGCTATGGTGGTGGCAGCTGCTACGAAAAAGGAGATGTCTGAATCTTCCTAGTCTGTCCATCCTCCTAACAGAGACTCTAGGACCATGGACAGATATGGGAAGCGCATTTTCAGTTCAGCGACTTTTTCCATGCGATCGCTGAACTACTTGACACACTTCACAAGATTACAGAGGGATCTAGTCAAAGAGTTGGGAGATACCCTCCAGGGTAGTACAGATGCTGCTGTCTCGGATAAGGTTACAGCACAACTTAATACCCTTACATCTATTGTGAACTTGTCCATGAGGCTCATTTCGTATGCGGCCGAAGGATCGAGTAGGGCTGCAGCTTCAGCGATTGCTCTTCGTAGACAATCCTGGATGCACCTGTGCTACTTTGCGGAAGCCTTCAAGTCTTCCTTTACTAACGCCCCCTTTGATGGCGCCACTCTTTTTCGCCCCCAAAGTAAAGGAGACCCTGACCCGGTGTGAGCAAGAGGGAAAGACTCTGTCTGCTGTCGGAGTCCGTTTTTCCACCCCATCCAGACCGTACCCCAAAGGGCAATGAGGTGGAAAGATGTGGTTTCGTAAACCCCAGAGTTCTTTCCCAGGCACACAGGGTGATGCCCCCTCCAGAGACAGAGGTGGGGGGGCAGAGGTGGAAGACGCCGCCCTTGCGGCAGAGGGGGTCCGCAAAACCAAGGCGACAGGGATACCATCCCTGGGAAGCCTTTTCAGCACTCCTGAGAGGAGGCCCGACTGTCCTGCTCTGGAGGCAGTCGGGAGACGCTTGGCTTTATACCCTCAGGCCTGGCAAAAACTTACATCAGACAAATGGGTAAAAAGCATTATTACCAGAGGTTACAAAATCCCCTTTCTATTCCCCCCGTTGCCACAAAAAAGATTCCCAGATGTTCCACCCCACCTGCGGGAACCTGCAGCTGTAGAAATCTCAAAGCTGCTAGAAAATAGAGTCATCCAACCAGTCCCGGCGGACCAAGCAGGATCCGGAACGTACTCAAGGTTCTTTTTAGTTCCAAAGAAGACAGGGGACTGGAGGCCAATTTTGGACCTAAGCAATCTCAATACGTATGTCAAGAAAGAAAAGTTCCGTATGGTCACGCTTCAATCGATCCTTCCGTTCTACAGAAGGACGACTGGATGTGCTCAATAGATCTCAGGGACGCCTACTACCACATCAAAATGGCCAGAGCGTCCAGAGATCACCTGCGCTTTCGGCTGGGAGCCAGCCACTTTCAGTTTCGAGCCCTGCCCTTTGGTCTAACCTCAGCCCCCAGGGTTTTCACCAAATGCATGGCAGTGGTAGCGTCTCACTTGAGACGTCTAGGATTCCGCGTGTTTCCGTATCTGGACGACTGGCTCCTTTCTGCCACCACCGAGCATCAACTGATACAGGCCAGGAACTACACTCTCAGCCTTTGTGTTCAGCTAGTAATTTCGATAAATTTCGAAAAATCTGCGTTACAGCCCTCGCAGCATATTTCATTTATAGGGGCAGTGCTAGATACCCATTCCTTGCTCCTAAAACTTCCCCCCGCAAGAATAGCTTCCCTGCATGAACACGTATCTCTCCTACTATTGTCCAAAAAGTCCCCAGCCAGACTAGTCTTGAAAGTCTTGGGACTCATGTCAACTTCCCTCATTGCAGTTCCCATGGGGAGGCTACACATGAGAGTTCTCCAATGGCTGCTGTTCGCACAGTGGTCGTTCCAACAGTTACCACTGACACACGAGATTCACATCACGGACACCTGCAAAGCACACCTGTCTTGGTGGTTACAGAATCACAATTTCAACAGCGGCCGACTGTTTGTGTTTCCCACACCTACAGCCAGAGTGACCACAGACGCTTCCCTGATAGGGTGGGGGGGCATTTTTCAGGGACAGACAGTCCAAGGCGAATGGACCAGTTTAGAGTACAACCTGCACATCAATGTTCTAGAGATGAGGGCAGTGTATCTAGCGTTGCTACACTTCTTCCCCCTTCTACCTCTAGGGACCATTGCAGTTCAGACGGACAACATGTCCGTAGTCTGGTACATAAACAAACAAGGAGGAACCAAATCTTACCAGTTGTGCAGAGAGGCCATGAGAATTTGGCAATGGGCAGAATCCACGGGTCACTTTCTGATAGCAACGCACATCCCGGGGTTATCCAACGTCATAGTGGACAGGTTGAGCAGAGCCATCCTGTTACCTCACGAGTGATCCCTCAACCAGATAGTGGCGGAAAGGATCTTCCGCAAGTGGGGCCAGCCTTGCTGCGATCTGTTTGCGTCTCCAATGAACACCAAATGCAGAAGCTACTTTGCCCTTCTTCCCCCTCCAGGGGATGTCCCCAGGGACGCTCTGATTCACGATTGGCCCCCGGGTCTCCTTTACGCTTTTCCCCCTATACCTCTGATACCGAGATTTCTTCAGAAAGCCAAGGACCAGGAAAGGACTATAATTTTCATTGCCCCATTCTAGCCTCAACAGATTTGGTTCCCCTTTCTTCAAGCTCACCGATTGCGGGAGCCCTGGATTCTGGACCCGGTGCCAGATCTACTGACTCATTCGTCAGGAGCTCCTCACCCGTCACTCCTGTCCCTCAAGTTAGCAGCTTGGCTGCTCCGCTTCCCTACTTAGCCAGGTCTGATCTTCTCTCTCCGGCGGTTCAGGACATTCTGGTAGCCTCTCATAAGGCTTCCACTACAAAAATTTACACCGGAAAGTGGAAACGTATCGTTTTCTGGGCTACTAAACAAAATTTAGACCCCTTAGTAGCCCCTTTAAACAAGATTTTGGAGTTCCTGTCCATACTGTTTCATCAAGGAGCCTCTACTGCTACTCTAAAAGTTCAATTGGCTGCGATTTCGAACTTCCATGTAGGAGAGAACGGAGCGCCCATTATGGCTCATAGGCTTTGTAAAGCCTTCTTGAAAGGGTCTTTTCATCTTAGACCAGCAGTTAGGTTTCCTACAGCCCCTTGGAATCTAAATTTGCTCTTATCCCAGCTAATGTTACCACCTTTTGAACCAGCTTCTTCCTGTTCATTAAAGTTCTTGTCCTTGAAAACTCTTTTCCTAGTAGCTATCACTTCAGCCAGACGAGTATCCAAACTTCAGGCGCTTTCCATTAAGCAGCCATATTTAATTTTTCACCCAGACAGAGTATCATTACGCACAAACCCTTCATTCCTCCCTAAAGTTTGTTCAGTTAACAACATTAATCAATCCATTGAACTTCCCACATTTTTCAAAAACCACTCCAATAAGCTGGAATATATGTTACACATGTTTGGATGTTCATAGACAACTCAGATTCTACCTAGATAGAACTAAAGACCATAGAAAAGCAGACCGACTTTTTATAGCCTTTGCGGACAACAAAAAGGGCATGGCAGTGACGAAGCGTACTCTTTCCAAATGGCTAACTGATTGTATTACCTTCGTTTATTCTGCTTCTAATCAGAGTTTGCCCACCAAACCAAAGGGACATTCTACTAGGTCAGTTTCTACATCTTTGGCTCATGCGGCTCATTTGCCTTTGGACACCATTTGTGCGGCAGCCACTTGGTCTAAACCACATACGTTCATCACTCATTATAAAGTGGACAAGACTTCCAGGGACAGAGCATCTTTTGATTCCACTGTGCTCAGGAACGTTCTTCCGTGAGTCACTCGGGGTAACGGAGCTAGGGACGCTACCCATGTGTAAGAACAAACGGCGAGATTGAACACTCTCACATAAAGAAGTTATGTCCTTACCATAACGTTCCATGTGGAGTGTTCATCTCGCCTTTGTTCTTACATTCCCACCCTCAGGTCTGGAAGAACGTTCGGTTTAGAAGTCTGGCCTGTTTGTCTCCCATTAGTGGTCTCTCTGTTGTTCTACTGGCTTGAATTAGTTACGTTCCTTCTCTGTACGTAGGTTCTCTTTATAGGGGATTACTTGTTATTACTGGATCTGGTATTGTTTATTGCAAACTAGATCTGAGGTAAAGGCAGAGGGAATTGTGGGAGGTAGATAGTTGGTCTCGAGCTTCTTCTGGATGCAAAGCTTTGCTAAGCGGCCGACTCGGCTCCGACCCCATGTGTAAGAACAAAGGCGAGATGAACACTCCACATGGAACGTTATGGTAAGGACATAACTTCTTTTTTTTCACATTTGTGATATGACAGTGTGACATTTAGTTTTAAAAATGGTAGCATTATTGATAAGGGCAGGTTCAGTGAAGTTGTAGTTACAGCCTCTTCAAAGCAAGCAGTTTGGGGTATTTAACTCCAATTTTAGTGTGGTCAGTAACCTATCTGTTGTATACCATAGAGGTAATGATGCTAGGGCCTGGCTTGGGAAGTGATTGTTTAGTAGTAGTTTATGTGAAAACGAATTGTATTTTTATAAAGTATACCCCATTTCAGTTTATTGAGAGAAAAACATGTGATACCCTTTGCTGGCTGAGAAGAAAATGTGGCTATTTCATAGAATGTAGATTCCAGTTAATGTAAGACTGCCTGATGTTTTGATAACATTTCACCCATTGAAGAGTCTTGGAAAGAAAAGTGTCAGCTAGCTGGATTCTTGTGGTTGGATAGAAGTGTTTATTAATCTGGTAGGTGGCACCCATTTTTGTGCGATTCTTTTACTGTAGTACTAATATAAGCATTGCAGAGAAGGTTATTGTTAATTATCAAGTATTTGTATTGGTCAGTTCTTTCAGTGGCAATATTTGTTTGCAAAGGTTTCAGACAGGATAGTTTGCCTTTGTTGACAAAAATGTTTTTTTTTTTTTTTCATTTAATATGAAGTTAGAGTTGTGTAGCCATTTACAAAGTTTTGACTAAATGTTGTAGTTCTGGTAAGTGAAGGTATATTGTTAACATTTGGTAGAATGGTAGAGTTACCTGCATACTGAAGTCGTTTCAAACCTTGGGTATGTAGGTGCATCCTCGGGCCGTAGCTCAGAAGATAAAGGATTTCAGCTGTTCTCAAACTGCTGACTGGAGCCAAAATAAAAGCTTTGGCTCCTTCTACCTCCATTAGCTTGCTGTGTGACATAAGCAAGTCACTTAAACAGGAAGTAGTTCTCCTGGGTTGCCCCTGAGAAGGGACATTCTGACCAGTGGGTTTGTCCAGTTAGCAGATGGATAAAAATACATGCATGCATACATACATATGTGTGTGTGCATATCAGTCATTTGTGATGAATATAAATAGAAGAGGACCAAGTTTAGCTCTTGGTGAGTTGGAGTAAATGTTTGAAACATCGTGACTGTGAATGTAGAGTCCGTTATATGGAGACTGAATGGCCAAAATGTGTACGTACATGTACTAAGTTTGAGATTGTTTCTTGGACTCATTCCTTTTCTTCTAGGTATGGCAATCTCATAGTATTTATAAGTTCAGCGGGATGCCCCCTGCAAAAAAAAAAGTTTAAAGGAGAAGAGCGATGCTTGGAATTTGTACATGTTCTTCATATTGCTCACTTCTGCAAGACCCTAAGCTGTAAGAGAGATGGTTTGAATTTGTACATGTTCTTCATATTGCTCACTTCTGCAGAAGCTAAGCTGTATGGTTTATATCCTGCCTAGGATACTACAGCCATCCAGCTTCCAAAGCTTCAGGGGACCTTTTATGCACCCAAACCGTCTGGCAGTTCAAGCTAGCAGATTAAAAGACAAGTTTGGGCTCCTAGCCTTTCAGAGCTTTTCTGCCACCGAAGATTACAATCTGCTGAGGCTGTTGAGCATCGACTGTCAGCTTGTGCTGTTGCTTTACTAGGCAGATAAGCTCCCTTTTGTGAAGAAAACTCCTATTATTTATTCTTTGTTTTATTAACACTTTCCTCTTAAGGAAATTATTTTAGATCTAGGAGTTTGTGTCTTAGGGCTGTCAGGTGATTTTTACTGCATGTTTAAACAGGAGTTCTTCCTATCAGATTAAAGTTGTTTAAAGTAACCATAAACCATTTTTTTCTGTGGAGACGTTTTGTTTATATTACATTGTGGGGCTGGCAAATTGTTTTAAAGTGTTTTTTACTGTGTCTATTTGAAAAAAAAAAGAGACTTTTTTTTTTTTAAAAGACCCTTGGTTATTTACTATATGCTGCTTGCTTTCTCTGGGAAATATGCACCATTTTCAGCTTGACCATGGAACAGTCTGTCAGTCCCATGGTTGGTCCGTCTTCCAGGCATAAAAAGAAAATGCTAAGCAAACAGCCATTGCTATCACAGCATGCTGCAATTTGTCTCAGGTCACTCATGTTTTGCCCCATATCCCTCAGGTGTAGCAACTATAGCCAGTGTGGACAATAGCCACATCCTCTGCAGCTGTTGAGGTCCCCTCACTGGGCAAGAGAGAACCACTATTGTTGGTCCTGGGAGAGAGAACACAAAATACTTCCCTGTTTTGTTAGAATATTGTGCCAATACCTGGGGAAGCTGCTGCCACCATTAATAATACTGTTGTTCCTAGTTTTCCTGTCCAAAAGAAACAGAAAAACAAGCATGTATCTGGTGCTCCTCAAACATCCTTAAATAGGAGTAGTTTACTGGGTTTGGCTCAGGGTTTATTTCTGGCTTTTGATCCTTCTTGTAAAGTAGTCTCTGGTAAAAGAAAGAAGGGATACAGCTTATTTTGAAGAAATTCAAGATTCTGACTCTGGACAGGAGGATGCAGGGACAGATGCATGATTTTCACCTCAGATTTCTCTGACTCAAAGACCAGCTCAGTTTCTGGCTCTCTGTTTGGGGGGGGGGGTCTCTTTTTCTGATACAATTTCTAGAATGTGCCAGTGTTTTCAGTGGGTGAACACTGAGTTTTCTCAGTCCCTCAGAAAATACTGTGAGCTATTAGAGAAGGAGTTTCTGAAGCCTGACCTATTTCTCCAGTTCTCTCTGCTTTGGAGGATGTTTGTGCCACAGCCTGCAGTTTTCCTGATAGTCAGCTGCTCCTAAAAAGGCAGATGAGATGTATAAAGTTCCTCAGTCTTTTAAGTTTTTATGTACTCTTCACAAACCTGACCCCACCACGTATAGCTTTAGTTGATTCCACTGCTGCTAAACACCAAGTTAATTCCAGTCCTGTTCTTTCTGATATGATAAAGGTGGGAACAGTATTGATAAGTATGGGGAAAAAGTGTATACTTCTGCAACATTGATTTTTCAGAATTTTGAATTGTCAGCTTCATGTGTTAAAAGTTTGATGTGAAGTTGTTCAATCCCGCCGTTCATTCTTGACTGATGGGTTCGATGCTGATCCATCGGCTCCGGTATGGCCATATGCAAAACTCGAGGTCTTCCAGTAGTTCGAGGCCAAGCCCCTATCCCATGATGCACTGTGAATTACCTCAGATCTAGTTTGCTGCAGCATCTGATTGGTGGTTCCAGTGTACGCTTGAGCCAGTCATTTAAAAAAAATTCTATTTACTAGCTTTCTATATAGCTTTTTCTAGCTGTTTTATATAGCTAGTTAGATAATTAGCTTTTATAGCTTTCCCCTTCCCGTGTGATGTCTTTCTCCTGATATTTAGTGTTTAGATAGTTGGCCTCGTTGTTTTCGGCCTAGTTGAACTGTGTGTTTTGATAGTATTTAGTATTATAGTGTAAGAGTTTTTTGCTGTGATATTTAGCTTGTTAGATTTACTCTTTAGATAGTTGGCCTCGTTTTTCGGTCTAGTTCGTTGAGTGTGTGCTGCATTTGTCAACAGTAGTTATACAGTTTTTTGCAATTCTTATATATTAGGGTGTGTGTGTGTGTGTGTGTGTGTGTGTGTGTGTGTGTCTTTAGAGCCTTATGTTGCTTATTTTGCTGTGTTTTTGGATCGCGTGTGTGTTATGGCAGATAAGGACAAGCACCCCAAGTCCGGGTTTAAAAAATGTCCGAACTGTAACCAGAAAATGTCAGTCACTGATGGGCATGTTACATGTTTATTGCTTAGGGGCTATCTACCTGCAAGAATCTTGTGCTATATGCCATTCCTTTTCTTCTAGGGTGCTTTTGGAGAGGAAAAGTAAATTGCTGGATAGGGGTTTGCTAATACACCCCTTTCAAGAGGCATTGAGTGACCAGGATGTTGCCAGCAAATCCTCTAAGTCCTCAAAATCGTCTACCGAATCTAAGGACTCAAAAAAAGAAGTAAAAAAAAATCTGATGAGACATCGGCTTCACTGGTTTCAGAGCTGACTATCTTCTCTTTTCGGAGTCAGCTCACAGCCTTGGAGCCGGTATCCATAGTGCCTCAGTCACCATTGATCCAGTCAGCACCATCGGTGCATTCATCTAGATCATCTGTCAGCCTTTCAGATTTGGATATGGATCGATTGGTGCAGAAGCTTTTACAGGCACCAGGCCTTGCTAAGTTGCTGTCGGCTCCGACCCAAGCGGCTTTGGAGCCGAAGACCACTACTCGCGCTTTGACTACTCCTCCTCTGAGCCATATCGGCCCTTCGTTGCTAGAAGAAGCAGACCTGCTGATCGTGGAGCCTTCGGAGCTGAGACCTGCTCCACTGTCCTCTGCTCCATCTACTCTGACGTCCGCGGTGCCAACCGGGAACTCTAGGAGCTGACACTCTCCAGTCGGATCAGGGGAGGATAGTCAGGCTGACTTGTCAGTGCCGACTCTTACTCTTGGGGCTTCAGCTCGGATGAGCTTGGCTCCTACCTACGGCTCGGAGCCCACTGCCTCAGTGCGGGAGCTTTTGATGGTTCCCTCGGATCCATTGATTCCGTTGATTCCTTCCCATCGGAGTGGTGGTGCCTTCGAAGCCATGATGAGAGCTCTGTCTCCAAAGACATCCTCAACTTCAGGTCTTGCTTCCTCATCCCCTGAAGCGCCTACGTCTGCTTCTTCTTCCATTGTCCAGGCTAAGCGTAGAGACCCAGACCCTCAGGTAGCCCCCACAGGGTGCCCTCTGCTCTTCCGAGACCTCCCCAGAGGCTCCCACTGAGGAGGTCCCCAGGAAGAGATTGTGCAAGAGGAGACACTTGGACTCCCCACATGAGTCTTTAACATCGGACACTGACTTAGATGAGTCAGAAGGGTCCCCACGGTCCCCCTCTGAGGATATCACCTTTGCTGAGATACTTGAGATCCTTAGGCAGAGGGGTGACTGGCAGTCCAAAAGCCCTACTGAGGATAAGTCAGTTCTCCTGAAGGCTTTCGGGTCTCAAACCTTCACCTCTTGGGTGTCTCCGCCTTTCGATGAACTCATGCAGTTGGTTTCTCGAAGGGCGTGGGAGGCACCAGAGTCCATGAAGCCTGTCCCCAGGAGGCCTAATAAGTTTATTTCAGCCCCACCGGACAAAACTTTCTTATCTAAATAAGTCCCAGTTGATGCCATTGTGGTGGCGGCCACCAAAAAGGAAATGTCTGAGACTTCTTCTATCCATCCTCCTAATAGAGAGTCTAGGATCATGGATAGATATGGGAAACGCATGTTTAGTTCAGCGACTTTTGCTTTCTACCCTAAATTCTGTTGTCAACTCATCCATGCGTCTCATATCCTATGCAGCTGATGGAACGAGTAGAGCAGCGGGTACTGGAGTCGCTCTTAGAAGACACTCCTGGATGCGCTTGTGTTCCTTCGCGGAGCCCTTCAAGTCATCCTTCATTAACATCCCCTTTGATGGCTCATCCCTGTTTGGGCCTAAAGTGAAGGAAACCTTGACCAGGTGTGAACAGGAGGGAAAGACTCTATCTGCCGTCTGAGTCCGTTTTTCCACCCCTGCTCGACCTTATCCCAAAGGTCAAAGGGGAGGAAAATGTGGTTCCGGAAAGCCCAAGGAGCCTTTCAGGACACACATGGTGAACCCCCCCTCCAGGGGCAGAGGAGGGGGTAATAGTGGAAGACGCCGCCATCGCGGCAGAGGGGGTCCGCAACGTCAGGGTGACAGATATCACTTCTCTGAGCAACCCTATCAGCGCTCCTGAAAGGAGGCCCTACTGGCCTGCTCTGGAGGCAGTCGGGGGTCACTTATCTTTGTACCTAAACTCCTGGCAAGAAATAACACAAGACAGCTGGGTACAAAGTATCATTTCCAGAGGGTACTTCATACCATTTGCCACACCTCCCCCGTCCATAAGGAGAATCCCGGATGTTCCACCCAGTTACAGGGAACAAGCAACTGTAGAGGCCCGAAAGTTGCTACAAAACGAGTCATCCAGCCAGTCCCAGCAGACCAGACAGTATCCAGAACTTACTCAAGATTCTTTTTGGTTCCGAAGAAAACGGGACTGGAGACCTATTCTGGACCTCAGCAGACTCAACCAATATGTAAAGAAAGAGAAGTTCTTGGTCGTCATGCTTCAGTCTATTCTTCCCTTCTTAGGGAAAGAGAATTGGATGTGCTCGATAGAGCTGAAGGATGCATGCTACCACATAAAGATAGCCAGGCCATCCAGAGATCACCTGCATTTCCGGCTGGGAGCCAATCATTTTCAGTTTCGAGCCCTGCCCTTTGGGCTCACTACAGCCCTCAGTGTGTTCACGGCTCACCTGAGGTGTCTAGGATTCCAGGTGATGTCCTTCAAGGATGCATCTGCAGTCATAACATATGGGTTGTCCTGCCTCAGGCAGCCCTACGGTCGGCCGGATTCCAAAGTCGGGCCTCAGCTGATGTCGCACTTTCCCCGACGTCAGAGCGTCTGGGGTATAAAAGCATCAGCTGACGCCATTTTCCTCAGTCTTTCTTGCCGCGTGGTGCCCCAAGCAGAAGCAGTTCGCAAGTGCCGGTCGGTCAGATCCTGTGATTCAGCTATCGAAGACTTCGAAAAAGCTAAGTACCCCGTTGGGGACTCTTTCTTGCCTCAGCCGATGTCAGATAAAGTAAATAATTGTTTAACTTGTGGGAAACAAATACCTCATAAGGATTTCCACTCTTACTGCCTCCCTTGCTTAGGCCCAGACCACGATGTCTCGGCCTGTTCAGCCTTTGCTTCCTTCAACCGACGAATGCTTAGACGTCGGTCGGAGTTTGCAGAGGAATTCTTTGGGGCTAATTTTGCATACAAGATGCCGTCGGAGACTCCGACATCGCATTTGGTGAAAAAACGGAAGGACAAGGACCGACACGCCCGCGGTTTCGGCTGAAACCACGGTAAGGCCTACCGCGAGTGTCTCGGTTTCGGCCGAAACAGAGTCCTCGGAGCTTCCTTTAACCGAATCCACTCAACCGACCACCGCAGCCCTTGAGGCCCCGGCTGAGTCGGCTACTGAGCTACCTACCGAAACCAGTGTCCAGGAAATGTCCGACACCATTCCTTTGGACAAATCTACTCCTGCACGTGGGGCAGCTAGACCCCCTGCTTCCATGTCCATTAAGGCTTTTTCCAGGGCTAAAGCTGCTAAACTTTGTAAAGCTTTGCCTCCCAAGACTACCTCCCAGAAACCTTCTTCTAGTTCTCAGATGCTCAGCCTTGCAGAGGATCTTATTTCTTTAATTAGAGGGTCTCAGCCTCACCCGGACAGGGGCTCTCACCCACCACCAGACAAAAGGCCCAGGACTGAGCCCTCTGACCAACACTCTTCAGATGAGTCTACGGATGGATCTGAGTTGTCAGATCACCAGGAGGAGGCTTATTCGGCCTATGAGGATTCTGATGCTGAAGAATCTATCCCTTCGGACTCCCCTCCTGAAGAATTTTCTTTTGGTGAGACACTACACTCCATGAGAGAGCATTTTCAATGGCAGGGTCAGGAATTTTCTGATTCTAGAAAGAGATTAAGGACCTTTTTGCATTTACCTCAGCATAGGCCCTTAGCTATACCTCCTGTTTTGAATGTTATTGATGATGTGTACAATGATGTTAGTACAGCCCCTGATACTCTCCCTCCGGCATCTGCCAAACCTGATAGATACTACAGGGTCCCGGATTCTCATTTACATCTGTATAAGGCCCATTCTGCAGACCCAGATACTATTTCTCAGGGCCCTAAAGGGGTTGCAGCTGCCACTGCCAAAAATCCTCTACCTTCTGAAAGGGAGTCTAGAGCTTTAGAGAGATGGGGAAAGAAGGTATATACTTCTGCAACTCTTTCCATGAGGGCATTAAATTGTCAATTTCATATGATACAGTACCAAGAGTATTTGTTAGATGAACTGAATAAGAAGCTTTCTTCTTCTGAACCCTTGACCGTAAATCCTTCAGGATCTGGTACATAACTCACAGCAGGTTAGTAATCATTTTTTGCAGTGTGGTTATGATGCACTGGAAGCTTCATGTAGGTCAGCTATGACTGGGGCAGTTATTCATAGGCATGCCTGGCTGAAGGAACAATCTTTGCCAGACCATGTTAAAGCTAAACTCCTGGATGCTCCAATGGAAAAACAAAAATTATTTGGCACCTCGGCTCAGGAGGTCTTAAAGAAGTTTGAAGAAAAGGCAAAATCTGTGCAAACAGTTAAGGACTTTCTCCAAGTACAACCACCGAGATTCAGCAGAAACTGGCCTACTAAGAATTGGTCCTTTCCAGACTCGGACAGATCCCAGAGAGGCAGGAACAGGCGTCCCAGAGGTAGAGGGCAAGCTAGAGGCTCCTACAGAGGCCGTCAGTGGCAGCCTACCAACCAGAGAGGTAGTGCAGCAACAGCAACAACTACTACACCAGGACAGACTCAATGACTTTTCTTTGATTCCGCCTACCAGGGCTCAATTGGAAGCACCATTGGGCGGAAAGCTTTCTTTATTCTCAAAAAACTGGCATTATATTACAAGGGACACATGGACACTGCAAATAATAGACAAATGATACAGGTTCCACTTCCACACTTTGCCAAGAAGAAACAGAATGCCAAACCTGCCACCAAATCAGAGGGCAGAGGCTTTAAAGCAGATCAACAACTTAATTCAAATGAAAGCCATAGAAAAGGTACCTCTTTCAGAACAAGGCCAAGGATTTTACTCCAGATTATTCCTTGTTCCAAGAAAAGAAAATCAATGGAGGCCTATTCTCGACCTGTCCGCACTGAATACTTACCTCATTGTGCCAAAATTCAAGATGCTGACCCTACAGCAACTACTTCCCATGCTGGGCAAGGAGTCTTGGCTGGTGTCTCTAGATCTCAAGGAGGCATACCTGCATGTCCCTATTCGACAAAGTTGCAGAAGACACCTCAGATTTCTTGCAGGATCAGAGCATTATCAATTCTCAGCATTGACCTTTGGCTTATCTACTGCGCCAGAGTATTCACGAAATGCCTGGCATCAGTAATTGCACACTGCAGACTTCAGGGGATTCAAATCTACCCATATCTGGATGACTGCCTTATACAAGCGGACAACAAGAAAAATTTGATAAAGGACTTGGCCTATGCCATCCACCTACTACAGGCCTTGGGATACACAGTCAACATCCAAAAATCAAGACTTGTTCCATCCCAAAGGATAACCTTTTTGGGTGCAGATCTAGACACAACCACCCAAATGGCCTTTCTCACAGAAGAAAAACAAAAACAACTTCTGGATTACTTCATGAATCTGACAAGACAAACTCAGCTAACTGCAAGGAAAATCCTGCAGGCCTTGAGTTACATGGCATCCTGCATAATTCTGATTCCACAAGCCAGGCTGCATATGAGAAAATTACAATGGTACCTAAGGAGTGTATGGTCTCAGCACAGTCACAGTTTGGAAACTTTGATACCAATCATTCCTTGCCTTCAAAAGGAATTCCTGTGGTGGGCTCAAGCCTGCCAGTCCAACAGAGGGCTGCCTTTCAACAAACCAAAAACAAAACAAACCATCACCATGGACGCTTCAGACTGAGGATGGGGAGCACACATGGAGAGCAAATGTATCCAAGGCCTATGGTCTCAAGGGCAGCTGCGCATGCACATAAACCAAAAGGAAATGCTGGCAGTGATACACGCAATCGAGGCCTTCAAACCTTTCCTCCATCAAGGCCACCTGCTAATAAGGACAGACAACACCACGGTCATGTGGTACATAAACAAGCAGGGAGGCACACATTCCTACCCTCTATGCAGGCTGACTATGAATCTATGGGAACTATGCCCGAAACTCAATATCCAACTACAGTCCCAGTTCGTGCCAGGGAAAGAAAATGCACTGGCAGACAGCTTAAGCAGAACTACCATGGATGCACACGAATGGATGCTGCACCCAGACATCTTTTTACTCATAACAAAAGCATGGGGAAAGCCGGAGGTAGATCTGTTCGCCTCGCCCCACAACCATCAACTGAAGACATTCTGCTCAAGGACATACCACCCACAAGCTTGGAGGGTGGACTCTCTCTCTTTCAGCTGGAAAGCTCTAAAAGTATATGCCTTCCCACCTCTCCCATTAATGTCCAAGGTTTTACTGAAGATCAGGGCAGAACAGCCAAGAGTGATTCTGATAGCTCCAGACTGGCCAAGGCAGCACTGGTACCCACTATTGAGGAGCATGTCACAGACGAAACCATGGCCTCTTCTTCTGATGCAGAACAATTTCAAGATCATGCATCCCAACTTGAAAACATTGCAGCTAACTGCCTGGAAAATTCTATAAATCCCCCTCAAAATAACTTATCACAGAGAGTAAAGGACATTATTATGGAAGCTCGCCGGCCTTCCACAAGGAAGACATACTCAGCAAAATGGAAAAGATTTCTCATTTGGAACACAACAAAAGGCTTAGATGTGACAGTGGCAAGCATGACACATATTCTGGAATACTTAGCAGAATTGTTCCACAATGGCCTGTCCTATTCCTCCATTAAGATTCATGCCTCAGCAATTTCAGCAGAATACAATGTTGATCCACCTATCTTCTCGCACCCTCTCCTCAGGCAATTTCTGAGAGGGATCAAAAACATCAATCCTCCAAGAAAACCCCCTTTACCTACTTGGGATCTCAACTTTGTGCTGGAGAAACTAACACTTCCTCCCTTTGAACCAGCAGCATCGGCGGGTCTACAGTTTCTGTCTTGGAAAACTGCATTCCTTCTGGCCATAACTTCAGCAAGAAGAGTATCTGAGTTACAAGCTTTAATGGCAGTACAGCCATTTCTTATCTTCCATCAGGACAGAGTTTCACTAAGAACCAATCCTACTTTTATGCCAAAGGTGGTATCTAGGGTATCCCTGAACCAAGCTATTCACTTGCCTACATTCTTCCCAAATCCACAAAATAGAGGGGAAAAACTTCTACACACTCTGGATATACACAGACAACTACGCTACTACTTGGACAGAACTAAAAGTTACAGAAAGACTGACCAACTCCTTGTAGCATATGCTGCTGGGGTGCAAGGAAAAGCAATTTCCAAACAGACAATTTCAAAGTGGATAGGAAATTGCATTCGATTTTGTTACTCCTTTCATGGAAAGACGGTTCCTGCAAACATCAGGCCTCATTCCACAAGGGCCACAGCCACCACTATAGCCTTCCTAAGAGGGGTGGCTACCAAGGACATTTTAGAAGCTGCTACATGGAGCTCCGTGCATACATTTGCCAAACATTACAATTTACCTTTATACTCCAGATCCAGAGCAGGTTTTGCTACAGCAGTCCTGCAGGGTATCTTAACTACACCATCCTTTTCTTAGTACCTCCTCCCCCAGATTGGCTATGGTATTCTACCCATATGTTATGACTGCAGATGCATCCTTGAAGTACAAAGTACAGTTTTGTACCTACCATAAATGTAGATGTCCGATAGGTATGCATCTGCAGTCAGGTTTACCCTCCCTCCTTCCCCTCTGTGGTATTCCTAGGGTACTTACCCCTCCATTAGCTAGCTGGGGTATCTATTATGGTGTATTTGTTTGTGTATATATATGTATATATTTTTTGGAAAATGTTTGGAATTTTATTGCATTCCTCCAAATTTGGCCTTCCTAGCGGGCACCTGGCATCTGGGGCAAGAAACACTGAGGAAAATGGCATCGGCTGATGCTTTTATACCCCAGATGCTCTGACGTCGGGGAAAGTGCGACATCAGCTGAGGCCAGACCCAGACTTTGGAATCCGGCCGACCATAGGGCTGCCTGAGGCAGGACAACCCATATGTTATGACTGCAGATGCATACCTATCGGACATCTACATTTATGGTAGGTACAAAACTGTACTTTTCCGTACCTAGACTATTGGCTCCTTGCCATCACCACCAGGCATCAAATTATTCAGGCAAGGGAGTACATCACTCTGCAATCATTTAGTATTACAGTCAACTCAGAAAAGTCTGCCTTGTCACCATCGCAGCATATTGTTTTTATCAGGGCAGAGCTAGGCACCTCAACCACCACTCTAAGGCTACCAATTGAAAGAGTCTTTCTTCTGCGCCAGCATGTCAGCACATTGATATAAAAAGACAGAGCACAAGCTGCAGAATTTCTGAAAGTATTGGGTAGCAACTTCCTGACTACTGGACACCACCTCAGTAGTCAGGAAGTCCTTCTACGTGGCACACCTCATCATAAAAGGGTTCTCATCCAGGAAAAAAGAGGACATTGTTCCCCTATACTCGACACTAATTAGACCCATTATAGAGTACAACACCCCTTTTGGAATGTACCTCTCAAGACATCTGCAACAGCTGGAAAGGCCACAGAAGTACCTCACAAAGAGGATTACTGGCCTCAAACAAATGCCCTACAATGACTGCCTCAAAAAACTCCAGCTTTACTCCGTAGCATATCGCCTACTCTTAGGTGATCTCTGCCTAACATATAAAGCTATGTTAAACCCAGAGCTGTTGGACATGCTACACCTAAAGAAATCCCAATCCCTCCGAGCTACATGCTCTAGGGACCTAAACCTTGTCACCACAATAAACAGGACATGCTGGAGGGATAGATTCCTGCCCAGATACTTCCCATACTCTGGAACAGGCTACCCATCTATGTCAAGCAAAGTTCTTCATTAGCACTCTTCAATAAAAATCTTGATGAGTGGATGGGAAATAGGAAATGCACCCCGGGGATCAATTCTGTGTCTCTGCTCAACAGTGGCACAGGAAAATAGCTTTCTTGGGTGGCGTAAGCCAGGGAACCTTGTTGGCTAGGCTTACGTAGGCCCTTGGGCCGATAGCCTAGTACCTACCTATGAAACTATGACCCTATGATGGCTGCAGCAGTCCTAGTCATACCATTAGCAAGAATGCATATGCGGATCCTTCAGTGGCTGTTGTTCACTCAATGGTCTTATCAGGAACTACCCATGGACCACACGGTATTGATTAATAGCTCTTGCAAGAAAGATCTCCAGTGGTGGTTGATGTCTCTTCATGTCACTATAGGGACGCCCCTTTGTTCTACCCCCTCCAGTAGCTGTTGTGACCACAGACTCTTCCCTGATAGGTGGGAGGGGCATTTTCAGGGAAAGACTGTCCAAGGCACATGGACCGATCAGGAGTCACACTTGCATATCAATTTTCTGGAGATGAGAGCAGTACTTTGGCATTGCAGTACTTCCAGGACACTCTTCCTGTAGGAACGATTGTGATTCAGACCGACAGTATGTCAGTGGTCTGGTATTTGAACAAGGAAGGGGGAACCAGATCTTTACCCCCATTGCCTTGAAGCCCTCAAGAGTTTGGCAATGGACTGTTTCCTCCCACCACTTTCTGTTTGCAACGCACATCTCAGGGAGATCCATCGTGATAGCAGACAAGCTGAGCAGGGCAATCTTGTTGCCACACGAGTGGTCCCTCAAGAAATAGATTGCGGAAAGGATTTTCTGCAAATGGAACCAGCCTTGCTGCAACCTTTTTGCTAGTCACATGAACACAAAATGCAGAAGCTACTTTGCCCTGATTCCCCCACCAGGAGAAGCCCCGAGGGACGCACTTGTACATGATTGGCCCCTGGGTCTCCTCTATGCATTTCCACCAATCCCATTGATGCTTCAAGGTTCTACAGAAAGCAAAATCCCTGGGAAGGACTATCATCCTTATAGCCCCTCATTTTTCCCATTCCTTCAACATCATCTTTTGGAGGATCCCTGGATTCTGGACCCAGTTCCAGACTGTCTGACACATCCATTGGGGAACCTTCATCCCTCTCTGCAGTCATTGAAGCCGACAGCTTGGCTGCTCCAATTCCCCTCATAGCCAGGCTTCATAATTTTTCTAGTGAGACAAAACAGATCCTTCTGTCTTCTCATAAGCCATCCACTAGAAGATTGTATCTTAGTAAGTGGAAGAGATTTTCCATATGGGCCTTTAAGCATAATATTGATCCTTACCAAGCTTCCTTGACATTCATACTAGAATTCTTGACTATGATTTTTAACAAAGGAGTGGCAGCAACAACATTTTGGGTCCAGTTGGCTGCTATATCTAATTTTCATCTTGGGATTGACGGGTTAAATATCATGTCTCACAAGTTATCCAAGACTTTCTCAAGGGAACATTTCATATGAGACCTCCTGTGAAAACTCCCTATTCCTCATGGAATCTAAATGTTATGCTGTCGCGCGTAATTCTTCCCCCATTTGAACCAGCATCATCTTGTGACCTAAAATATTTGTCATGGAAAACCATATTTCTGGTGGCTATTACTTCTGCCCGCAGAGT